>NC_092334.1:296735500-297056000 GCF_046630445.1 Rutidosis leptorrhynchoides | reverse complement strand
CATCAACTCGTTTGCCATGGTGATGGCTTCGTGAATAGTCTTGGGTTTCGATGCTGTAACATTTGCCTTGACATTTTTAGGCAAACCATCTTTGTACAGTTCTATCTTCCGTTCTTCGGTTGGTACCAATTCGGGACATAGCAAAGCTAATTCCATGAATCACTGATTGTAGTTGGTGAGTTCAGTACCAACAACTTTCAGGCTTCGTAATTCAGCTTCCAACTTTCTAACCTCGTTCCTTGGACAATACTCGTTGATTAGCATTATTTTGAATTCTTCCCATGGTGTATCATAAGCTACATCTCCTCATACGGCCTTCACATACTTTTTCCACCACGTGAGTGCACTATCTTGTAGGGTGCACGATGCATACTTGGTCATGTCCTTCTCAATACAACCACTAATTTTAAACACGGACTCAATCTTTTCGATCCACCGGGTTAAACCGACCGGTCCTTCTGTTCCACTGAATGATGATGGCTTGCAACCTTGAAAAGTTTTGTAGGTGCATCCCACATGAGGATTTGGTTAACTGCAGCACCTCTTGTAGCCTCGACCCATAACATTCTGTCGTTCACTCGCTGATTGATGAGTTCCTCGATTTCTTGTTTCGTCATTCGGTTCAATCGCGCCATAATCTTCAATAAGAATGAAAAAAATAATTATTCACATGGAATATTATAGATGTAGTGTGTATTTACAGTACATCATAGCTTATTAATAATATAAACCAGTTATTATTATAAAGGCCTTTTATTCTTATTAGCGTTTTATAATTATATCTTGGGTAGTACCTACCCGTTAAAGTTCAGACTTAATAGCTTAGTACGAAAATCAATTACTACCACCCAAATAATACTCAACCATGGAAAATTATTGCATTTCACACTTCACTATTTTACATATGCTTATCTTACATCAAACATTAAGCAAACCACACTAGTAATATTATACAAAACATTATATAATCCCATGGTTTAAAACAACAGCGCATCATTTAACCCAAAATGTTTGTGTTCAAAGAAATCGCTTAAAGGTTATCCTGGCCTGCGTTTTGGCTGAGGGACTGAAGAACTGGATGTCGGGATAGAACTAATAGGAATAGCGGGAATAGGGGTGGAAGTGTCTGGTGGAGTTGGTGCCACAACATCCTCACTAAACTCGGGATTTGGATTTTCCAATTCAGTAGCCTTTCGTTTCTTTCATCGTTCGAACTTGTCTTTCATAATTTCCTGTATTTCTTCCTCCTCAGGATCACTTTCCGGTTCCACTTCAATTGATTCATCCGGAAATTGTGAGTCTTCCCCAAAGGTGTCATTTTCATCATCGGATAGGTTAATGACTGGAACACTATCTGAGGATTCTGGTTCGGAGTCGCTGAATGTGATAACAAGTTCTAAGCCAGACATCTATCACATAACAACTAGCACGTTAGTACCACATATTATTTACATATTAATTTTTAACCAACAAGGATAAGCAATAGTTTTCGAAATCAAACATGGTCAAAGTCCAGACTCACTAATGCATCCTAACAAACTCGATAAGACACACTAATGCAAATTTCTGGTTCTCTAAGACCAACGCTCTGATACCACCTGAAGCGTCCCGTTCATATCGAATATAAACGTCACGTACTCATTGGTGTCATTGCGAGGTATTGACCGCTATATGTGACATTTTTCAAAATCTGCATACGTTTTTATAATACAAACCATAACCTTTATTATAATCAAAGGTTCAAATAGCATAATAATGAATATCGTTTAGCGATAATCTTAGTTTTACAAACTTTACATTTGATAATAACAATACGATTTTCAACATATTTCACATTACAAATTTTTCGATATGCAGTTTTATTTTTGACACAATTATGCATACTCCAAATCCTGCTTAAATTCGGCATAATGCAGCGGAAGATTTTAATTATCACCTGAGAATAAACATGCTTAAAACGTCAACATAAAGTTGGTGAGATATAGGTTTAATACTAGTAGCGTTATAAATATAGACCACAAGATTTAATATACATAAACGTTTTAATAAAAATATTCTAAGTGGTTGAGCACTTGATAACCATACTTAACATTTAATCAACCTCGCATATTCCCTTTATTATGAAATCTCACTACACCGTACCAAGTGTAGTCACCGAAACGAAGTACTGTGCAATCATTGATAACTGGTCGTCCAGTCCGGTTGGGGTTGTCAGGCCCGATAGATCTATCAACAGGATTCGCGTTTACAATACTGCATGTAAATAGTAGTTACCAAGTTACAGGGAAGTATGCCAGTGGTACAACTCAACGTAGAATATATATTTTTAATCACTTGTGTCCATAACGTAAATCATAAAATGCATGTATTCTCATCCCGAAATATTTAGAGTTTAAAAGTGGAACTATATACTCACTTTTGCTTTGAAGATATTTAACACGACTTGGTCTCCGATAGATATCACGAACCTAACCATATATATAATATATTAACATATTTTCTTTTCAAATAATCGTTACATATATACTTATAATACTTTTAATATCTATTAGTCCGTAGTTAGCAGTCCGATGTTAGTGGTCCACAATTAGTTGCTCAATAAAATAAATAAAGACCCCATCGTATTCGTATTGATCAGAATTAATCTCGACCCATGGTACCATGTTGTCAAATGACGTGTTGCGTACATAAAGTACCGTGTTGTCAAATGACGTGTTGCGTACAATCATGAGGTCTTATGATTAATCTTCTCGTGTTGTTTACGGGTGGTCCTGAAATATATAAAATCAAATCATAAGTAAATATATATAAAATATCATATTAATTAGCAAAGATATGATTAGTTTAGTTTTACTCCAATTAATTTCGTAACTAAACTACCTTCGGATACCCAATTTTGTTTTAGCCGTAGTTTCTTCAATATAACTCCGTTTTTGTTGGTTCAACTTGCCACTTCCTTAGATCGAGTCATTATTTATGAATATGAACTGTAAATACCTTAGTTTGCATTCGAAATCACAGGTTATAGGTCAAACTTTGGTGAATCTTATGAAAGTGATCATTTCCGTTGTAAAAACAACATCTAGATGATCATTTTTACAAAAATACTTACACTTAGAGTTACACCATGAGATTTTTATATATTAACATATTCATAAGAAATATCATTTTTCCAATTCAAAGTTTCAAAGTTTAAGATGGTTTTTAATTATCCAACCCAAAACAACCCCCGGTTGCACTCCAACGATGTAGATTCAGTTTTAAGGTGTTCTTTGTAAAATCAAGTCGTATCTTGTTAAGTTAGCATATTATTATGATATATTACAGGTCTTGAAGTGTTTTAAAAGTCAAGTTAGAAGGATCTATTTAGTTTGTGAACAAGTTTGAAATCATTCAAACTATGTTCTTGTTATTATATATATTCGTAGTAAGATAGTCATATATAAATTGAACAAGATGATGAACCAAGGTTATACCTCAAGTATGATGAAGAAAGTTACTGAATAAACAAAATATGAACTTGTTCTTGATGACTTGGAAGATTAAGAAGTGAAATCATGAAAAGAAACAAAGGTTGTAAGTAAGTTTATATCTTGATTTAAGATAAATAACTTACATGAATTGAATCAAAGTTTAATCATAGTTTTACCTTGATTATGAAGCTAAAAGATGGTGAAAATGCTTGGAGATGATCAAGTATGATGTTAGGAGTATTTTAAGGGAGAATTTGGAGTGTAAGTATGAGAAAATGGAATGGAAAAATGGGGTGAAATCATAAAAATGAATTTACTTGTTATATAGAAGAAAAAAATCCTTAATTTGTTTTTAACTCATTAGTCATACAAGTTGATAAATAATGGTTCCACATGTTTTTGACTCTAACATGGCTGCTAAGATTGAATGATTAAAGGTGTATATACCAATAGTAAATACATCTAGAAGCTGCGTACAATACGGTTACATATACCCTAGGTATACGTGTAAAAATCTTGAGAAAACGGAACGAGAATTCAAATATAACTATCTTTTGTGAATATACTTATATTGTTTTATGTATTTAAGTCCTTTAAAGTAATTAAATACGTATTTATATGATACTTGTATAAGCATCATAGATTATAGGTATATATATGTCAAAGAACGTTACGTATAGTTACCGTTTTGAATACTTAAGTTAGTAGTATCAAAGTATACTTATAACTCATTGTTATTAGTACACAATGATATGTTAAACCATCCTTAGATCATGTTAAATACGTATAAATACGTATATGTACACAATCGTATAATTATCGTATGTTATATAGTTCGTGATATCATCGGTCAAATTGGACGGTTAAACGTTGTGTAAAACTCTTTTCAAAAACACAAGATTCAACAATTTGGATTGCTTATCATGTTGGTAATGTTTAATTTAAGTAGATATTAATCTCATATGTATAAAATGGTCGGAAAAATTCGGGTCGTTACAGTTAATTAACATAAACACTAGCACTAGTAATTCCCGTTCTGACCCAAAGTCCTACAAGTCCCGCATAACGCGCACACACAATAAAGTCTAAGTCTAGGCACCTATCTCAAGTCGCCTAAATCCCTTAGACCATGCTCTGATACCACTTGTAACATCCCAACCCATATGCAATCGAAATATGCAAAATAAAAAAATAAAAATAAAAAAAATTTGTACAGCATAGTGGCGCGGCGCGCCACTTACCTACGCGGCGCGCCAAAATGGCCTGTCCAACTTTTCCTTTTTTGTGAAAAAGATCGCCCAAATCCCGACATATTTAGACAAAACGCTTTTAACAACATATTCCAATATGTAAAACTAACACGATTCAAACATAAAACAAGTTTTACAAAGCGGGGCCCACATCGGCCCGAATTACAAGTTTAATACATAACGTGAGTTTTGACCGCAAAAAGTTTAAATACCAAATGACACTATGAGCATGGTGTTTGGGGTTAAACTACTCAAGTCTCGGTCAAACTCCAAAAGCTAATATCTCCAAAAGCGTCCCCTAACACAACGGGATCTCTACTCCAAACAAACGCCCTTACCTTTGTCCATACCTGAGCCTATAATGTGATGACCTGGAGATTTCCGACCAAATTTAAACTTAATCTTGATATGAATTCGACACGATAAGCAAAGTCTGTAATGTTGAAATATCAAAAACTTGGAACTGTGTTCACGTAACCCTTTGACCTTTTGATTATTCTCGACGATTCACGAACAATTCATTTGCAAACGAATATGTAATTAAATATATATATAATATATATAACTGTAAGTATATATGATAATTAAAAATAATAAAATAGGATTTAAAAATTTGAATTAAAAAGGTAAGATAAGTTATAAAATAATTATGTTGTAATTTATAAGGAAGTTATATATAAATATATTTGATTTTTATGTATATAATAATATTTGTATAAAGTATAAATATTCAATTACGTATCATATGTATGTTGCAACATATATAATATATACTCAAATATGTTATCATATGATATAAGTATTACATAATATGTATCACGAGTCAAAATATAGTTATTATATTACTTTCATTATAAATATTGATAACAGTATTATTAATAATATTAATTTAATATATAGTATATATATATATATATATATATATATATATATATATATATATATATATATATATATATATATATATATATATATATATATATATATATATATATATATATATATATATGAGAGTTGATATGTATAATTTGTTACATAAATATTATTATTACTGTTATTAAGTATTATTATAAGTACTATCATTAAGAACCATTATTATTATTATTATTATTATTATTATTATTATTATTATTATTATTATAAAAACAATACAATTTAATAATAATATTATTAATAATATCATTATTTTAACTGTTAGTATTATTAACCTAAATAATATTAATTTGATAATTATTGAAATTCAGTATTAATATGCTATTATTATTAATAATATATCATTATTATTATTATGTATTATTAATAGGATTATTAATATTAATATTAATTTTATATAATATAAATCAAGGAAAAAGGACCCAATTTGGTTGTGTGTAGTTATCAATCTGTACGAATCCTATTTTGCTGTCTCTAAATCAGATTCATGTCAAAGAAATCCATTCCACATTCAAACAAAATCCGCTGCAAGTTGTTATCAGTATAATTTTTTCTTTATATTTTTATTTTATTTTATTTCTTCTACTGTTTAATAAAGCGGGTATACAATCATTAAATAAAGGGAACGATTCTTTCTTTGATTAGTGCACTAGTCGACTTCTCACCATCAACATCAATTTACAATTTTCTATGATTTATTACTTCTGATAAAGAATAATTTTTTTTTTATTTTAACAGCTCGAAAACTCTGTTTTGTGTTCTTAAAATCAAAAGCTCGATATTGAATGGAATGCCAAAAACTAAAAATGCAGTTGTGTTAGGAACATTTAGGTTGAACTATCTGCAAATTATCAAAACTCGATTTCTAATATTGAGATTGAATTTTACAAGTCAAAAGTTTAGTTTAAAAAGTCAACAAATCTGTTCAGCTAAAATTTGAAATAGATTAGATGTTTCTGAATCAATTGTTGTTTTGACAAGTTTCTACGGATGATATGAAAACTTTTTCATGTTATAAACGTAATCTAAAACAGCTTCAATTTCAAAATCACGGTTAGTGTTCATAGTTTTTTTTTCTTCGAACAGTCGCTGCCTTTTTATTTTTATTTTATTTTTTTTGTTTTGTTTTTCAATTCTGTTAATTAAAATTATCTAAATAAATTGACTTCTGTTTTTATTTCAAAGCATAAAACCATTTTTTTCAAGTTTTGTTGATGTTTAAAAAAAATAAAAATTGGAAACCTGGTCGACTGAATATAGGAGGAAGAAGAAAGAAATAACAGAAAATTATTATCGGGTTAAATAAATATTGTGGGGTTTTGAATCAGAAAAAGGGCGTAGCCCAGATGGTTAGGCAAGTGATGGGAATTCGAGAGGTCTCAGGTTCGAGTCCGGTTTGGGACTTTTCTTTTTAGAAACACTTTTAAAGGTAGCTTTTATTTTTAAAACTTATTATTATCATTATTATTATTGTTATATTATTCTTAGGAATTATTATTATGATTGATGTTATAGACATTAGTATTATTATTACTAGTAATAATAGTTATCATTTAATATTACTAATTAAAATTACAATTATGACTACTAATATTATTATTATCAAGTTAAGTAGTATTATTATTAATATTATTATTACCACTAAAATGATTATAAGTATTATCATGAATATTACTATGGGTAACTACAAAAATCATTATGCAACTACTATTATGTAACTACTATCATTAACAATTAAAAATTTATACTTTTATAGTTATTATCATTAATATCATTATTAGTACTATCACTAATAGAAATATTAACATTATTACCTCTATTAGAAAACTTAAGCATTATAATTATTACAACTTTACCATATTTAATATTATTATTATAAATACTATTTTTCAAACAAACGATATATATATATATATATATATATAATACATATAACATAATAAAATTTATATTTTTATATACAAAATGAAAATATGAAGATATATACATATTATTAATATAAATATAACATAACTAATAAATTCATATATATATACAATTGTTCGATTGCAAATATGTGTATTAATATATACAAATGATATAGGTTCGTGAATCCGAGGCCAACCCTACATTGTTCAGTTGTTAATTATCATCATATGTATTTTTACTACAAAATACATTAGGTGAGTTTCATTTACTCCCTTTTTAAATGTTTTTGCAATATATATTTTTGGGACTGAGAATACATGCACTGCTTTTATAAATGCTTTACGAAATAGACACAAGTACTGAAAACTACATTCTATGGTTGAATTATCGAAATCGAATATGCCCCTTTTATTAAGTCTGGTAATCTAAGAATTAGGGAATAGACACCCTAATTGATGCGAATCCTAAAGATATATCTATCGGGCCCAACAAGCCCCATCCAAAGTACCGGATGCTTTAGTACTTCGAAATTTATATTATGTCCGAAGGAGGATCCTGGAATGATGGGGATATTCTTATATGCATATTGTGAATGTCGGTTACCAGGTGTTCAATCCATATGAATGATATTTTTGTCTCTATGCATGGGACGTATGTTTATGAGAAATGGAAATATGAAATCTTGTGGTCTATTAAAATGATGGAAATGATTGTTTAAGTTAAACTAATGAACTCACCAACCTTTTGGTTGACACTTTAAAGCATGTTTATTCTCAGGTACGAAAGAAATCTTCCGCTGTGCATTTGCACATTTTATAGATATTACTTGGAGTCATTCATGGCATATTTCAAAAGACGTTGCATTCGAGTCGTCGAGTTCATCAAGATTATATTCAAGTCAATTATAGTTGGATATATTATGAAATGGTATGCATGCCTGTCAACTTTCGATGTAATGAAAGATTGTCTTTTCAAAAACGAATGCAATGTTTGTAAAATGTATCATATAGAGGTCAAGTACCTCGCGATGTAATCAACTGCTGTGAATCGTTTATAATCGATATGGACTTCGTCTGGATGGATTAGGACTGGTTTCTACATATAAAAAGGTAAACAACGAGAGGGTAAGCAAAGCTTAGTGAATGCAATAATTACACATACATATATATAACCCATCTATTTGCAATCACATTCAATAAATACCTCGTACGAACTCGTAACTCAATTAGCATGTCATCGTACCCAAAACACTTAACAAGTTGTACGTTATCCCAAAACCGCATTAGTATATACTCAACATAATGTATATATATATATACAATATGCTAAATAATCGACAATCTCAATATGGTTAACCTTAAACGCTATGGTGCTACTGGCTCGTGGTTCACACCATACACAATTGAGTCACACTCTTTTATAGTGCTACCGGCTCGTGGTTCACACTCGATGCTACCGGCTCGTGGTTCACATCTTATTTTATAGTGATACCAGCTCGTGGTTCACACTCGATGCTACCGGCTCGTGGTTCACATCTTATTTTATAGTGCTACCGGCTTGTGGTTCACACTCGATGCTACCGGCTCGTGGTTCGCATCTTATTTTATAGTGCTACCGGCTCGTGGTTCACACTCGATGCTACTGGCTCATGGTTCACATCTTGTCACACACATGTTATGGCACTACCGGCTCGATGGTTCATACCATAACACCCACAAATAAACACGTCATATATACATACGTATAATTACTCCACTCACCTCAAAGTCTATTGTGAAAGATAATCAAGCTCGGAAATCTTCAATGTAACGTACCTATTACATTATATATAATATCAATCACAAACTCAAGTTGGTCAACCAACTAAAACTCCATTCTAGTGTTATCTTGACCCATAGTGTAATTTCGACCCATTTCCACCCTTAACCCTAATATTTGGGTTAACATCCCCGAAACCCTAATCATTAGACAAGTTAGGTTTAAAACACATTTCAACGCGAGGTTTATGCATTACACATAAACATTAACTAACTTAGGTCCATTTTGACCCATTTAACTAAATTAAGGTCAACACACCCATTTCGGGTCATCCACTAACCCACACAACGCCCATTTACTTATCTCTAAGTGTGCTAGTAATTAACTAACTAATTTAAGCTCATAAACATCAATTAATACTTTGAAAAACCCTAGTTAGTCATCTTTGAGTCTACATGACCCAAATTCACTCGAAACACCCAATTCACTAACAAAATGGGTTTTAAGTTCATCACTTACCCCAAACCCTAACCCTTAATCAAATTAAACAAGGAAAACAAAGTTAGAACATACCACCACACTCAAAACATAGCTAGGAAGTAGATGAACAACTTTAGAACTTGAGCTTAAGCAAGATTCCTTCTTCTTCTTCCCCAAAATGAGTTTTCCCTCACTAGAATATCACACTCTCTCTAGAAATTAAATGGAGGTGATAAGGGTTGTTGAAGATGGAGTAAATGAAGCTCCAAGAACTGATCTAGGCCTTAAATTTGGGCCCCCATGTGTAATTACCAAAAAGCCCTCGAAATATCTAATTTAAAAGAAAGGAATCTGTTACAGACCAATGGCGTGGCGCGCCAAAGGCCTGCGCAACACGCAGATTGCCCAGGTCAGATTCTTCTTTATTTTAAAATGTACAACGAAACTCCCACTTCAAGCATCTTATTTACACTTATGTACACAACAAATATTTGGGTCTTACATTACTACCTCAAGTATAGTAGGTAAACCTACTGGAAATGATGAGAAAATAACTTGAGCTTCAAAGGATCTTTGATGGCTTGGATGTTCTTAAAGTAGAATCATGACACGAAAATAAGTTCAAGTAAGATTACTACTCGAATTAAGATAGTTATAGTTATAGAAATTGAATCAAAGCTTGAATATGAATATTACCTTCAATTAAAAAGATAACCTACTGTAAATAACAAAGGTTTCTTGATCTTAGATGATTGATTGGAATGGATTAGAAAGCTTGGAAGAAGACTTGCAAACTTGAAAGTGTTCTTGATGTGTTCTTGAGTAGTTGTTTTGTAAGTTGATTTATGTTTGGATTTTTGATCTAGATTGATGTAGATTTTGATGAAGATGATGAAGAACACTTAGAACATTAAGAGAAAACTTGAGAGAGATTATTTTAATGCATAAAAATTGAAAAGTGAATGTGTTTATGGTGATGGTTGAAATCGTGAACTAGGTACTCCATATATGGTCACATTAGTTTGTAATTTAGTTAGATATTTCATGCTAGTAGCCAAATGATTGGTTCCACATATTTGTTGACTATCTAGGGCTGCTAAGAGCTGAATTATTATGTGTATATACCAATAGTAAGTACATTTAGAAGGTGGGTATTGTACGAGTACGAATACGGTTGAATACGAGTAGAATTGTTGATGAAAATGAATGGGAATGTAAATGTAAGCATTTTTGTTAAGTAGAATTACTTTGATATGTGTCATGAAGTCTTTCAAAAGTGTACTAATACATCTTAATACACTATATGTATATGCATTTTAACTGAGTCGTTAAGTCATTGTTAGTTGTTACATGTACATGTTGTTTCGGAACCTTTAAGTTAATGATTTCGTTAAATGTAATTAATCCCATTGTTATTAAATCTAATGAGAAGTTAAATTGTTACATTATCATGATAACATGATGTACTAATGTATCTTAATATGATATATAAATATTAAGACGTTACTATAACGATAATCGTTACGTATAGATATCGTTTTGAATTTCTTAAGTTAGTAGTCTTGTTTTATGTATAAGGTTCATTGTTAATATACATAATGAGATACTTAATTATCATTTCATTATGCTAAACATATATATATGTTCATATATATAATATCATGTCATATGCATGTTATAACGTTCGTGAATCATCGGACAAACTGGGTGGTCACACGTTAACATTAAATCCGTTTCAGTTAATCAAGTCTTAACAAGTTTGATTGCTTAACATGTTGGAAACATTTATTCATGTAAATATTAATCTCATATAATATATAATCATGGAAAAGTTTGGGTATTTCATGACCCGTCCTAATCCATCAGGACGAGTACATTACACTTGGTTACATCACAAGGTACTTGACCCCTATATGATACATTTTACAAACATTGCATTCGTTTTTAAAAGACAAACTTTCATTACATCAAAAGTTGATGGCATGCATACCATTTCATAATATATCCAACTATAATTGACTTAATAATAATCTTGATGAACTCAACGACTCGAATGCAACGTCTTTCTAAATATGCCATGACTGACTCCAAGTAATATCTCTAAAATGAGCAAATGCACAGCGAAAGGTTTTACCTGAGAATAAACATGCTTTAAAGTGTCAACCAAAAGGTTGGGGAGTTTATTAGTTTATCAAAAACAATCATTTCCATTATTTTAATAGACCACAAGATTTCATTTTCATTTTCATAAACATACATCTCATATCAGGCATTTCGCAAACTGCATAAAGATAAAAATCATTCATATGGTGAACACCTGGTAACCGACCTTAACAAGATGCATATAGAATATCCCCATCATTCCAGGACTCCCTTCGGACATGATAAATGCGAAGTACTAAAGCATTCGGTACTTTGGATGGGGCTTGTTGGGCCCAATAGATCTATCTTTAGGATTCGCGTCAATTAGGGTGTCTGTTCCCTAATTCTTAGATTACTAGACTAAAAAGGGGCATATTCGGTTTAATAATCCAGCCATAGAATGTAGTTTCGATTACTTGTGTCTATTTCGTAAAATAGTTAAAAAAACAGCGCATGTATTCTCAGTCCCAAAAATATATATTGCAAAAGCATTTAAAAGGGTAGCAAATGAAACTCACTATCCAATATTTTATAGTAAAAATATTCATATAACGGAACTGAACAATGCAAGGTTGTCCTCGGATTCACGAACCTATATCAAGTTTATATATTAACACATATATTTGTAATCATGTAATTTCATTTATTTATCTTATAATATTATCAGTTTTAGTTATATGGAATTTATAATAAACCCTAATTAATCATATATATTCTATGTATATTTTTTTTATATCTTAAATTATATGTTATCTATATTTATTTTGTATACATATTTAAAGTAATTAGTATTTACACATATGATTATATATATATATATATATATATATATATATATATATATATATATATATATATATATATTTATATATAATTAGTATTTTATCAAAAATCAATAATTTGTTATATGTAATATATATATATATATATATATATATATATATATATATATATATATAAATGTTAATATGTTCAATATATAATTATATGTAATATTAATATAAGTACATTTTTATATACATAAAATTTATTTGTCATGAAAATAATCATAATGATAATAATAGTAATGACAGTTTCAATCATAATGATAATATTAATAATAATAATAATAATAGTTTTAATGAAAAATATGTTAATTTTATTGAAGATGATAATTTTACTAGTTATCATACTAATAATACTAATAATGATAATAATAATAATGTTATTAATAATAATAATAATAATAATACCTATAATAAAAATAATGATAATAAACAATCATAAAATTTTATGATAATGAGAGTTATACCCTCCTAAACGTCATCGATCATAATCGTCATTCATCATCACCGTCGTCCATGATCATCACGATCTTCATTATCGTCATCATTATACTCGATTCATAATCATAAAAATAATAATATTAATAATAATTATGATAAAATAATAATAATAATAATAATAACAATAATAATAATAATAATAATAATAATAATAATAATAATAATAATAATAATAATAATAATAAAAGATATACCATCATCATTATCATTTTCATGTATCATTATCATTATCATTATCATCACATACTCCATGGCATCATCATCATCATACCTTGTTATCATCATCATCATCATCATTCGTTACCATCATAATCATATTATCATCATCGTTCGTTACCATCATACATGATCATCTTCTTCATCATCGAAATCATCATTTCCATAATCATCACCATCTCTTTTCACAGTCATCATCATTATCATACACCATTGCCATCATTATGCATTATTCATCTCATCATCTTCATTATGTCACTATCACCATCATCATTATCAGTTGATCATCATATCTCATCCATCATCATCATTTACATTAAATGCATCATCATTCAAATCTACATCATATGATTAACATCTCTAACCCATCATCAATCCCCATATCCTTCGGGCCAAATTGAAACACAACCCAAATCTGTTTATTGGTCCATTTCAAATTTACTAGTAGCCCTAAAATAACTAGCAGTCCACTTAAAAGCCAAAAAAATAAAAAATAGCCCGTATAGCATAAAAAAGGTTTACGTTTCTTCTTCATGATCTCATCATTGAAACGTCATCATCATCCACTCGCCATCCCTCGTACCATTTATTTTTAAACAAAAACAGTAACCAAAATCATATACACATAATCACTATTCATTATCTTCAACCTTGATCATTGTTATCATTGTTGTTTTTAATAGAATTACAAATAGAAAACGTCACAATAGACGTACTAAAGAAGTAGCAGGACCGATCATAGCAGCAACGAACAGTAACATGGAATGGGGGTTTGAGTTAGTCATCGTCTTTTTCATCAATTACATCGTCATTAAAACCTTTGTTCATTATCATCTTTGGTTGAAACCGATGCATCAAGCAGCAAACAGAAGGAATAATAGCAGTAGCAGGAAGCTATAGTCGGTGGTTGTGAAGGTGACTATAGGTTGGTTTTCAAGGTTCACAAGAAAGAAAGAAAAAAAAAATGTAGAGAGAGATATGAGTGAGAGTAGCGATGGTTTATGGTGGTAGGGTGGCGTCCGGCTATTTACAGCAGTCGGGCGGTTTTCATTGTGATCGAACGAAATAGAACTTTTTATGTAAAATTAAATAATTGTGTGGTGGTTGTGATCATGTATGTGTGTGTGTTGGAAGTTCACGGTGATAAAGTGATTGGTGGTGATGATAGCGTGAAGAAGGTGTCGGTTGGTGGTGATTTTCGAGTATAGTGGTGGAGGGTGGGTTGACCGAGCAGGTGATATGATTATGCATATGTATATGTAAGTGCTCTATATGTATGTAATATATATATATATATATATATATATATATATATATATATATATATATATATATATATATATAAGTGGGTTAGTGAGGGAATCAAAGAGGAAAATAGTGACAACACAGTAATCAAGTGCATCATGTGAATTAAATTTGTCTGGCACTACCGACAGTCTTACTCGGGTATTATTTCGGGTTCTGTTGTTAATCAGTGGCGGATAAAAGTATTCAGAAAAATTCCAAAATTTTAAATTATGTATCTTTATTTATTTTGGTCATTATGGTATAAAATTCAGTCATTCATTTAATAAATAAAAATTACATCAACTGTCCCTCTCATTTAAGGGTAAAATATAAAGAGTGTTAAAATTAATTATTTAGATCCTAAATATACTTTTAATAAGCCTACATGTTATATAACTCATTTTCGTATCACCGTTTATTTTAAAATTACATAAGTTTGAATTTAACTTGCTTAATATCAATCAAAACATCAAACGAGTATTACAATCATTTAATATTTATTTTTTAATATATTTTATTTATATATAGAGATATATTTTAAATAATAATTATTATAATATTCTATTTTTATTTTTATTAATTTTTAATAACAACAACATATAATACTTCAAATTATATTTCGAATTATTATTTATATATGCATACACACTTATCTATTTACACTTAATTGTTCGTGAATTGCCGAGAGCAGTCGAAGGTCAATTGAATATATGAAGCAGTTCAAACTTTTTGAGACTCATCATTACAGACTTTGCTTATCGTGTCGAAACATATAAAGATTAAGTTTAAATTTGGTTAGAAATTTTCGGGTCGTCACAGTACCTACCCGTTAAAGAAATTTCGTCCCGAAATTTGATCGTGGTCGTCATAGCTAACATTAAAAATGTTTTCTTAATGAATTTGAGCTGATAAAGAGTTTTATCATTTTTAATTAATATAGATAAAATGATTCGATTACTCAAAGAGTACGAGTGAAGCTATCACAAAAGATTGAAATAAGAGAAAGGGATTCGTCTTAACTTTTGACGTAGTTATGCTTGATTTCTGAAATTCAAGGAATTTACAGAAATCTTCTAATCAGAAAGAAGATATAATAGCACGATTCATTAGCAACTGTTTGAATTATGGAAGAACGAAAATATCAAGGAAATATTTCCTTGATATACTTAGAGATTAAGTAGAATGAAAGAGTCATGTAACATGGTACATGATGACGGTAGGATCTGTGAATCATCGCGTTCCATTAGAAACTCAGCATGCTGTATTTCGTAGTAAAAATACATATAACGTCATTGAACAAGTGCAAGATTGGCCTCAGATTCATGAACCTATATTAATTATATATATACATATATATATATATATATATATATATATATATATATATATATATATATATATATATATATATATATATATATATATATATATATATATATATATATATATATATATATGTTCGTCAATATTTGTCTAACAATTTAGGTTAGGTCATAGTGTATCTCAATCCTAATGCTCGAGACTAATATGCAAAAGTCAACAAAAGTCAATTTGACTCAAAATGATTTCCAAAGTTTATACATGATTATAATATATTTTAAATATCATCGTTTTATATTTTTAAATATTTTTAAAAGATTTATTAGAGTAAATAATATAATTCATTTATTAATAAATAAAATTTTATATTAAAATTTAGATAATAAAATATACTTTTATATATATTAAGTAATAAAATTTATAGAGTTCATTTAATATCATAAAGATAGTATGATAGGTATTATTAAAGTAATTTATTACACGTAATAAAATATGTTTGTATCACATATTTATTTGATAACATAATATCTATAATAATAGTAAGTAAAAGTTGTATTATTTTGTAATAATAATTATTATTATAAAAATATCAATATTTATAATTACTAAGATGACATTATGATAAAACGATAATTCTAATTATGATAACTTTAATATTTACGAAACTTTTTAATATTATTTTTAAAATAATAATTCTATTTAAAATGATAATAATAATGATATTTTATAGTAACAATGACATTTCTATTAAAATGATAATTTTTGTTATAATGATAGTTTTAATACTAACGGTACTTTTAATAATAATAGTAATAATAAAAATAATAAGAACGATAATTTTATCTAAATCAATATCTTATAATATTTTAATTTCACCATGATACTCTTACTCATTATTTCCTAATCGTTTCATTTAATAGTTTTTAATCGTCTTTTATATCGTGTTCATAATAATGATAATAGTAGTAATCAAAATAATTAGGTGTTACTAATATTAGTTTTAATTACAATAATACTAATAATGATAATTAGTATGACATTATTAACGTTAATACTAATTAATTATTTTAATGATAATATAATAATAATAATAATAATAATAACAATAACCATTTTTAAATAATGATATATATATGATAATAATAATAATGATGATGATAATAATAATAATAATAATAATAATAATAATAATAATAATAATAAAAATAATAATAATAATAATAATAATAATAATAATAATAATAATAATAATTAGATAATAATAATAATACTAATTATAACTTTAACGATAATAACGATACTAATAATAATAAAAATAACAATTTTAATAATAAATCCTTTTATTGATAAAGATAATAATAATAATAATAATAATAATAATAATAATAATAATAATAATAATAATAATAATAATAAGATAAAACTATAACGACGATAATAATAATCATTTTTAATAATAATACAAAAATTCGATAGACTATAACTTCAAATCCGTTCATCGAAACCATTCGATATCTAAAGGAAAAGTTCTTAATTTTTCGCTAGCTTTCCAGTGACATGCATATCTTATACCTTATCTCAACCGCATATATAACTAATTCAGGATTCAACATAACCTAACTAAAGGCAATATCAAAAGTACAAACATGCATAATTCTATATACTCGAGCATTAATCAGGGATACACTATTAGTATGTAAAAGTTAAATTATGAGTACTCACGTATCAATATTGAGATTCAATATTGCAGGAAAGGTATGTAAATGTAACAGAGACGATAAATACTAGGTTGACCTCATGGGCATACCCTCGACCCATACCCATAACCTCCATAGCTATAGCCCATAATTTCCTTAGCTTTATTCCGCTCATAAAAAATTCGTTTTGAAAATAATGCACTCATGACCTCGTCGTAATATTTTATGTATAATAGTAATTATAATAATACTAGTACTACTAATAATAAGTTTAATGATAATAATCTTTATAATATTAAATAATAATAATAAATATATATATATAACGAGAGAGATAGAAGATAGATTGAAGAATGATGAGCTCGAGTTTTTATAATCCCAAATCTGGCCCCACCTCCGCAATCTCGGAGGATTGCTGAATTAAAAGTCCATAATTTACGGAGTCAATCATTAAAGTTATTCATAATTTACATGTTTCTTATGTTTTACGTAGTATTAATTATTATTATATATATAATATATTTAATTTATATAATTACTTATATATTATATTATATTTACGCTCATGGTAAAAGTGTAATTTTTACTCAAATGACTTGGACGTTGTCACTCGACTCATGTACCACTTTCGATTTTTCGAGCGCACTTTCGTACGTTTAGAAAACTAGCCTTTTACGTTACGCGACATGTAAGCTATAAAATTAATACTTTGACTTTACTCATCAAAATTTTACCTTATAATAAATGTAAACTATAAAATTAAGCGTTGTGGTCATTTGCTTCTATAAATCAGAGTCTCGTAGTTTATCAAAATGTAACATTTTAAATCATTTGTTAAAATATTATATTTTGTCACCTGTATAATATATATATATATATATATATATATATATATATATATATATATATATATATATATATATATATATATATATATATATATATATATATATATATATATATATATATATGTATATCCTTATTTAAAATATATATTTGTTCATATTGAAATATGTAATAATACAATATTTAGTTTTTTAAAACTAATTATATTTTTAAAGTTTATTTTGGAATCGTTTAGATAGTAGAAAAATATTATATCAATCACGTTTACATTTTTGAAACGCATTATCTACTTGTAATTTATAATATCAACTTTATTTAAATTCTTCAAAAGTCATATACAAATTATCTTATAAAACATCCTAATTAATAAAGTTCTTTTTAAATTGAAATGTTTTTATACATTTAAATCAAATATGATAACTTTGTTTTTCTAAAACTAAATATATAAAATAATCATTTTATTAAAAGGTTAAAATAGAAGAAGCTGTTATATCGTAAAAATGTTTTAGAAAAGTAAGATTAAATATACTTTTAATAGATTTTAAGTTTTTAACGTTTGTTGGTGCAACGTGATATAACGTCTAAAGGTTAGATAAACATATAAAAATCATTTTAATGTAAAACGTTAATTTACTTAACTTGTCGATATCCATCTTCTAAGTTATCTATATTCTACAATTTTACTTCCACGTTAATTAATATACAAATTTAATAGTTTATCTTATCAAAAGTCACGAGACAATTATTGTAAAGCATAAATTGAAAAATCAAATGGGAATCTCCACTAACCCTTGTCTAGTTCCCGTTAATTGACACTTTTGTTCCTTTTAATAAATTACTTTACCAATTATTCCGAATACCGTTAAAAAGAAATAGATTTCTCAAATCATAGTGGACCTCTTAACAGAGACTCATAATTATAATTCAATGTATCTAATAATTCAATCATTTGATATCATCTTTTAATTCCATTGATAACTATTAGAATATATTTTGAAACAAATACGTTTATATAAAGTATTATACGTCTAATACTTTGTTAATGTTTTCAAGTTATAATATATACACATATACATATATAATCATATTCGTTTATATAATGGTTCGTGAATCATTGGAATTTGGTCGAGGTTAAATGAGTGTATGAACACAGTTTAAAATTCTAGAGATTCAACTTACAAACTTTGCTTATCATGTCGGGAATATATAAAGATTAAAGTTTAAATTTGGTCGAGAATTTCCGGGTTGTTACAGACAACACAGTAATCAAGTGCATCATGTGAATTAAATTTTTCTGACACTACCGACAGTCTTACTCGGGTATTATTTCGGGTTCCGTTGTTAATCAGTGACGGATAAAAGTATTCAGAAAAATTTCAAAATTTTAAATTTTGTATCTTTATTTATTTTGGTCATTATGGTATAAAATTCAGTCATTAATTTAATAAATAAAAATTACATCAACTGTCCCTCTCATTTAAGGGTAAAATATAAAAAGTGTTAAAATTAATTAATTAGATCCTAAATATACTTTTAATAAGCCTACAACTTATATAACTTATTTTCGTATCACCGTTTATTTTAAAATTACATAAGTTTGAATTTAACTTGCTTAATATCAATCGAAACATCAAACGAGTATTACAATCATTTAATATTTATTTTTTAATATATTTTATTTATATATAGAGATATATTTTAAATAATAATTACTTTTATATTCTATTTTTATTTTTATTAGTTTTTAATAACAACAACATATAATACTTCAAATTATATTTCGAATTATTATTTATATATGCATACACACATATCTATTTACACTTAATTGTTTGTGAATCGCCGAGAGCAGTCGAAGGTCAATTGAATATATGAAACAGTTCAAACTTTTTGAGACTCATCATTACAGACTTTGCTTATCGTGTCGAAACATATAAAGATTAAGTTTAAATTTGGTCGGAAATTTCCGGGTCGTCACAGGGTCACTACACGAATCGATACTGGCTTCGTCCAACATCAGCTCACTAAAAATGTAGTGACCCATCCTAATCCATCTGGATGAAGTCTTCAACAGTTGGTCCCATTGCGAGGTTCTGACCTCTATATGCCATGAACGACTCCATGTAATATGAGCAAATACACAGCGGAAGATTTCTTTCATACCTGAGAATAAACATGCTTAAAAGTGTCAACCAAAAGGTTGGTGAGTTCATAGATTTATTATAACAATCATCTAATATATTAATAGACCACAAGATTTCCGTTTATAAATATATGTACACTCGCAAGTGTATAAAAGTATTCTATAAGTTGTAGACACCCGGTAACAAGCCTTAACGTTCATGTTTTACCCTTTGAAGTACACCAGATCAGGTGTGTTTAAAATAACCTCGAAGTACTAAAGCATCCCATAGTCAGGATGGGGTTTGTCAGGCCCAATAGATCTATCTTTAGGATTCGCGCCTACCGTACATAGACAAGTAGTTTAATGTTACCAAGCTAAGGGTATATTTCTGGTTTAAACCCACATAGAATTAGTTTTAGTACTTGTGCCTATTTCGTAAAACATTTATAAAACAGCGCATGTATTCTCAGCCCAAAAATATATATAAAAAGGGAGTAATGAAACTCACCATACTGTATTTTGTAGTAAAAATACATATGACGTCATTTAACAAGTGTAGGGTTGACCTCGGATTCACGAACCTATATCAGTTATATATATATTAAAGCATATAATGAACATATAATAGTATTCAGAGTAGGTTATATATATTAATTATTTAATATTTTACTTATTTACAATAGTAATGTATTTATTATTTCCAATATTATATATATATATATATATATATATATATATATATATATATATATATATATATATATATATATATATGTTATTTTCATATTAAAATAGTAAGTTATATGTACTTATGATATATGTAATAAATATATATTTTTATATAATTATCTCTTGTTTGTAAAAAAATAATAATTATAATAATACTAAAATAATTTATAGTAATAATAATAAAAATAATAATAACGATAAAGTAATAATAATGATAATAATAATAATAATGTTAAAAATAATGATAAAAGTAATATTAATACTAATATCTATATCTATATCTATAATAATAGAAATACTAATAATTCTTAATGATAATACTAATATTAACACTAATGATAATAATATTAATTATATTAGTGATATTAGTGATAATAATAATTATGTTATTAATATTAGTAATAATAATAATAATTAACATAATAATAACAATAATTAATAACAATCATAATATAAATAATAATAAATAGGATAAAATTACTACCTCAAAGAGTAACAACTTTAAGAAAAAAAAAATAAACATCTCGGGCAGGACTTGAACCCAAGACCTCTTGTTTATCCCACAACACCCTTAACCATCAGTCTGCCTTGTATCTTTCTGATTTGAATCACGAAATAATCCCTTTAACCATTGATTGACTGTTTCCATTTTTCATGATCATGTACCTCATGTATCATCATCCTATATTGTTTCGATTATCACCATAATTATCGTATATCATAACCATGATACTGTAACCATTACCACCATCAACTCGTCATCCTTATATCCTTATATCTTTTAATTTAAAAGAAGTAAAAATCATCATTCTAACTCATTCACTTGCTACCCTTCATCCGACAACCATAAATTTGGTCACAGCAAGTAGTTTAGGATCTCGGCCCAATATGGCAGCCCACTGCAATGGTATAAAAACTTGGCCCAACATAATTGGGATACGGCCCGCTAACAGCCCGGAATAAAAGGATTTATGTGGAGGATTGGGTCTGGAAGTATTCTGGAAGAAGTTTAAACAAACAAAAAATATATATATATATAAAAACGTGTTTAGCTGATTATAGTTTGTCGACCAATAGCTCAAACCGTCCCACATGTATTAAAAAAAAAAGTGCTGCATAATTATACTCATATATCCAAGTTGACCACTTTATTTTTGTGGACATATTCTCCTCCTTTAAATTCTTAATTGACTATAGGACACCCAATACCCACCATCCATCAACATGATCTTTACCAAACTCCCCTATATTGTCGGCTGAATAATAAAAAAAAAAGATACGTCCCACATATATGATTTGGTGAGATGTATCTTAACTTTCAAAACAATTCAAATTGATAAAGGTGTCGGCCCAAGTGGTATTATTTTATTTGTCTTTTCATTATTATCCAAAGAAAACTTACAGCTATAGTTTAAGGGTTTTTGGTAACCTAATACTTGATCACAGCAGACATTCAAAGGATTTCGTGATTTGAACAGAAAACAAGAGTATAACAGTATGCAGTAGCAGCAGGAACGAGCAATGATTTTTTTTTCTTGGACAGGATTAAGAGAGAGAAAGTTGGTGTTTTAATCGAGAAGCAGAAAAACCGTAGCACTAGTGGTGGTAGTAATACGATGGTGGTTTATGGTTTGAGATGGTGGTGCGTTACATGGTGGAGGTGCCGGTTATGGTTGATGTGGGTTTTATTATGGGAGATGATGAATGGGGTGTTTGGTTTTTCGATTGTAAATAAGAAAGAGAGAAAAGTGGTTCATGGTGAGGTTGGTGACAAGTTTGCAGCAGACTTGTGGGAGTTTTGGGAACTTGTTAGAATAAAAAAATATGAAGGTGGTGATACTCTCGAATGGGTTTTTGTCTAATATCGTGAGTTACAGATTTTTGTATATACAGAATAAAGTCGACAGCTAAGATCATACAAGGAGAAGAAACCAAAAAAAAATATATAAAAAGTAGATATGAAGATTTAACAGAATCGTACAATTGATATGGGTGATAAATATTTGATTGGCCTTTTCCACAATAATCGACTAGTATAGACAGAAATATATTTTTGATTGTGATGTATAACAAAGTGTACGAATTTTTACTGTGTTATAGGTCATATTCAGTTACTTTAAATAATCAAATAATATATTAATATTAATATTAATAATAATTATATTATTAATAATAATAATAATAGCAAATAAATAATAATAATATTGATAATAATAATTATTAATAATAATGTTCCTAGTAATGCTACTAATAATAATTACATTGGTAATAAAAATATTAATACTAATATTTACAATAATTTTATTAATATTGATAATAATAAGTAATAATAAGAATAGTAATATTTATTAATAAAAATAATGATATAACTAAAATTGACAATTATAATAAGTCACAATATTAAGGATTTTAATGAAATTGACAATAATAAAATTATTAATGATATTTATAATAATAACACTAGTTATTAATAAATTAATAACATTAGTAATAATAACATTTGTATATATCAAATTTCATTATACATATATATATTTATTTATTTACACAACTGTCCGTGAATTGTCGGGAGTAGTCAAAGGTTAAATGCATCAACGTAAACCGTTCCAAAACTTTAAGACTCAACAATTACAGATTTTGTTTATTGTGTCGAAATCATATAAAGATCAAGTTTAATTTTGGTCGAAAATTTCCGGGTCGTCACAGTACCAACCCGTTAAAGAAATTTCGTCCCGAAATTTGAGTGAGGTGGTCATGGCTAACAATAAAAATGTTTTCATGACGAATAAGGGTTGATATATAGAGTTTTATCACCATTGAATAATATGGATAAAACGGTTTGGTTATTCTAAGAGTATAAGTGAAATTATCGTAAAAGGTTGAAATGAAGAATTAGAGATTCGTCTTAACTATTGACGTTGTCTCGGTTGAATTTCGAAAATTAAGGGATTTAAAGTAAATCTTTGGAAATCTATAAGATCTGATTCTTCGGCGAATAAGGAAATCATGATCTCTCTAATTAAATGTGGAGATCTGCCTGGATTACTGTGTCTGGTATTTCCATTATAAATTAAACTCTTCCGTTCCATTATTCTCACCATTCCTATACTTTCTTTCTTAGTTCATACATCCAAAAGATTATGAAAATGTTTAATCCAGTTCTAATCATTGTTCTTTTCCTTACTATCGCAATGATCGTTCTTCTTTTCTAGTTCCACCGGAGGAATCTGTTTTCTTCTACTTCACCCTTGGGGTTTTAGTGTTTTTAATTCTTTCGTGTCTTTATGTTGCGATAAACATTGATATACACGGTTTATAATTTATGTGTTATTATTGGGCTTTATATTCTCCCTTATATTTCGGAGTCCTTGCTTCCGTCTTCTATAATCATTGTCATTCACAGTTAATGCTCTCTCTTATTTGCTGCGAGTTATACCCCCTTTCTATTTCGGAGTTTCATGCTTTTGTTTTCTTTTCGCAAATAATGGTCCAGAATTCGTAGGTATGGAGTTTCGAATGATTATAATGTTCTAAGCAGGAAGGAACGTGATAGCACGATTTGATTTGTCAAATTACCAGAAATTACAGAAAAGATAGAAATATCAAGTAAATATGTTCTTGATATGTTTAGAGGTTAAATAGAATGAAAGAGTTATGTAACATTGCACATGATGAGGGTATGATCTACTGTGAACCATCATCACGTTCCATTAGAAACTCAGCATGAATTACTGTAATATAATCACGTTGGCCAAGCGTCATTATATTATACTAACTCATGCTTCAATTCCCAACACTTCTCCACAATTCATTCATAATTTATAATTAGATTTTACAAAAGTTTCCAATATAATGGAATACAGAAAACACGAAGAGGTATATAATTTCGAGCGATGATATTTATGAAAATATCCTCAGAAATATCGAAGATATTTATGATGATATTTTGGAATTTCTAAGTTCTAAAGTTGCTGAAGAAAAATTTTCCACAAGATTTTAACATGACTTCGGAGCAAGATATTCTCTATCGATTTCATCGGATCTAGAATTACCTGGATTCTTTGAATATAGGGTCTGGTCCTTGTATTTGTCCTTGGTCTCCTTCATGGTTAGCTCAATCTATTTTTCAGTACCAAATTTTCTATCGAGCGTTCCTAACACTCCCTTCTTTATCGTCAAACTTTTGGCCGTTTAGACCATCTGCATTTAATGCTACGATATCTGGATCATCGGTTATCAATCCGAGGTGGTTTCAAGAGAATTGTGTTTTTAGATGATTAAACGCCGACGGTAATATTGTGGAATATAAAAAGGTTCTCCGGTATTAATAAAAGAGCACACATATATATCAAAGTGATAATAAGGTTGTTTCGAACGAAAAGTCGAAGTTGACTTGCTGAAGCTGTGACAAAATTGGCTACTTTGAAAAGGGATTGCAAAGTCACTTTTGGTAATAACAACGCCAAAGGAGTTAGCACAGATTCGTGTTAAACGTTTACTCAAGTTCCGAATGTTTTCAGGTGCATATCTATATGCATCGATCTTTTCTTCCATAGATGAAGTGCGTTTGGTTCATCCTCTCGATTGAGGTGTTTTCAAGTATCATGAAAGGTTTGAACGCAGATTGTAATCGTCAGGATACAAATGAGGTTTAAGATGAAATCAAGTGGCAAACTTGAAGAATTATTTAGTTTCATATATTATAATCAATATTTTAATTCATTTTTAACTGTCCAATCTTGATAGTTCACAATCGATAGTCCACAGTTAACAGTCCAATAATTCATATATAATTTAATTTATAATATTCGAATTAATTAATACGTATCGTGACCCATGTACATGTCTCAGACTCGACCACAACTCAAATTATATATATTATTATAGAATCAACCTCAACCCTATATAGCGAACTCGATCATTACTGCATATAGAGTGTCTATGATTATTCCAAATAATATATATAAATGCGTCGATATGATATGTCAAAACCTTGTATACGTGTCCCGATATTTAAAGTGCATAAAATAAATAACAGAAATTAAATAACGACAAATAAAGTGCGTAAAGTAAATAACAGAAATTAAATGACGATAAATAAAATTGCAAGAATGTAAATTGCGATAATTAAATTGCGATAAATAAAATGTAATTTGTTAGCTAGGAACAATTAGCTAGGGACAGTTAGCGTGGATTCTTAACAAAATTTCTCATAGTTAATTTGTTTGTTTCTAACAAATTTTATTTTGTCAAATGTTTTCTTCATTATGCCACTTGTTGGATTCTGATAGGTCAAAATCCAAATATGAAATTGAATTTGAATGAAAATAGTTATTCTTTGGTGAACGGATATGTATATCGGTGGTTGTAAATAGGATAGTAAATGATCGTTGAATCAAATTCGAAGTATGTACAGTGTAACTTATTAATGTGAAATCTAAATATTCCTCGGGTATTACCTACCTGTTAAAATATTTTTACCATTAACTGTTTGTATAAAAGAATTTTTAATTACAATCTTTATGAAAACATATATACATATATATCTTCTTCAGATGTAATCATGGATTTAATGAGTTAACATAATATTAACTCATTTAGTTTTCGGTTGGAACTGGAATAAATAATCTCTAAAACTTTAGAGATTACATATTCGCCATGTCGAACGAAGATAAATGAGGTAAAACGATACGTAGAACGAAGATCATACTCGAAGTACAGATGGTGATATTGAGGCATGGATTGTTGATGGGACTGGTGCTGTTATTGATGGTACTGTTGGTGCCGGTGATGTTGCTGAAGCTGGTAGATTTTGCATCATATTCTCCAGATTTATTAATCAAGTGCGAAGCTCATTGACTTCTTCCATTACTCCAAGATGATTGTCGGTCGGAACTAACGGATGAATAAGGTTTAGAAGATAGAATATAATCGTGGCGAGATATTCGGGAAATGAGAGAAAAAAATGGTGTTTCGAACTGGTTCGCCGGTAAGTGCTTCAGGTTCTTCGCCAAGATTGCAGGTTGGTGGGTGGAAAGGACCGCCTTCTTCTTGTCTCCATTGATTAAGTCGACTTCGAACTCATCAGATGAATTGGGGATGGCTGATTGGTTGACTCATTCTGGTGACGCTGCTTTCATAGCTTAGATGAACATCCATGTCGGAATAGCTGTCGGGTTCTGAAGAACTTGAACTAATTACGAGTTCTATCTTGTACGGTCGGATAGAGGATTTTCGACATGAAATGATTTTCGGATATTGGATGATATTCTAATTACATAGAATACCTATATATAATATAAAAGATCCCGTAGATTACGGAGGAACTTTCGGAAACTGTCAGACGAAGTTTACAATAACAGATACGCTAGGATATAAATTTATCTATAAACTATCTATACAATAAGTGCAGGAAGTCGTGTCTAGACTTAGGAATGATAAGCAGGTAATTTTCCACTAGGAATGATAAACAATACTTATAATATGCAGCTAAGGTCGAAGTCCAGACACACTAATGCATCCTAACAGTATCTGGTAAGACACACTAATGCAAGACCTGGTTCGCTAGGACCAACGCTCTGATACCACCTGTAGTGACCCGTCCTAATCCATCTGGACGAAGTCTTCAACAGTTGGTCCCATTGCGAGGTTCTGACCTCTATATGCCATGAACGACTCCATGTAATATGAGCAAATGCACAGCGGAAGATTTCTTTCATACCTGAGAATAAACATGCTTAAAAGTGTCAACCAAAAGGTTGGTGAGTTCATAGATTTATTATAACAATCATCTAATATATTAATAGACCACAAGATTTCCGTTTATAAATATATGTACACTCGCAAGTGTATAAAAGTATTCTATAAGTTGTAGACACCCGGTAACAAGCCTTAACGTTCATGTTTTACCCTTTGAAGTACACCAGATCAGGTGTGTTTAAAATAACCTCGAAGTACTAAAGCATCCCATAGTCAGGATGGGGTTTGTCAGGCCCAATAGATCTATCTTTAGGATTCGCGCCTACCGTACATAGACAAGTAGTTTAATGTTACCAAGTTAAGGGTATATTTCTGGTTTAAACCCACATAGAATTAGTTTTAGTACTTGTGCCTATTTCATAAAACATTTATAAAACAGCGCATGTATTCTCAGCCCAAAAATATATATAAAAAGGGAGTAATGAAACTCACCATACTGTATTTTGTAGTAAAAATACATATGACGTCATTTAACAAGTGTAGGGCTGACCTCGGATTCACGAACCTATATCAGTTATATATATATTAAAGCATATAATGAACATATAATAGTATTCAGACTAGGTTATATATATTAATTATTTAATATTTTACTTATTTACAATAGTAATGTATTTATTATTTCCAATATTATATATATATATATATATATATATATATATATATATATATATATATATATATATATATATATATATATATATATATATATATATGTGTGTTATTTTCATATTAAAATAGTAAGTTATATGTACTTATGATATATGTAATAAATATATATTTTTATATAATTATATCTTGTTTGTAAAAAATTAATAATTAAAATAATACTAAAATAATTTATAGTAATAATAATAAAAATAATAATAACGATAAAGTAATAATAATGATAATAATAATAATAATGTTAAAAATAATGATAAAAGTAATATTAATACTAATATCTATATTTATATCTATAATAATAGAAATACTAATAATTCTTAATGATAATACTAATATTAACACTAATGATAATAATATTAATTATATTAGTGATATTAGTGATAATAATAATTATGTTATTAATATTAGTAATAATAATAATAATTAACATAATAATAACAATAATTAATAACAATCATAATATAAATAATAATAAATAGGATAAAATTACTACCTCAAAGAGTAACAACTTTAAGAAAAAAAAAATAAACATCTCGGGCAGGACTTGAACCCAAGACCTCTTGTTTATCCCACAACACCCTTAACCATCAGTCTGCCTTGTATCTTTCTGATTTGAATCACGAAATAATCCCTTTAACCATTGATTGACTGTTTCCATTTTTCATGATCATGTACCTCATGTATCATCATCCTATATTGTTTAGATTATCACCATAATTATCGTATATCATAACCATGATAATGTAACCATTACCACCATCAACTCGTCATCCTTATATCCTTATATCTTTTAATTTAAAAGAAGTAAAAATCATCATTCTAACTCATTCACTTGCTACCCTTCATCCGACAACCATAAATTTGGTCACAGCAAGTAGATTAGGATCTCGGCCCAATATGGCAGCCCACTACAATGGTATAAAAACTTGGCCCAACATAATTGGGATACGGCCCGCTAACAGCCCGGAATAAAAGGATTTATGTGGAGGATTGGGTCTGGAAGTATTCTGGAAGAAGTTTAAACAAACAAAAAAATATATATATAAAAACGTGTTTAGCTGATTATAGTTTGTCGACCAATAGCTCAAACCGTCCCACATGTATTAAAAAAAATGCTGCATAATTATACTCATATATCCAAGTTGACCACTTTATTTTTGTGGACATATTCTCCTCCTTTAAATTCTTAATCGACTATAGGACACCCAATACCCACCATCCATCAACATGATCTTTACCAAACTCCCCTATATTGTCGGCTGAATAATAAAAAAAAAGATACGTCCCACATATATGATTTGAGATGTATCTTAACTTTCAAAACAATTCAAATTGATAAAGGTGTCGACCCAAGTGGTATTATTTTATTTGTCTTTTCATTATTATCCAAAGAAAACTTACAGCTATAGTTTAAGGGTTTTTGGTAACCTAATACTTGATCACAGCAGACATTCAAAGGATTTCGTGATTTGAACAGAAAACAAGAGTATAACAGTATGCAGTAGCAGCAGGAACGAGCAATGATTTTTTTTTCTTGGACAGGATTAAGAGAGAGAAAGTTGGTGTTTTAATCGAGAAGCAGAAAAACCGTAGCACTAGTGGTGGTAGTAATACGATGGTAGTTTATGGTTTGAGATGGTGGTGCGTTACATGGTGGAGGTGCCGGTTATGGTTGATGTGGGTTTTATTATGGGAGATGATGAATGGGGTGTTTGGTTTTTCGATTGTAAATTAGAAAGAGAGAAAAGTGGTTCATGGTGAGGTTGGTGACAAGTTTGCAGCAGACTTGTGGGAGTTTTGGGAACTTGTTAGAATAAAAAAATATGAAGGTGGTGATACTCTCGAATGGGTTTTTGTCTAATATCGTGAGTTACAGATTTTTGTATATACAGAATAAAGTCGACAGCTAAGATCATACAAGGAGAAGAAACCAAAAAAATATATATAAAAAGTAGATATGAAGATTTAACAGAATCGTACAATTGATATGGGTGATAAATATTTGATTGGCCTTTTCCACAATAATCGACTAATATAGACAGAAATATATTTTTGATTATGATGTATAACAAAGTGTACGAATTTTTACTGTGTTATAGGTCATATTCAGTTACTTTAAATAATCAAATAATATATTAATATTAATATTAATAATAATTATATTAATAATAATAATAGCAAATAAATAATAATAATATTGATAATAATAATTATTAATAATAATGTTCCTAGTAATGCTACTAATAATAATTACATTGGTAATAAAAATATTAATACTAATATTTACAATAATTTTATTAATATTGATAATAATAAGTAATAATAAGAATAGTAATATTTATTAATAAAAATAATGATATAAATAAAATTGACAATTATAATAAGTCACAATATTAAGGATTTTAATGAAATTGACAATAATAAAATTATTAATGATATTTATAATAATAACACTAGTTATTAATAAATTAATAACATTAGTAATAATAACATTTGTATATATCAAATTTCATTATACATATATATATATATATATTTATATATTTATTTACACAACTGTCCGTGAATCGTCGGGAGTAGTCAAAGGTTAAATGCATCAACGTAAACCGTTCCAAAACTTTAAGACTCAACAATTACAGATTTTGTTTATTGTGTCGAAATCATATAAAGATCAAGTTTAATTTTGGTCGAAAATTTCCGGGTCGTCACAAAAAACCTCTGCGTGCGGGAGTACAAACTCCCCCACTTAGAACTCCGTTCCGTAACCACATCATCGAGATAAAAGTATCCCGTGCAATTACTATTCACTCCTTGTTGACTTAGTCAACCGTCAAGTCCGTCTCCGTCTCACTGAGACTCATACAACCAACACGCTAAAGGAAGACAAGATCCATCTGTCTTGTATCCTATAATATACACATCACGATACCTTGCTCCAACCTTGAGCATACGAAGGACTTTGGATTATCCTTCGCTACTTCAACCGAAGTACTTACCAAACCGTACAAGTATCACTCTAGCAATCACCGGGTTGCTATCACTTGTAACTTTCCCACCGTTACTTAAGCACCTAAGGGTTTCTTATCGGTACCCTAAGTTCAATGTGACCGCAACACCGTCGGAGTCGAATACTACACTAGTAGGTAAGAAAAAGGCACCTAACATTGCGTCACGTAGACTCCATTACCCACATACATCGAGATCAAACACTCGATCTCTCGGGTTCCATCCACCTGATGAACCTCATGGTTCACCATCCCCAACACAAAAGCGAACACGCGCTTAACAACCGAACACCAAAGCCCATTCCCATGGCTTGGTAGAAACATTTCCCAAACACTAAGGAATGCTTGGTTGCACCAAGTCTTACGCCTTTTGTCCGTCAATCCATACACCACCGTAGGGTAATTCCATTAGGAATGTCACCCATAACAATAATATGCACAACATAAGGCATTTAACAAACCCGAACTCATTGGCACATAATAAATAATCAAAGGACATATTTATTAAAACGAAAAGTACCTTAACGTCTTCTCGTCACACCCGTCCCAGCTAACTCGGGACATTCCGACTTGCGATGTCCTTCTCTTTGGCAATTGAAGCACACCGTGCCATCACCCTTTGACACCGAACATTCCCAAAACTTGTGACCTCTCACGCCACAATTGTAATATCTAGACACACTAGAATCCGATATACCCGTCCGTATACCACCCGTGCTCACACTTGTAGCCTTAGTTCTCTTACTTGGAGCACCATACGAAACAACCCTTCTCTTACTTGAAGGTTCACCAACTATCGATTGCGAATGCGATTCGAAACCCCTAGCCACGGTGAATAACTCCGTGAACGAGTTCACTTGACCAAGGCTAATCTTGCTCCGCAAGTCATCATTCAAAGTTCGATAAAAATCTCCCATCAACATACTATCTCTTCTGTTATACTCCGGGCAAAAACGAGCCTTCGCCATAAAGGTCGTCTTGAGAGTATTCAAATCCATAGAACCTTGTTGCAAATTTCGCAACTCCTCACGCAATTTCGCCAAATCGGCTTGCATCCGGAACACCTCGAAGAATTCCTTCTTAAAATCATCCCAAGATAACCCCATAAACGATTCACCACAAACAATATCAATTTTACCATCCAACCAATCCTTCGCCCTACCCCGCAACAAGCTAGTAGTGAGCCTTGTCCTCTTCTCGGGAGGGCATTCCATAGTGCGAAAACACCCTTCGACATCCGAGATCCATGTCATGCTTATCAAAGGATCCGGTTTCCCGTTATACATCGGAGGTTTAGTCCTCATTAAGCTCTTATGACAACGCTCCATTTCACCACTACTTCGAAATTCGGAATACTTCCTACCCATTTCTTCTCGAAACGCACCCATTTGCTTAGCAACAGCGGCCGCAACTCTAGCGTTAAACTCATTGTCGATCGCCTCGATCCCGTTTCTCGTCGTCATTCTAAAGAATGTAAAATGATTAAACCACGAACGTATAAAACCACACGCACAACACCGCCCTATCTTGCTCAACACTCGTTGTACTTCACTTGATAAACACGATTTGCACCCGTAACAATGGTAGCTAGTCATTATTACGCGCACATGCCACATATACTTGTTAGTACAACGACTGCCTCGCTCGATAATATAACCAACACAAACAATAATATATTATTAATATCCGCATATTAATATAAACGTTAGTCCACCTACAAACTAAGGCACTAACTACAACCCGTTCCGACCCGTAGTCCTATAAGTCTCAGAACAAATAAGCACACACAAAAGTCTAAGTCTAAGCACCTATCTCAAATTGCCTAAATACCTTAGACCATGCTCTAATACCACTTGAAATGACCCAACCCGTCGTTAAACCTACCCATATTTTTTTAACGTAATAATATTTACAACATTTAGGCCCCAATTATGTTTCCAAAAACATCTTCATTACAATAGTAAGTTTAATTGACTTTAAAACATTTATTACATAAGTTGTAACACAAAATGGGCATACAACCCAAGAACCGTTTGACATAACCAAAAGACACTAATAAGTTTTCCAACAAAAAGACCGAGCATGGTGATTGGGAACGATCTACCCAATTCTATGAAATCCAAAATCCAATTCTTCTAAGCATTACAAGCTAGCTCACTAGTCTCGGTACTTACCCTTGCCGCCATCATGCGAACCTATAAAAATAAAGTCAACGAGAGGGTAAGCTAACGCTTAGTGAGTAAGAATATACTACATACATACATATGCATAAAATGGACACGCCACACAACAATAATTAAATAGCACATACCGGAGCATCCAAGCATAAATGCAAGCTAATCTAAGCATAACGTACGATCGCTATACAACAAGCTAATAATATCAAAAAATGAAAGTACACCAACAACGATATGTACAACGCCATCAAGCTACACCCGGAGAGTTAGCTACAACACAAAAATACGACAATATATATATATATATATATATATATATATATATATATATATATATATATATATATATATATATATATATATATATATATATATATATATATATATATATATAACAACGCGTAAACCGCCCAAGGTTAACCCCTTAACCCAATACCGAAAGCCAAATACCAAATACCAAAATGAAGATTGGCCGAAACTACTATCTTCAATACCACAATAACATCGAGGTTGGCCGAAACTACACGAGCTTTAGTGAATCCGCACCACACGTGACCACTACCTCAATAAGATGACCGAATCTACACGCGTCATCGTGAATCCGCACCACACGTGACTCACCTCCCAAATCAAAACCCACGCCATCGGGATTATAAAAATCCACATCATCGGGGTTACTCAACCGCATATCAAATACCAATCCCACGCCATCGGGATTATCCATATCACAAGACCATGTGATATCGTACACACATAGTGTGCACCTCGCCAAAGGTGGCCAACTAAAATGCACAACCGTGCCAATTGGACCTATACACAAGTCCATCAAATCTACCTATATGTGAAGTGAGCTCTATAGCCGAGGATCACTTCACCCAACCCGCACCCCATCCTATACATACATATGAAAATAATATATTGACACTCACCTTGAAATCTTGATGGATGCAAAAACCAAAATCCGCAATCGCTAATGGAACGTACCTATTCTATTATCACATAACAAACAACACCATTAGGGTGGATATACAAACCAGCCCAAATTGACACTCAGTGCAATTTCAACCCAAATGCACTTCCAAGCACAAACTGCGCCCAAACTAACCAATAATCACTAACACAAGTGAAAATGGTCCTAGTACACCAATTAAACCCAAATCATAAGCGTTAAACACTTATCTTACCCAAAATGACACCTAAACCTTAATTTTGACCCATTTCAAAATTAGTCAACCAATTACACCCAAATGGGTTCCAACACTTCCATAATCACTAACACTAGTGATTATACCTAAAATCAAAGCCTAAACATGGCCAAAACGTCAACCAACCTGAAACCCGCCAAGTATCAACAATAAGTAGTCACTATAAACCCACTTCATCATCTAAATGGGTTTTACAACTAACAAGCTCAAAACCCTAACTTGAATATCAAATCATAAAAATGAAATTCGGAGTTGAGACTTACCAATATAACCACAAAGTAGCCAAGAACGAGATGAACAACTTTAACACTTGAGCTTTCAACCGAAACACTCTTCTTCTTCCCCGATTCGAGCTTTCTCTCTCTAAACCTTTTACTCACTCTCTAGGTTTTAGTGTATGAGTGGAAGGAAAAGAAAATGAGATGGGGATAAGATTTTGGCCAGATATGTGGCCCTCAAACCGTCCAAAATGTGAAAAGACCGAAACACCCTCGAATATTCCTTTAAATTCGAGTTTGATACCTGAACTGTCAACGTATCGCGTTTCGCGACAAGGAATCGCGATCTGCGACCTCCTCAAATGCGACAGGATCACTCAAATGCGACAGATCGTACAGGGATGGGGTTTTTCAGCTTGTCACGTTCTAGTTACTTTTGTTGCAATACGCGACGTGCTGGGACGCGAAATACCTCTTTGTAACGCGATAGATGTCCTGATCAAACCAAATTTCACTTTTAAAAACATCCAAAGTCAAATGTGATTAAGTAAACATGTCCTAACGATTCAAACACCTATCCTTGGACTCCGTATGACGCCCCAATCGTCATGTTTAGAAAAACGGGGTGTTACACTCCTTCCCTGCATTCTATCATAATATCTCCCACTATTATGCCTAACACCTTGATCATACTGCACTTGCCCCAACTCTCTTGCCCTAAGATGTTTTTGTGCTATTTCCAAAGCTTGATGAAAAGTTTTTGGCACACCATACCTTAGTGCTGAAAGGACCCGTTCATATACATTATAAAAGATTCACAATAGTTGATTAAATCGCGAGGTATTTGACCTCTATATGATACATTTTACAAACATTGCATTCGTTTTTAAAAGACAAACATTCTTTACATCGAAAATTGACAGGCATGAATACCATTTCATAATATCCACTATCCAACTATAAATTGACTTAATAATAATCTTTGATGAACTCAATGACTCGAATGCAACGTTCTTCGAAATATGCCATGAAAGACTCCAAGTAATATCTTGAAAATGAGCAAACACACAGCGGAAGATTTCTTTCAATCCTGAGAATAAACATGCTTTAAAGTGTCAACCAAAAGGTTGGTGAGTTCATTAGTTTATCATAATCATTCATTTCCATCATTTTAATAGACCACAAGAATTTCATTTTCAGTTCTCATAAATATACGTCCCATGCATAGAAACAAAAATCATTCATATGGATTGAACACCTGGTGACCGACATTAACAAGATGCATATAAGAATATCCCCTATCATTCCGGGAAATCCTTCGGACATGATAAAAAAGAATTCGAAGTACTAAAGCATCCGGTACTTTGGATGGGGTTCGTTAGGCCCAATAGATCTATCTTTAGGATTCGCGTCAATTAGGTGTGCACTAATTCTCAAAATTATTGATGTTCCCTAATTCTTAGGCTACCAAGCAAAAAGGGGCATATTCGGCTTCGATCATTCAACCATATAATGTAGTTTGGATTACTTGTGTCTATTTCGTAAAACATTTATAAAAGTTGTGCATGTACTCTCAGCCTAAAAATGTAAAGGGTAAAAAGAAAAATGAAACTCACCATACTGTATTTCGTAGTAAAAATACATATAACATCATTGAACAAGTGCAAGGTTGGCCTTGGATTCACAAACCTATATATATATATATATATATATATATATATATATATATATATATATATATATATATATATATATATATATATATATATATATATATATATATATATATATGTTGGTCAAAATTTGTCTAACAATTTAGGTTAGGTCATAGTGTATCACAATCCTAATGCTCGAGTCTAATATGCAAAAGTCAACAAAAGTCAATTTGACTCAAAAATGATTTCCAAAATTTATACATGATTATTATATAGTTTAAATATCGTCGTTTTTTATTTTTAAATATTTTTAAAAGATTTATTAGAGTAAATAATATAATTCATTTATTAATAACTAAAATTTAATATAAAAATATACTTTTATATATCTTAAGTAATAAAATTTATAAAGTTCATTTAATATCATAAAAATATTATGATAGATTTTACTAAGGTAATTATATTATTTGTATTACATATTTATTTGATAAAATAACATTGATAATAATAAGTAAAAGTTGTATTATTTTGTAATAATAATTATTATTATTCTTTTTAATAAAAATATCAATATTTATATTTACTAAAAATGATATTATGACAAAATGATAATTCTAATTATGATAACTTTAAAATAAAAAATTTATTTAAGAAGATAATGATATTTTGTAATAACAATAATAACTTTTGTTAAAATGATAGTTTTAATACTAACGATACTTTTAATAATAGTAATGATAAAAATAATAAGAACGATAATTTTATCTAAATCAATATCTTACGATATTTTAGTTTCATCATGATACTCATACTCATTATTTCCTAATCGATTCGTTTAATAGTTTTTAATCGTCTTTTATATCATGTTCATGTTAATGATAATAATAGTAATTATAATAACTAGGTATTACTAATATTAGTTTTTAATTATCATAATACTAATGATAATAAATATTATGATAATATTAATGATAATACTTAATTATAACTTTGATAATAACGATAGTAATAATAATAAAAATAACAATTTTTAATGATAATACTTTTTATTGATAATGATAATAATACTAATAATAATAATAATAATAATTAGATAAAAATTATAACGACGATAATAACGACGATAATAATAATTATTTTCAATAATAATACAAAGGTTCAATTGACTATAACTTCAAATCCGTTCATCGAAACCATTCGATATCTAAATGAAAAGTTCTTAATTTTTTTCTAGCTTTCCAACGACATGCATATCTTATACCTTATCTCAACCGCATATGTAAATAATTCAAGATTCAACATAACTTATCTAATGGCAATATCAAAAATACAAGCATGCATAATTCTAAATACTCGAGCACTAGTCAGGGATACACTAATAATATATAAAAGTTACGTTATGAGTGCTCACGTATCAATATTGAGATTCAATATTGCAGGAAAGGTACGTAGACGCAACGGAGATGATAAACACTAAATTGACCTCATGAGCATACCCATGAACCATACCCATCACCTCCATAGCTATAACCCATAATTTTCTTAGCCCTATCCTACTTGAAAAACACATTTTTGTAATAGCTCGCGCGTACCCCTTGTCGTAGTATTTTATGTATAATACATAATAATAATAATAATAATAATAATAATAATAATAATAATAATAATAATAATAATAATAATAATATTACTAATATGATTAATAATAATATTAACCTTAATAATAATAATAATATTAATAAAAATAAATATATATATATATATATATATATATATATATATATATATATATAGATAGAGTACGAGATAGATAGGTAAATGAAATGAATGAGACATGAACCAGGTCGTCGAGCTAATAATAATAATAATATTACTAATATGATTAATAATAATATTAACCTTAATAATAATAATAATATTAATAAAAATAAATATATATATATATATATATATATATATATATATATATATATAGATAGAGTACGAGATAGATAGGTAAATGAAATGAATGAGAAATGAACCAGGTCGTCGAGCTTTATGCATCTCCCCTCACCAAACCCCCCATGCGATCGCATGGGGGTTCTTTGTTATTTTCATGCGACCGCATGGTCGCTAGGGGCAGCTCAACATTGTCCAATTCCCATTGCCAAAACTCGTTTATATTTATTTAATATATATTTATTTAATTTATATAATTACTTATATATTATATTATATTTACATTCATGGTAAAAATATAAATTTTACTAAAATGACACGGACGTTGTCACACGACTCATGTCCCAGTTCCAGTTTCTCGAACGCATTTTCGTACATTTAGAAAACTAGCCTTTTACGTTACGCGACGTGTACCCTTATTAATAATTTGACTTTCTCATCAACAAATTACCTTATAATAAATGTAACTTATAAAATTGAGCGTTGTGGTCATTTGCTTCTATAAATCAGAGTCTCGTTGTTTACTATAATATGTTTAATAATATCGAAACGTTTTATATTTAAATTATACATTAACGCGTTTGTAAAATATATATATATTCTTACTTAGAATATAATTTTGTATATCTTATATATAATTGAAATATCTATCTAATTATATTTCAAAGTTCAAAACGTTTAAGCAATAGAAAATATTATGTCGTATAACGTTTTACATTTTTGAAACAATATATATATATATATATATATATATATATATATATATATATATATATATATATATATATATATATATATATATATATATATATATGTAATTTATGGTACAAAGCTTTAATTAAGTTTCTTAAAATTTATGAACAATTTATAAAATGTTTCACTAATAAAGTTCTTTAAAATTTGTTTTTTGTACGTTTGAAACAATATTAATTAAATATGAAAACTTTGTTTTCCAAAACTAAGTATATTTAAGAATCATTTTCCTAACAAGGTTATATTAATAGAAATTGTTATATCGTAAAACATTTTAGAGAAATAAGATTGAATATACTTTTCATAGGTTTCAAGTTTTTAACGTTTATTGGTGCAACGTGATATAAAGTTTAAAGGTTAGAAACGTGCGAAATCACCTTAATGTAAAATGTCGATACCTAAAGTCTAAGTTATTTACATTTCACATTCCAACTTTAAAATGATAGTCATAATAGTTATCTTATTAACATCACGAGGAAAATGTTGTAGGTATGAATTGAAAATCAAATAGGAATCTTTACTAACACTTATCTAGTTCTCGTTAGTTGACACTTTGTTCTTATTTGTAAAATCACTTTACTATTTTCTGAATATGGTTAAAAGGGAAAGGTTTCCTAAATCAAAGTGGACCTCCTAATAGGGACTCGTAGCCATAATTCAATGTATCTAATAATTCAATCATTTGATATTATCTTTTAATTCCGTTGATAACTATTAGAATATATTTTGAAACAAATATGTTTATATAAAGTATTATACGTCTAATACTTTGTTAATGTTTTCAAGTTATAATATATACACATATACATATATAATCATGTTCGTTCATATAATGGTTCGTGAATCATTAGAATTTGGTCGAGGTTAAATGAGTATATGAACACAGTTTAAAATTCTTGAGATTTAACTTACAAACTTTGCTTATTGTGTCAGGAATAGATAAAGATTAAAGTTTAAATTTGGTCAGAAATTTCCGGGTTGTCACAAGTGCATGCACCAAATTTGCAAAACGTCGATGATATAAATAGAAACTAAATCCTGATACCAGCTGTGATTATGGTATTGATGGGATTTTTTGGCATTCCAAAGTGTACCTTTTCATGAAATTACTCAAAGACTCATCTCGATGCATTTTGATTTCGAGAGCACCTAAGTGAGTTAATGTACAACTTCTTAAACTCTGGTATTGCATCACGAATTTTGCCCTAAGATCTATAAAGCTTGTAACACTTCTTGATGGCAAACTTGCAAACCATTCTCTTGCCAAAAAATCTTTGAAGGATAATTCACCTTCAAATGCTGTAAATGCATAGTTCCTTCAAATACAGCCAAAAAATATTTGAAGGATAATTCACCTTCTACTTCTTCATCATCATGAAAAGATAATTCTTCTTCTTCCTCTTTATCTTCAATTAAAATCCCCAAGTGTTCCAACAACTTAGATGCTTTCTTTGTAGTCATTGTTTATGTTTTAAACATCTATTTTGCTTTGTCCTTGGACGACTTCTTAAATGATACGTTTTGTGCTCTCTATTTTATGCCCCATGCATTCGTTTTGGGTGCGTGTTCTGCTAACTTCTTGAACTTTGTTACTGTCTCATTGATTAAATCTTAGTCACTTGTGTTGTCGTCTTCTTTTGCTAAGGTATTTTCTTCGATCATTCGATTAACAAGAATTCCATCAACTTCAAGTTCATCGATTGTTTCCATTATTATACTTGTGGAAGGTATGTCAGTTGTTTTTGCCAACATACTTTTTGTGCTTCTTGTCTTCTTGGAGACGGATGGTGCCATATGTTGATACCTATTTCCAGCTAGAGTATAGCGGTTAGCATTCACAAGTATTAGTACATGTTTCTAGAACTAAGGATAGTGGAGATGTATTGCCGATTGATGTTTGCCCTCAAGACAGTTGTCTCTGCAGTCCTGGATCACGAACTGGTTACCATGGGGTGGCTTAATCAATCTTTCTAGAACAAATGACGAATTGGTCTGGCTAGAGTTATGCGGCTTTGTTAGTTACTTCTATAGTGAGAAAGTACTATGTGAGAGACGAAATGTCTATTCTGTCACAAGTCCAGTTGATGTAAAGTGATAACCCATGTGGTCTATTTATAGGTGTCAGATATACTGAATGTTCGGAGCTACACGTGTCACTTTATTAGTGGTTACTTTATGCTAAAAGTTCGTAACCAACTTTGAGCTTTATGTTGACGTGGCATGTGTGCTGCTCACCTGCTTTTTATTTAGATATATAGGGCTTATGCATTTGATGCTGCCTGCGGGGCTTACGCAAGATGCTGAGAGGCCCAAAATGCCTTTTATTTTAGCTTCCTGAACAGTAAATGCTAGATGAGTAACTGTCATATTTTTTCCTGTTGATGTCATTCTAATGCCTTTAGTTTATATATTTCTCCATCTACCTAGCTTTTTACACATGTAAACTATAGTATAGACCATTAAACTGCTAGAACCATGTGTTTAATAATTTGTGCATGTTGTTGTATATGTAGCTTGTGTCGAATATCTTGTTTATTTAATCGATATATGAGTTTCGGTCATTTATATTTAAATTTATAATATATATATATATATATATATATATATATATATATATATATATATATATATATATATATATATATATATATATATATATATATATATATATATATATATATATATATATATATATATATATACACACACATATATAAACGAATCAAATGAATCAGCATCTGACACGTGTTTCCGAGAATTTCGGAGATTCTACGCCTATAGATAGACCCCCTAGGTCACCACATTTCATAGTTTTGTCACTTGTGGCAGAGAGTACACTTACTCTCTCACACAGTACTTTCTCACTTTAGAACTTCACTGCTTAGCAATAGAATGCTAGATGGACCAGCTCACAGTCTGATCTAATAAGACTAATAATGCCACCCATGGAGATCTTGTCCATGTTTCAGGTTTGCAAGGATCTTATCCCTAGGGCAAACATCAGTCGGCAACATATCTCTCCAAGCTAGGCAGTTATAGTATTATACTGGTACCTTTTAGCCGCTAGACGGAAAATAGTACCAACAAATTATTTGATGATGAAGGAGTAAGTGAAAAAGCTCATGAAGAGATTGATGTTTCGAGTGATCATTCTAAGTATCTTACTGATAATGAAGAAGAAGAGTTATTACCTCAAATAATGGAGAAGTTGAAGGAAAGAGAAAAAGAACTTAACTACTTCCGTCCTCTTTATTCTTTTGAAAGTGATGTTAATAAGGAAGAAGTTTAGACCAAAACACCTTGCTCTGATCCGGGAGAATTTTATGTTCCTTGTTTGATTCGTGGTCCAATTTCTATAAGAGGTTTAGCTAATACTGGTTCTAGTGTCAATATCATGCCAGTTTTTGTTTACAATCATTTAAGATTGCCATCATTAGAACCTAATGAGGGAATCATTTGTTATGCTGATAATCGTTTACAAAAACCTTTATAATAGTTATGAATGTTGAAATTTAAGTTGGCTTTGCTTATTATAAAGTTCATTTTGTGGTTATGGATATGGAAGAAGATTCAATTACTCCTTTACTTATGGGTTTTCTCTCTACTACTCGTGACACAATTAATTATGAAAAGAATACTCTAGTACATCGTTATGGTCCACTTGTTAAGTTTATTCCCTTTGTACCTTGAGATAATGTTCCAAGAACGAATGTGAAAATAGTTAGAGTAAAGTGTGGGGAGAAGGAGGAGGTTGATGAGAAAGAGCATACTATGGAAGAAGTAATGATGGAATTTTTGAAAGAGCAATATAAGAATAGTGAAGAAGTGAGGAGGCAGATCTATGATTTAGAAGTTAAATTTAAAATATTTTTTTGTAGAGGTCTTAATGCTGCAATGAATTTGTTAGAGGAATTAAGGATTTTAAACGAGAAAGAAAAGAATAAATGTGGGAAAGATAATGTAGAGCTTACGGAGTAATCCAGATTGGAGAAAGAGTCGCGCAACCGACTCTATAATTAAAACTACCTATCCATTTACGTTTTATTCGAATTTTATTTTCCTAGATGTTCGTTTATTTTATCTAAAATGTGTGTAAGAGCAATATAGCTCATATGTGTTAAGTGATTAATGAAAGTTATGTTTTATTTTATATATTGTGCTATTTTACAATTTTTTGTTAAGTTTCTCTCATTCAAACTGAAGGATTTCAATTCTGCAATTATTCTAGGATCCTACAATCAAGTAATATCACTCTTTCCTTTTATTTAAAGTTATGTCTTTCATTTATTACATCATAAAATATAAATACTATGCAAATGAGGACATTACAAAATCTAAGTGTGAGGAGAGAAGTGATTACTCACTTAAAAATACCATTATATTTACTCACTTAAAAATACCAATATATTTAAATATTTTGGAAATAAAATTCCCAATAGAAGTTAAATCATGTAACGAGTAAACTTGTGAAGATTAAAATTAATCAACTTAGACATTGTTTAGGGTTCATGTAAAGCAATTACATAAAAGATGTACAAAGACTTGTAATTTTTAAAATTAAATTTATAATCAATGTAAGATCATTCTAAATGATGTGATATAGAATAATAAAATTTTTAATTTTTCTTTATTTTGTTTAGACTAAGTAATGAAGTACCCCATTTATACTTGAAAATAAATTAAGTTTAGATTATTAACCTAAGTATATTTAGCTTTTATAGATAGTTTTTGTGGTTTTTTACTTAGTTCCGACCCAATGTGGTTTTCCACAATTTACTCATTAATATTGAAGTGCATAAATTCATAATAAAAACCATCATCCATTAATTAAAAATGCTTATTGCATTTCCATCCATGACAAATCAAAAAGTTATTATTACAATGATAATACTTTTAAAGAGTTCATACATCATACATGAAACTCATAAAAAGAAAAACTCGTTGTAAAATATATTGTATATCTTAAACTATTATATCAAAAATTGTAAAACGATTGCCATAGAAGCATGGACCAGTGAAGGTATAGAGCTTTCTCTTATTGCACTTAAACTCCAAATTTCATGTAGATGATTGTCATAAAAACTTCATCCATCAATTATTCCATCAATTAATCTTAACTTAATGTTTTTGAACTATAATATTAATGTAGACAAAGGCATGGGTTTGACTATTTCAGAAGTTAAAGTGGATAAAATACACAAGCATATGTATGATTCTAAATATAATTAGCTTTTTAATTTAAATCATATGAATATATTAATTACTTTATTTTTGGGTAAAAATGAGAAATCCAATTAAGATTTATAAACTTCATAAAGTTTTATTAACATTTTTCTTTAAATATTTTATTGGGCACTTAGACCAGAATTCAAATTCCTCTTTAAAAATATAATATGTCTTAAAAAGAAATGAACTTTACCTAAAGAAGAGTTGATAGTAATTCCAATCCCGTCATAGGATAGAAGTTCTTTTTGAACTTGACTTTTCCTTATGATTTAAAGTTATATGCATAAAAATCTGACATATTGACCATCTCTTGATTTTTCATATAATTTACTTTTGGACAAGTAAAAGGTAAAGTGTGGGGAATTTATAACTCCTAAATTATACAAGTTTTTCATAATATTTTTAGGAGTTATCTTGGTATTCTAAAGTCATTTTAAAGACTTAAACACACACAAATGGGTAAAAATGGGAAAAAAGGTATTTTTAATGTTTTTGTTTGAAAAATGTGTTATACAGGCGTCTCGATTTTATTACTTTTTATCATGTATGTATCTATTTTATTCTTTTTATTTATTTATTTATCTCTATTTATTTAAATTATTTACTTATTTATTTTTAGTTTGTTTTATTTTATTTTCTCCTACTTTTTGGGCCGTAGGTCCTCATGGAAGCAATCTCTTTATCCATCGAACAGCGAGAGGGAGTACTTTCTCTACTCTTGCGAGTGTTTCACTCGAGGTGGGGAAATGATTTCTTTTTATTTTTTATTCTAGGATAGAGGAAAGATTGTCTACGTCTCACCTCCCTCATACCTCACGCATGTGGGATTGGGCATGTTGTTGTTGTAAATGTGTTAAACAGGATCAAAAACAAAGAAAATTGCAGAAACGGCAAGAAAGTCACCGGCATTATCAGATGAAGCTGCCGGCTTGGGATGAATTCCAGAACTTTTGAAAGAAATACATAGAAAACACAGCAAATCGAATAACTTGGGGATCAAACACTCAAGCCGGCGGCTTGGCATCAAAGCCGCCTGCTAGACTCAATTACTTTTGTGTGAAGCCCAACTCGAGTTTATTTAAGGAACTAAATCAGAAAAGATTGCGTATAAGTGAAGCCGCTGGCTAGGTCTTGAAGCCGCCGGCTTAGATAATACATATATGCATTTTATTATGCTTGAAGATTACCTTTTACTTGGGGAAGAAGTAACTGACCAAGGGAAGCCGCCAGCTTGGTTCTGAAGCCGCCGGCTTGGGTACTGAATCTGTATATTATAAATATAGGTCATTTGTTTTAGTTTTCAATGTACAATTTCATATACTTTTCTAGGGTTTTCATCTAAATTACGAAAACTCTTAGTTATTAGGGTTTTTATTAAAGTTTCAACATTGTAAGCAAGCTTCATTCAAGTTTTATTCAATTTTAATCTTCGTTTTTTACTTTAAGGTACATGTCTAATTTAATTTTTTGTTATTCTTTTACTTTATTCGTTATTTTCAGTATTGTTCGTCTAGCATTATGAACTAAACGTTCATAGTGGTTACTTGGACGAAAACTAATCTTTGTCTGGGAAACAGATGAAGCCGCCGACTTCCTCAGTCCAAGCTGCCGGCTTGGCCAGTCGCCAGTTTGGCTAGCCGCCGGCTTCGTGCCTCGATTTGTGTAGTTCCTGGTTTTTCCAGATTTGTATAATTAGGTTTATATGATGAATGTTTAAACTGTTTTGAATCTGCCATGCTTTAATAAACTTGTTTGCCACGCTTAATGATTAGATAACATGATTTTAGGGTTAACTAATACTTAATCCTATGATCTATTATTCGATTCACTTTACTTGTTTAGATCTAGTCAATCAAACGTAGTAATTGGATTGTATGTAACTAGGATAAATAACATTGGTAGTGATAAACTTGTTGAATATGAATCACGCTTATATAATAAAATTTAATATTGTTAGGCTTAATCAAAGACCCTTCGTTTGGATGTGTTTAGTTCATGATTGCATGAAAACTTAGTTAATAGTATATGAGTTGATCTAATTAGGTTTAATAGTATATCTATTTGTAAATCTATTTGCATGTTAATTGATATGTGTTATGTGATCAAAATAAACTCTAAGAATTAAGATATTAGCTTTGAACATCACTTAGCTAATATATACTTTAAGTCATACTTTATGAATGATATGCGACACTTAGCTTAGCCTATTAGGAATAATAGTTGGTCTATGATTGTTATCTTGCTTTGTGTTAATATTAGTTATGAAACTTACCTAATATGTTTCCCACATAATCTATTCATTTATGTAACCACTTCTATCTTATATAGTTTATTAAAATCAAAAATTTATTCTATCTTTCTTAAGATATTATTATTTACTAAGAACGTATCTTCTATTATCTTTTTCCTAAGAGATAGTATTTCAAACTTAAATACCAACTGAAGACATAAAAATATATTTCTAGCTCTTTAATAAGAATTAAACTACATAAATAAACCAACTTAAAACCGTTTCCACGCTCTCTTGGGACGATAACCTAAAATACTACATTTGATCGGGTTTTGTTGCTCGTTAGGGTGTTCAAAATGAATTAAAAGGTTATATAAATTTAAAAGTTTGAAAGACAAATTAAGCACTGCACACTTCTACGCACATCAAAAATCATAAAAATATGTTTTTATACTTTTTATTTACCACCCAAGATGTAAATGAATGTCTAACCTTACCGATTCTTGGAATGTTTTCCTCTGACTTCACATGTCATCCGATAAGTGTGGGGGGAGCTAAACCTCGCTAGAAAAATTGTGGGGTTGAGTCAAGCTTAAGACTCAGTAATAAATAAGCACATATATATTATAGTTACTGATCTGTAACATGTTGACTTAAGGTGGATCAGCTCACATATGCAAATTGAAGCGCTCACACATCACAGTTCTTCGTTTACTGCTCATCACCCTTGAGAAGTTTCGTTCCCTTATACTATGTTGTCTTCCTTTTATTATTTTTGCAGACTGATTTTGTGCAACTGAGGACATTGCACGATCTTAAGTGTGGGGAGAAGTGAATACTTCACATGTTCTTATTTTTATTGAAATTCTTGGTATATTTTTCAAATATCTTAAAATTTTCAAAAAATTTCAGAATTGTACTAAGAGATACAAAATTTTTCATGATAGTATACTTTGAACTGGTTATTACAATCGTAGGCCTTTGAGTACTCCAAAAGTAAACCCGAGAGGTGCTTTATCAGCTAGGTTACCAAAACCATCTAGTTAGGAAAAGTTGGTCGAACGTTGGCTACATGGGTCTCATCGAAAGTCAGCATTTAAGTTGAGATAACTTTATGGCCTTTGACATTTAGACAAGTAAGCCCGAGGGATGCTTTCTCACTTGGCCACCTAAGGCCTTGGTCTGGAATGGTTGGTCTCGAAAGTCTTTTATAGAATATCATACAAATTTGCAAGAATTTATTATCCAAAGTATACTTATCATCGAGCTAATAAGCCCAATGACCTTATAGGACTTACATTCCTTCTTTTAAACATATTGGGCTCCGTATCTCAAATTGCCAAGATTTCTAAGCTTAAATTGAGTTTGCTTGAGGGTAAGCAAAGCTAAAGTATGGGGAATTTGATAGCACCGAAATTATACATATTTTTATACCCTTTTTATGGTGTTATCTTCCTCGTTTTCACACATAAACGACTTATCCTTTGCTTATTTAGGCAAAATGAGCAAAGGTTACTAACGGTGTGGGAAAGTTCATTTGTGATGACTGCAGGTACATTTACATAGAAAACAAGATAAAAGATAGATGAATCTAAAAGATCAAAGAAATCGTTAAATGATTGAGCTAAACATTGAAAACATTTCGAAAAACTGCGCGCTATCACGGTTTTGGCCATATCTTAGTCATCCGGACTCCAATTAAGGTGAATTCAAAGCCCACGATTTAAGAAGACTAATATCAACAACTTCCAAGTATAGACCAGTTGCCCTAATCACTCTCAGGCTAGCGGTCTATCCATGTAAGGTGGGGGCTCATGAAAAAGTCAAGATTTTGAAGCCGGTCAAAAAGTTAGTCACCAAGGAACCTTAGGTCGGAGGCCTGGCACTTCCAGCAGGAAATCTGACCCTAAATGGAAAGTTTTTAATGTCATTTAAAGAGATTTTAATGCGGTCAACGAGCAAGTCCCAGAAGCCATCTCAGGTCGGCGGCCTGACACATCTGGCCGGTGGCGGAGCGTCAAAACTGCCAGAATTGATGACTTTCGATGCTTCTAAGTGAAGAGATTCTAAGCATAATTTTGATTATTAAGTTTGGAAATTTCACAAGTTAAGGTATTAATTTCATCAGATTTTCTTTTAAGTTTTTCATCTAAAGATTTGATTTCCGTTTTGAAAACTTCTTCACGTTTGCTGCCTCTGCAGAGATCAATTCTAAGATAGTCAAATATTTTAGCTTTTTCATCATCGGTATAAGTTCAAAAATTTTCAACCTTATACAACAGTTCAGATTTCCATTGAGGTGAATCCCTTCTTTGGTCAGCTTGCCTCATATCAGCTAGAAAAGTACTACCATTATCTTCCTCATCAATTTCTATTGCTATTAAACACAATTTTTTACTAAATGAGTAACCAGTGCACTTCTCAGCACTCTCACCGTCTGAAGATGAAGATGATGAACTGGTTTCATCCCAATCATGATGTTCTTCAACTAAAACCTACTCTGGTTTCTTATCCGTCTTTTCAGCCTTTGACTTTTCTTTCAGCCTTTGAGTTTTCTTTCATCTGGGCCTTCAAAGCTTTGTACTTGTACTTGTACTTGTCAGCTTTTGAAAATGAATTGGCATGTGTGGAAGGTTTTCTGGACATGCACTCGGATGCAAAGTGTCCTACCGTCTCACAATTATAACATTCAAACTTAGGTCCCGCTATTGACTTTCTTGAATACCTAGCACTGGGTTTCTCACCGATTTTGTATGGCTAGCTATTCCAATTACGGTTGAATTTCTTGAAACGTCTAGATAGTAAAGCCATACCCTTAGCAAACCCTTCCACATCATCACCATCCCTTCTTTCCTCTGACTCAGTCACACTCACTTCATCATCCATTTTTGCCTCTTCCTCTGCCAACAACTTTTAAACCAGTAAGGATTTATGTGCCTTCTTTTTAGCAGCATCAACGGGGGCATATCATTTGACTTAGAGGAATTTGAGGTGGTGGGGGCAGACTTAAAATTTTCTTATAGATTCAACTCAAGTTTTGCTTCAGCTCTCTCATGGTTCCAAATAGTGCCATATAGGGAGGACATGTCATAATTCTTTAAATTCTGAGTTGTCCTAAGAGGATTAGTGACAGGTTTCCATTTGGCAGGTAATGAGTCAATGAATTTGTTGACATGTTCAAAGTTGGTGTAAGTGACTTTCAAGTGGTCTAGGTCAGTTACCAGAGAATTAAATCTGATAAAGGTTTGTTTCAAAATCTCATTCTTATAAGCAAAAAAGAGCTCATATTCCCTTTTCAAGGCAATGATTTGGTTTCTCCTGACTTCTTCTTTCCCATCATAAGTGATATCAAGATAGTCTAAGATAGCTTTAGCAGTGGGTTTTCTTTTAATCATTTTAAACACATGATTAGGCAAAGTTATAGCTATCACAGTTTTGATTTTTGGGTCAAGTCTTATACAACGCTTGTTTTCATCCTGCCATCTAGATAGAAGAAGAATAATCTCTCTTGCTTCAGTAACAGGAGACTCTGCAGTTGCAGGTTTAGCTTTAGTCGTGTCCATGGGAACATATGGGCCATTGTTTGAAATGTCAGGCATAAGTGGGTCAATTGACTCAAGGTGAAACATGAATCTATCGCTCCAAGTTTCAAATTCATCTTCATTAAACTTGGATGGTCTATTTGCAGAATGTTAGAACCCTGGAAAGGAGTAATAGCCTTATGGAGGATCCTTTAGATACGGGCTATATAAAGGATCCAAGGCTCCCTAGATTCACTAACATTAGCCACCGTTATGTAATGTATTCAAGAGAGCCGTGGAATGATAGATTGACTATTTGACGATTTCTCTCTACATTCATGTGGTTTATTGTTCACATTCATGGTATTCATGAGATCTTAGGTCCTACAATTGGTATCAAGAGCTTTGGCCTTCATCATATGAAGGAGATCTTTATGAGTATTATGAATGTTTTCCCTCCACTTTCAAATCCTTCAAACCAAAACACATACATTTTCAAACCTTCAACCTCAAACCTTCATCATCATCATGAAGATATGAAGATCTTCAAAATGTTTTTGAAAAATTTTCGAAAATTTTTCTCGAACCGAATTCTTTTCTCACATTACCGAATCTCACAACTATCCAAATTACAAATCAAAAACACATATTCATTTCACAATTTCCAATATACTCAAACACAATATGATCAATATATTTATATATTTCCAATCACAATATCATTTCTGAATTTAATCATTTTATATTTTGGTTATAATATTCATAAACTCATATAATGAATCTCAATTACATATTCACTTCTTCTACAGTACTTATATTCATATCATCTTCGTGTCCAAAATCTCAAATTATTATCATGATGGAAAATCTTAAATCGATTCCAGATCTTTGTTCATAAACATAATCCGAATACTCGTCATCAATCAAATTCGAAAAATAGGTTCGGATTCAAGGTGCTTCATCTCGAGTTCTTCCTCACACGAAGACGTGATCGATTTGGTCTCTGGCTCAATCCGAGGTGAAATTACAAATTGTAAAAATGCATATGTGCTCGAAATCATCTCGTGTAACTCTATGCCAAATTCAGCTCCTCACTCGAAGATTCAAGATCGAATTTGGGAGTCAAACCTCATGAAGAAAAGTCAACCGAATCTTCATGAATCAAATTCGAGTTTGATATGTTGTTTCAGATCAAATAGATAATTTTTGAGCATTTATGGAAGGATTCTAAGCGAGTTTTGTGCTGGATTCATCACCTAAAACATAATAGATTTTGTTTTCTGATTTGTTGTTCATATGAAGCTTCAACTCATGTTCTTCGCTGATTATGAGACTCTGATGCTGTTTTAGATCAACATACTTTACTAGATGTGTTAATCGCTGCTTTAAGATGATGTATGAACGATTTTATTGCCTAATTTGATTGTTACAAGTATCTGAAATATTTTGTGAAGAACTGCAGATGAAGAATATGGCGGTTATTTTTTACGAAGCAGATTCGGTGACTCATTCGGTATTGGTTATGATTCATGATTCGGTATGGCGGTTATTATTTCAGATTCCGTATTGAAGACTTAGGGTGTGTTTGTTTGCCTCTTAATGGAATGATTCAGTGCTGAATGCTGAATCATTCAGCATTCAGTGTATCTGTTTCTGACCTCTGAATGACATATGGTGCTGAATGGTTCAGAATTCTGTGTTGAACCATTCAGAGTTGAAACACTCTCTTAATCATTAAGAGCCTAATTGTTCTGTAATATTCTTTTCAAATTATATCCAGAACGCTTAACTAACAAGTATATTATATTTTCTATTAATGTAACATGTAAATAAGGTAATTTTACTTAATTCATATCGTTAATTTAAAATGATTCTCAAACAGCTTTTTTCATTCAGAACAAACTATATTAAGAAGCTCTAAACCATTCAGATTCTGAACCATTCAGCGCTAAATCATTCAGTTTTATCAAATGCACCCTTAGTGATTGTTGAATCATATTAGGGTAGTTGGATGAACAACTTCGTACCAGCTTCGGCATGAGAATCTGATTTGATTGTTCTACTTTACTTATTGGACCACACAATAACCGAATCTATTCAAGGCCCAAGTGTGCCCTTCTTTACTTGTCAACTGAATTTAGATAAGCTCAATAGCCTGAATCCAACACAAATCCTAAGGCCCAACCGAATCTGGTGAGCCCAATAGGCTGTCCACCTTTTTGGCCTGATTTTAGAAAAGTTACAAGATTGGTCCCTGTCAGGTTTCAACTTTTTGCAAGGGCAGTCCTAAACCAAATCTGACAAAAATTTTGACAGTTTGGCCCCAAATAGTTTATCAGAATTTACAGAGATGGTCCTTTACCGACTCTGGACCTCCAAAGCATATTTTTCCATAACTTTCGAGGCTCGAATTCACACGGCTTTTCTCATACGCGTTATTTACGATATTTTGGGGAATTGTGGAGCACATCAACCATTTTAAACAATGATGCTTTTATTTTATGCAAGCATCATTATGGGAAAGATATGTATATGGTTGATATGCGTGTGACTTTAATACACGTACGATATTGGACTCGGACTTCAAAGAAGACAAAGGGAGTATTGGAGATGTTAGGAACTTCGAAGGAGCCACTTCAAGCCACCTTATATTGATACGACAACATAAAGATTTATGATACAATCATTGATGTGATTGAAATCACATTTGATTGGCCGTGCCCCATATACTTTGTGAGGGGAGTTTCCTAAGTTTTTTTAGCTTACTAATCAAGGTAAGTGTTGGGGGGAGTTAAGTAAATTCAAAGAAGATCTTTCTTCACTGGGGTATATCAACTTAGTCAAAAGCCGCAAGACTTTGTTAGATTTCAAATAATCGTGCTTAGATCACGTAGGAGCCTGCAAGTGCTTTGAAAGGGGAGATTCTAACTATTCGAGGTATTCTTCATCAACATGAAGTGATACAATGATGAATGTCAAAATCATGCGCATTCTGTTGTGCAAACTCAAAGACCGTTGAAAGAACAATGATATTAAGTTTTGAAGATTTTAAGATCTTCATCAACGGCCATACATCATTCATGGGGGAGTTAGTTAGCAATAGTTGATTCTTTCCTTGTAATGTTGTATGTTTTACTAGGGAGTTAGTTTTTGGAAACCCGTCTCACTCCTAGGGGGAGATCGTTAGAACCCTGTAAAGAAGTAATATGAGTTTCCCTAGCCTTATGAAGGATCCTTTAGATAAGGGCTATATAAAGGATCCAAGGCTCCATATATTCACTAATGATAGCCACCGATTTGTAACATATTCAAGAGAGTCGTGGAATATAGTTGACTAGTTTGACTAATACTCTCTACATTCATGTGGTTTAGGGTGTATTGTGATGAATATCGTATGAATGTATGAATATCTATGAAGATTGAAATGAATATTGAGAGGAAAGGTCAATTAGTCAATATTGACTTTTCCACAACTCTCTTGAACTCTATTAGGTGCTGGGCTATGTGTGTGAATTGACTCACTCTTAAGGATGCCTTGCGTGATATGTATGTGTATATATATATATATATATATATATATATATATATATATATATATATATATAGCCCTCATCTATATCCCACTATTACAAGGATTAGCACATAATCTATGCAATTTCTGGGGTTCTAACAATCTCCCCCTTTGCATTGATTGTGTTCAAAAATTTAGCATCCTTACTAATTACATACAAAAAATCTAAAACTACTTATGTATGTTGCCGTTGTTGACGATCTTGAATTTCTTGAATTCTTGGAACTTCAACGGATTTCTTGAGCATCTTCTTTGAATTGCTGAAGATCTCGTACTTTCCCTTATATCTCCCCTCAAAATATGATTAACTCTTAAGCATATTTTGATCTGAGAGGGAAAGGGTATCACAGCCCATGCAAAAGTAATCGGCATTGAATCTTCATGCATAGCTCCCGCTTGACTAATGCGGAAACTTAATCATGGTATTAGAGTCAGGAATCGTGGTAAGCATGTGTTCACGCCCCCTAGAAGTAAGAAAACTTTCTCCCCCTTGACAAGTTGCATCGGTCAAGGTACATGTTGTAATACCCCGTCGGAATCCACTAACGATGTATTAACTCCGGTCCCACAGTTTAGAGGTCACGCCCTATATATGAGACGTTTCCGAAAAGTATTCGCATTAATTATTAAAGCAAAGTCACTTATTACAGAAAATGTAACTTAAAAGTAGTTGACATAAACGACCAACGTAAGTAAAACCCAAAGCATCATTTTAAACATCATTTTCAATGCGAATATATGTTCTTGAAATAAAAGTGATAAAATATGATGGACATCATCCAGTTCTAGCGGTAAACAAGCATGACAAGTTCTGCAAAGCGGAAGCACTACCTCTATGGACCTGAGATACCTTTATGGACCTGAGATAAAACATGCAAAACGTCAACAAAAAACGTTGAGTGAAATCTACAGGTTTAGTAAAGCATTTCATAAGTTAGACCACAAGATTTATGGAAAAACATCGTAAGAAAAGCATACATTATCATGAGCACTTGATTATAAAACTTTAACTTGCGGATAGCTAGGCTACACGTCTTCGCTTTACCCTTTCTAAGCATACACCAATCAAGTGTACAAGTAACAACAAAATAAGCACCCATTATGTTGGGGTGAGGTTTTCTCAAACCTAATGGTACCGTCCCTATAAGTCGAGCTTACATTAAGTAATTAATATAATCAAGCTAAGGGATTTTTGATCTGAATTCATATGTATGGTTGTTTAAGTACTTATGCCTAATATGTAAAACAGTTGTAAAAAGCACGTTATCTCATCCTTGTAAAATGTAGTAGGGACTGTAGACTCATCTTAGCAATAGCATTGAAATATCTTAGCAAACTGTGCTGTAGTCGAACAATCACGACCGAACAATGCAACCTAATCAAATAGGTCATCTTAAGTATACATATAGGTCACACTATGTCAACCCATAGAGTACACAAAGTCCTAGTGCTCAGACTGACTCAATAATCATGTAAAAGTCAACTAGTCCAAGCAAGTCAACAAAAGTCAACCAAAGTCAACCCAAAAGTCAACTAGGTCAAAGTGGTCAACTAAATTCAAATAGCTCAGTAGGTCAAGCAATCATGGTCAACATGTCAAACCTAGATCATATAACATGTTATAGCTTATAGTTTAGCAATTTGCACATTCGCAATCTATCGTACGTTCTTAAAATACGCGCATCATAGAGAAACACGAGTATAACTCTTAGCACATAATTCATATAAATATGGAAAACTCTAGATCACAAGTAGACTCAAAATAGATTTCAACAAGTCTGGCCAAGGCCTCATACAATATCTACAAGTCGGATTTCAGAAAAAAGGTCTAGTTACGGTTTACCAAATCAGTTTCAGCACGCGCGTCAGTTTTGAAACATTTCTCAAAAAAAATATTGAAAATAGATTTTGATAAACGGCCAATTGGAGATTACTCCAGACATCTCAAATTGTAGTGATAAAATAATCAAAGACATCTCTTTAGCCAATTCATACAGTTTAGCAAATCTTTATAGACCCTTCAGTTTTAGTCAACAAACAGACATATCATTTAGTCGAGCTTATAACTCATGGAAATTCACGTTTCGAAAGTTAGAATGCAAATGAAAAACATCAAGGAACATATAAACTAACATATTCCAGAATATCAAAGTCTCAATCAATTTCTAGTTCACTCTAGCAATTTTTGTTTAATTTTGAAAACAGATTCAGCACACTTTAAAACGCAAATCTTCGTTTTGACATAACGGAAGCATCACAAAAGCTTTTAACGTGAATCTTAAGTTTAACATGCATGGTTTTTCACAAGGATTACAGTAGCACACTTTTCATTAGTCAAATCATAAAGCATACAACTCATAAAATTCGGATTACATGTGAAACCCTAATGAAAACTTCGATTAAGCATATCTTGAGCATACGATAATGAAATCAAGAAAAATCAAAGTCCTACCATTACAAGGCTTAGCACAAAATCTATGCAATTCCTGGGGTTCTAACACATAACCATTTTCGAGATAGGTTGTGTTGTTGTAAGCTGCTATTTGAGAATTTAGATCCAAGATATTAAGGTATTAAGACTAAAGCTCTGATACCAGTTGTTGGTCCCGATTTAACAATAGGAGGGGGTGGATACAATTCTTTTTGACAGTTAAGTTAATTTATCAGTTTAAGTATATAATTAACAAACAAAAAAATTAGAGTGATATAATTTTTCAATGTTATGCTTTTATTGAAATTATCTCAAAGAATCACGATTATCCTTTGGCGAAATAGATAACCTATTGATATAGATTATACCTAGATAGCTTTCGAACGAATGAAGCTTATGCAAGGTCTAGACTATATCGATTAAATACCCACACCACAAATTTATACAATTGTGGTTTCAACTATTTATAGAAGCCTTAATAATTGTGTAATTGATCTATTGTCCACCGGTACAAAGAATGTTTGTTCTTAGTCGACAACTGTGGCAGGAAGCACGTGACTCCCCTTTCCTTCTTCGGTAGCTAGTTGCAGGAACACCCCTTTGGACAACCCCTTGTGCATGGGTTACGATTATGCATTCCGTTGTTATCTTGTAAGGTCACTTGTCGGTCGTCAATGTGTGTCCTTCACTGTTTGACCTCGTCTTCGATGTCAGTTGAATAGTACTAATTGATGTAGACAATATGGGAAACCATCATGCTTGTAATGGAGCATGATTTGTCTAAGTATTGTGTGCTACTCTAGCATGTGATGGTTTGGTTCTTCTGTTACTGGTCCTTCACTGGATCTTCTTGTTGGTTCAGCATTCATCCTATGTTGGTCGTGAAGTAACCTTGAAAATTTGAACTATCTTGTGCTTATAGTGAAGGCAGCACAACAAACTACTTAACACAACAATCAATGTTGTTGTACATAAATAAACTTTTGATGGCCTTCATATTACAACTAGCGTTTATAATCATGTTTTGTCATAATTAAATCCTTAATTCTGTAGGGAACTAAACAGAACATCAGGGACTGGTTTTAGATAGCGTAGATTGTGAATCACCCTTAAGGTGTTATTTTATGGGCCAAAAATACTAAACATAGGATTCCTTAGTTACTAAGGCGTATTGTAATTTCAACATTCGGCTACTAAATAAATATCTAGATTTGTTCACCAAGCAAATCCTCTTTATCACCAACCGAATATGTTCTTAATCCTTTCTATATTCTTGTTTTGATGTAATAGGATCCTACACATTTCATCATCATGTTCTAGGTGGACAACCCGTTTCAAGACCATGTTTGTTCACCTGTTTCATTAAGCTATTTTATAGGCAAGTCGTTTCAAGCAACTGTTCATGAAAACACATTTCAAGCACCCGGTCTGGCTGGGTATCATGTTTTAAGCACCCATTTTAGCTGGGTATCATGTTTCAAGCTGCCGTTTGGTTGGTCTGGGCCTGATTTGGTCTTCGTGTGCGAAATGGTAACTTGATTTTTGAGGTCATAACTTGGTGTTTATCGTTTTCACTCTAGATTCTTTGTTTTAAGTCTGTTTTCATCGATTCTTCTTGCATCATCTTCATAATCACTTGATCTGCTAAATAAAGCAATTAAACGCTTAAATCTATGATAAATTAATTAATTGATTATTTTTGGGGTCAATATCGGGGGTAAAAACATAACTTTTTGCCCAATATCAACCCTGTTCTGTTAAGCGGTTGTATTTATGTTCCATGTTCTAGAGTTTCATTGTTTGATCCGCGATTGAAAGATCTTTCTCTTTCTAGAGCAACATACTCCGAATGGATCACAGTTACACCATTTGGTGTTGGAAATCTCAACGCATCATGTGGTATATAGGTAATAACTCTAAAATTTCTCAATGAACGTCTTTCGAATAATGCATTGAACCTTGACATACCCTCTATGACAGTGAAATCCGTAATTTATATCTATATGAGAAGCTAATTTCCCAACATTACGTCCAGCTTGACCTTTCCCATTACTCGAACTGACACACCAGTTATCCTAGTTACTCTTGCTTCGGTTTGCCCAATCTTTTCTTAAACACTGAATGGAAAAGTATAGATGTAATTTGCAGAGAGGATTTCAGCTTCACTTCCTGTATCAGTATATATCTTTTTGATATAATGGTTTGTAATTGTAGCGGATATCACCACAGGCTCCATAGATAGCCTCCAATTTCTGATAGTTTGAAAAATTATCGACTCGTACATTAAAGCCTTTGTATCCTGTTTGTCCTATGTCTCGAGATCACTATCATCAAACCAAAATTACCCTTATCCATAATTCAGGAGATGGATATTTTTCCTCGTCATTTTCATCATTTCCATGTCTATTTCTCTTATGCGTCCATCTCTTCGTCAATTACCATGTTCTCCCTGTCGATAATTCTCCTTCCATCCATATCGTTTGCTTGGATCGTGCTTCCTAAATGCTTCCCCGATAAAAAACGGTCCAGTTCTCCAGCTTTGATTTTGCCAATATCTCTGTCATCAAATATTTGCAGTTATCCGTATCATGGCCATATGCTTCATGAAAATACACCATAAATCACCTTTTGATCATTCTCTTTGCTCCATTGGAGCAAGATGGTTGAATGTATCTTTGACCTGCTCTGTAAAAAGGATTTCCTTTGGTGTTTTTGCTAAAGCCATAATTAACATATGCCTGTCAGTTGGTCTTCGATTTAATATTAATCAAGATTTTGATTATTTTCCTGCCATCCTCTGTGAAATTTATCACTCTTTCACTGATTCCTTTCATAATACCTTCCTCTATTGTTCCTTAAACTTCCTCTATACTACGATTGGCCCATCTCTCCTACTTTATGGTGTCTTTGAGCAACTCCTACTACTTAATGAAGCATTTTTGGCACATCGTACCTTAATTCTTGCACTAGAGTTGCAAACCTTCGCTGATTTAGACGAAAAATGAATCGGGATACTAGCTGTTATTCGGGTATGTTTGGGATTTTTTGACATTCTAGCGTATAACATCTCATGAAATTACTCAATGGTTCATCATGATGTTTTTTTATCTTATAAATGTCTAAATGCATCAAAGTCCAACTTCTTAGACTTTGGTATTGCGTTACAAACTTAGCTCGTTGTTGGTTGAATGTTGGTTAAAGAACTAAATGACAAACTTAAGTATGATTAACCAAAGAATATGTTTTGATGATGACACATACATATGCATAAGTGATGAATGACATCTTAACATAAAACATGCAAGGCCACTAATTCAGACTTTATCTTGCAAACGACCAAATCAAACATAGCTTAAAGAATTGAATTAAAAGTTCAGCTAAATACACGGTCAAGGTACGGTCGACCGCAGAGCCAGCCGCGGAACCCCAAACTGAATTGCAACGCAATTTTGTGAAAACAAGTTGCACGGTCGCCACCACGGTCAACCGCAGTACGACCGCATTTTTCTCTGTTACCAATTTTGACCAAATAAAGTTTGACTAGTTCCCGACATCTATAATTCATGAAACCTTTCTCAACATGCTTAGAATTGATGCCTTCTCCATACTCAATTGAGTTTTGGTCATAAAAACACCAATTGTGGTTAATTACGCCTAATGACATCTTAATGACAAATTAACCAAGATTAGGCTTAACACATAAGTGTTAAATAATAACTTGTGATCTTAACTCTTATCTAGATATCCTTAGTATGATCATCAAGTACCAATACACTTAAGCCAATGTCACTAGAACAATAATTGATATTGAAAATGACTTAGTGATTAATTAAGGCTAAATGAGGACTAGTAAAGACTTGTAATCCTAAAATACACTTAGAGTTATTTAGGATGGTCACCAAGTCCCAACTAGAGATTGGTCTTACCCTGTGCATGTGTTGGACATTAATGTGTGCTTACACATTAATCATGCAATGTGTTATATTGCAAGTAAGCTTGATAAAAGCTTAAATTACAAGTTGTGCAAATATCTATATGATTGATCTTATAGTAACTATCTCTTGCTATGTGTGAGTATGACTTGCTACTTGCCAATATGCTTAATACTCATAAATTTGTCAACTTGATTAATATGTTTGCTATGAGCTTGCTAGTTAGGATTCAAGTAACTAACATACTCCAATAGATTAAGTGTAAAATGGTTCACAATGAAATTGTAGTCAATTGTCTATTTGATCTAGTCTAAGTAAATAAGTGTGGTTGCTTGTTCAAGTATGACTTAACTTTGATGTCTTTACATACTTCATGATTATCTTATAAAGACATCATTCAATTAATCTCTACCAAAACTCAAATGGAACATGACTTGTGATTAATTGAAACTAGGAAGTTAATGACATAGTGACTAGTCTTTAGAATTGAACCAAAGGTATTAATGTGACTAACTAAGTCTTGACCAAACTGAGATTTCCCTAAATATCAATCAAGACACTCCTCTAAGAATGTTGGGTTTACCACTTTTGGAATGTTAAGTCACTTTCACACAAGAAGACCAAATCTCACACACTTATTGCATATAGTACTTGCATAGGATGTTTGGTTTCTTTTGCAGGTGCTAGAAGGAGTAAAGGTGCCAAAATGTGGTGTACAATTTTGAGTCAAACGGCTATACAACGGATATTAAATTTGGACTGGAGCACGCACGGTCGAACCACGGTCGACCATGCAGGCAACCGTGTGTCAACAGCTACTTTTTGAATCCCACTATAAAAGGCAAGCATTAAAGAGCATTTGAAGCAGACCCACTTGCATATTCTAAAGGCTTATTTCCAGAGATCACAAGGGCTTTAACTACTACTCAAATGTGATCAAGCAAGAGAAGATTCTATGATCTTATAGATATAGAATTTGGTTGTTGTAAACTTACTAATAAAAATCATTAATTTTGTGAGTTTACTTAGTGTAATGTATGTCCTAGTATTGTCTTAGGATCACCATTACAAAGTGTATACGTCTTGTAAGTTCAATTAGTAGACGCATAGGCTAGCTTAGTGATCTACTTCCTTAAAGGGACTTAGGAAGTTGATTAATCTCATTTGGAGATTAATACTTGTCCAAGGTGAAGATAAGTTGATCTAAGTTGGAGTTGATCTTTCAAAGGGATAGAAAGATTAGGTTTGTTGTCTACAAAATAAGTTGAAGACTTGTAAATCGGATCTCCACTGGGGTTGGAGAAAAGTGCTTAGTGAAGCAACAAATCCCAATTAGTGTAATCGGGGAGTGGATTAAGGTGGATTAGTTAACATTCACCCGAACCACTATAAATCCTTGTGTCTATGTTCTTTGCATTACTTCATTTATCATTTTGAACATATACACTACACACATCAAGTTTGAGTTGAATTGGTTGATCAAAGTTAACCGAATTTGGTGATCAATCGAAAAAAGTGTTAAAAACGTATCAAGTAACTATTCACCCCCCTCTAGTTACTTACAATTGGTATCAGAGCGGTTGCTCAAATAATTGCTCTATAAACGTTTTTGAAGGTGTCAAAATTTGTTTCGTGCCAAAACTTGAGTCAACGATTCTCGGATCAACTCAAACTATAGGATACTTGGAAGAATTAGTGAAAGAAGCACCAATATTTGATAAGATGGATATTGATGTATGGAAATTAAGATTTGAGGCTTATCTCAAATCCAAGGATTACTACTTGTGGAGAATAATCACAGTAGGAGACTTTATTCCACATGCTAGTTCAAGACTAGTGAAGTCAACATTTCAAAACAATGAGGTTTTGAAACAATTTGATGCAATTTTACTACATCATGGAATTCTTCCTAGTGGAGAAAGATTAAAGATAATTTCATGTGAAAGTGCAATAGGGAAGAATTTGGAGAAGCTTGGTGATTCTCAAGAAAATGGGTTGAATGGAAATGAAGACTTTTGCCTCATGAGTTCTTGGAATGATTTGGATCAAGATGGTCAAAGTGAGGAAGAGGTTGAATCTTCTTTCAAAGAAGATGATGTCTCAAGCATGGATTGTAATGAGGTACATGTATTCTATCCTTCTAATTATGAAGAATTGTTAGATGACTACAAGACTATTAAATTTGTGTATGATAGTAGTCGTGACAAAGTAAAACTTTTAGAGAAAGAATTATACAATGTTAGACAACTTAACAAAACCTTAATTGATGAAAACAACGCTTTGAAAAGAAAATTTGAAAGAATGATTATTTGTGATTCATCAAGAGGTAAACGTGAAATGAATACGTGTCACGACTCTAGCAAACACAAGTCATGTAATCAAAGTCCATTGTCAATTATTAGAAGAATTGAGAACATGGGGAAAATGGATGAAGCCAACAATTCAATGGTAGGGATAAGTCAAGGATTGAGTAATCTTAAAATCAATCAAAACCTATGATCAAAAATGCTAATGAGAATAACCTTCTCAAAAAGACTTTGTATTAATGAAAGGTTTTTCTCACAAATGCAAAATTGTTTTTGAAAATGATTTTAAAAGATTAGTGATGGAAGCTTACTTGCATTAGGATTGTGTATTTATGTGAAACTATGTATTGCATGCTAAATACTAGATTGATGCGTTTTATGTATACTATGTGCATGATTGAATATATATATATATATATATATATATATATATATATATATATATATATATATATATATATATATATATATATATATATATATATATATATATATATATATATATATATATATATATATATATTATGTGTCATTGATGATTAAACATCGAGAGGATGTAGTCATTCAATGTTAGGAAAAGAAAACTTGTCCTCAAGTATTTTATAGAACCTAAGAATCATCAAAAAGCGCTCAAAGAAATAAGAAGTGAAGAAATTGGTGATCGGAAGAATCCATGGCAGCATCACGGCTGCCCATATACCAAATCGCAGACTCCTGTTCTGTACGTGTGAAAATTCCTGCACGCTAACACCACGGTCGACCGTGCTTCGACCGTGCGTGGTCTGATTCTGTTTTTAAATTAGATAAAACCCTCACTTTTACTTCACTCCCACTCACTTCAAAACACACGCACTTTGCACACGGCTGAGGAGATCGACCGTACAAAGAAGAATGCTCATTCCTTCAATCTCAATTCCTACTTTCGGTATGATTAATCCTTGTTTTCCTAGCATTCAATTGTGTTTGTATGATGAATTAGGGTTATGAAGAAACCCTAACTAGAATGAATCAAAACTCAAATTGATGCAAACAATCAAAATTGTTCTTGAAGAACAATTTAGAAACGATTGTAGTAGTGATTGTAGTATATCCATGCATTGATTTAACTTTGGACAATTTTAGGGTTCATTATACAGCTAGGTTAGATTTTCATAGAAACATTGTTCATATGATATAAACAACATTGTTGCAAATTGAGTGTGATAATATTAGATGTCAAGACATGTGTTGATGATGATCTCAAAAGTCTAGAACACATATGAAGTTTGTGAAAATCTTAATCTAGTTGCAAACTCATTGACACTAATGAAGAGTGAAACTGTGAAGAACATTAACATCAAAACATCTAAGTATTGATGATAATTAAAGTTTGCAAAACTTGTTGCCTACAATTGAATTATACACTTTGAATTAATGTGAATTATCATTGTGTAGAAAATGGCAAGAGGAAAAGGCAAGACCGTTGTAGCAAAAAGAAAAGACTCATACGATCCACCATCTAATCTTGAAGAAAGAATTGCTTACAACATTGAATTTCTGACAGACAGAAAATCGCTGAAGGGAGAAGAGTTGCTCACACTGAAATGCCTGAACTTGTAAGGCAGTTTGAAAATCTCAAATGGAAATCCTTTCTCACTCTAAACGGTCCTATCCATCCCTCACTCATTCGAGAATTTTACGCTAACTTCAACTTTCTGAATGATGAAGTATTCTTCAATCTTCTGGGAGTTAATTATCGTTATTCACTCAAGGATTTCGGGATCATGCCGGATGTTCCCACCGAGGGAGAAAAATTCTACAATAGGCAACACAATCTTTCAAATCTTCCTGACTTCATTTCATACAAACTCCTCTAATCGATACACTGTGCAAGGATGATGCTCCAAGAACTGAAATTAAGAAATCTGGTGTACATGGAAAACACCTTCGTCATGAGTATGATACTTGGAACAAAATCATCATCCATAACATCTATTGCAAATTTGGGAATCACTCAAATGTCCATGCCACTCAATTTGCTCTGATGTGGTGCTTAGAAAATGACATCAAATTAAACATGGCCTATCTCATGGCATCAAGGATAAATGAAACTGTTACAGAAACCACTCGTACATTACCCTACGGACTACATTTCAATAAAGTGTTTGATTATTTGGGTATCACAAGTGATAACCTTTATCAACCTACACTTCCTATATTCAAAGTACCAAAAACCTCAGAAGTAACCACCCGAAAATGAAAAAGAATGACAAGTGAAGCAGGAACCAGTAGAGAAAGTACTGTGATTCCTAACAGTGAAGACGAAGAAGCTGATGAACAAGTTCAAGAGTGAAAAATAATGGCAAAGATGGACAAAATTTACAAGGAACAAATCAAGAATCTCAAGAAGGAGTCAAAAATTGTGAAGATGATGAAGGGAGTAATGAAGAAGTTTACATGCAAGACAAGCGATACGTGTCATACCCCGTCCAAATTCTCCTGAACGAATACAATAACATCTGGTACCATCGAGATGAACTGACTTCTATATGCCATAAATGACTCCATGTAAATGAGCAAATGCACATCGGAAGGTTTCTTTCATACCTGAGAATAAACATGCTTTAAAGTGTCAACCAAAAGGTTGGTGAGTTCATAGGTTTATCATAAAACAATAAAATTCATCATTTTAATAGACCACAAGATTTAAATCCTGCATGGTATAAATGGGCCCGAATCCTATACCCACCTGTAATGTACATGCGATATCTTTTAAATACAGTACACCTTTCTCGTGTACGAAATCATCTTTCATAAATCTTAGTAACCGTACACATATCTTGTGCACAAAAATAAATACACATAACCTGTGTATAAAATCATTCTCTCGATACATAACATTCACTTTTCATTGCTTTCATAGCTTGGCTTGGTAACCGACCTTAACATATAATGCGCATAATAATATCCCCAAAACAAAACATCTCGTCTGTATAATAATCATATAAACTTCGAAGTACTAAACACCACGCCCACAAGCCCTTCCGTCTAGTGAACATTCTGGGTGGGGGTGTTAAACCCGGTAGCTACCTTTAGGATTCGCGTCAATTAGGCGTGCACTAATTCTCAAAATTAGTGATGTTCCCTAATTCTTAGGTTACCAAGCAATAATAATCAGGGAAAAATTATTCATATCAATTGTGGGAATTATCACGTCCACATAATTCAATGGTGGTAATTATCACGTCCACATAATTCATTCGAGGAATGTTTTTCTTGTGTCTATCTCGTCAAACATTTATAAAAGCATTTCATGTATTCGCAGTTCAAAATGTATTTCAAAAGCATTTAATAAAGCAGTTGTAAAAGTAGCGCATGTATTCTCAGTCCCAAAAATGTAAAGAGTAAAAGGGAATCAAATGAACTCACTATACTGTATTTTGTAGTAAAAATACATATGATGGCATTGAACAAGTGTAGGGTTGGCCTCGGATTCAAGAACCTATATCATTCATATATATATTAAAACCTATAATTGTATTTGAGCAAATTTATATATTATAATTAGTGATATAATTTTTGTATTAATATCTTATATATATCAATGTATATATAACAATATTATTATAGTTAGGTTTTGTATTTAAATATATTTTTATATAACTATTTTTCATTTGCAAAGTTAATAATTATAATAATACCAGATTTAAGGATATTAATAATAATGATAGTAATAATAATAATATAAATGATAAGAATGTAAATAAAAATGATAATTTTTAATATGGATAGTAACTTAAATAATAAGGTTATATGATAGTTTTAATAAAACCTCAAGGATCGTATTATTATTAATGATCCTAAATATAAAAGTTGTATTATTTTTACAATGAAAACATTAGTTTTGATTCTAATTTCAGCCTTAATAATACATAATACTAATATTTCGTAGTAATAAATATAAATATGATAATAATATTATTATTGATGATAAAAATAAATTGCATTATGATAGTGATAATAATACTAATAATACTTATTGTTAATACTTAGTGATATTAATAATAATAATAATAATAAAAATAATAATAATAATAATAATAATAATAATAATAATAATAATAATAATAATAATAATAATAATAATAATAATAATAATAATAATAATAATAATAATAATAATAATGATAATGATAATATTACTATATACATATAATCATATTCTAATGTTACTACAATAATAATCATCTTGATAATAATAATAATAATAATAATAATAATAATAATAATAATAATAATAATAATAATAATAATAATAATAATAATAATAATAATAATAATAATAATAATAATAATAATAATAATAATAATAATAATAATAATAATAATAATAATAATCATAATAATAATAAATATAATGATAATAATAATACATGTAATAATTAGTGATTTTACTTATTAATAACAAAAGGGATAATAATATTGATTATATTATTAACTTTAACATAATAACAACACTAGTTAATAATAATAATAATAACAACATTGATAATAATAATAATAATAATAATAATAATAATAATAATAATAGAATTGAGAATAAGAGTGTATACCCTTCAAAGAAGCTTTTTAAAAAAATTCCCTAAGCAAGAATTGAACCCGCGACCTCTCGATAATCCCCAACACCCTTAACCAATCAGCCATTTTCATTTTTTCTGAATAATATCATATCCGAAATATTTAATCCGTGACCTTCATTTATCATGTACCATTTATATAAGCCCAACAGAGGTATACGGCTCAATATCAGCCCAATGTTAACTAGCTCACCACTATCCAATTCATTTAAATAAATCAAGCCCAATTAACTAATACTAGCCCGATTGTTTTAACAGGAATGTTTAAAAGGAAATTTCCGTGAGTTGAAACGTTATAGTGCTAGAAACAAACAACAATACCATACGTAAGCATCATCATCATTGTTTATCATTAATTATCATCATCATCTATTCATCATGAAGTCGTCATCATCTCCCATCGTGATGATCATCATGATCGTTATTAACACATAATTCCACAGACCCATCTTCTTCACTCGTCATCCTCCATCATTCCATCATCATTCATCTCGTTCCATTCAAACTTCATTGTTAAAACTCAAAAGAAATAGACACGTATAGCTGCAGTGTGGTAGCAGCGACGAGGGAAAAAGAAAAAAAAATTTAGCGATTGAGAAATAGTTTGCTCGTATAGAAAGAGATAGCGATGGTTTTAGAAGTAGTAGCAGGTAACGATGGATGTTCAGTTTGTAGTGTAATTGGTGACGGGTAGTAGTCGTTAATTGCTCAACAGAAACATCTAAACAATAAGAACCATTGGGTGTTTAGCTTGGTTTCACATTTAAGATGAAATGAAAAAGAGAGGAGAGATTATCAACGGTGGCATTTATGGTGGTCCGGTGGAGGTTAAAGGTGGCGGTGATGGGCGTACATGACTGAAGATTGTGGTATCCGGATACTGAGGTGGCGTGGTTGTCGAAGGTAGTGGTGATCGAAGTTTAGCGATTAGAAGTAGGGGTGAGTAGATATGATCAAAGATGGTGGTTTATGGTGTTGTCGAGTGGTTCTTGCGAGTAACACAAGAAGCATACGACATCAATAGCAACAAACATTATTGTGATGTTGGTGACTTAAGGTTGTGGTGATCGAATGGTTCTCGATTGTTGGTGAAATATAATATATATGAATATAAGTTATGTATGTATATAAAAGTCTTGTGATGAAGAAAGAGTGCAAAACAAATATAGTGAAATCATAATATCAATTATGATCGGTAGTGGGTTTCTCCTATTAAGAAAAGTAGATACAAATAAAACCCGTGTGTTTGTGTTCGGATGTGATTATAATGATTTCTGTAAGTTATCAATTTGCATAATCACATACATGTATATAATTATTAAAGGTAAATGATTAATATAATATTAGTGGTAGCCATCCATTTGTGAATTAATTAGTTAGCAATTATTTGATATTAAACAATGTGTTAATTAATTAGATAGCAGCCATTCATTTGTCTATGGAGTGTTATATCTTAGTATGTGGTTAATTAGTGACGGGTAAAAGTATTCAGAAAAATCCTAAATTTTTAAATTAACTATATTTATTTATTTTGGTCATTATGGTATAAAATTCAGTCATTAACTATTAAATAAAAAATACATTAATTATTCACTCCCAACCCCAAGTAAAATATAAAAAGTTTTAAAATTTAATAACTAGATCCTAGATACATTTTTAGTAAGCCTAGAGTTTATAGAACTCATTTTCGAATCACCGTTTATTTTAAAATCATATAAGTTTGAATTTTAACTTGCTTAATATCAATCGAATGACAATTGAGTGTTACCATCATTTACTAAATAGATTCTAATTCACAAAATATATATTTAATATACTTTATTTATATGTATATATATATGTTTTAAGTATTAATTATCATAATATCATATTTTTATTTTTATTTCACATACTTACTTTTAATAACTAAATCATATACTTATTATATATATATATATATATATATATATATATATATATATATATATATATATATATATATATATATATATATATATATATATATATTTAAACTTATATAGCATCTATTTACAAATAGTTGTTCGTGAATCGTCGAAACTAGTCGAAGGTTAAATGAATTTATGAAAACGGTTCAAAATTTTTGATACTCAACATTACATACATTGCTTATCGCGTCAAAACCATATAAAGATTAAGTTTAAATTTGGTCGGAAATTTTCGGGTCATCACAGTACCTACCCGTTAAAGAAATTTCATCCCGAAATTTGAGTGAAGTGGTCATGGCTAACAATAAAAATGTTTTCATGACGAATCTGAGTTGATAAATAAAGTTTCATCGTTATTGAGTAATACAGATAAAACAATTCGATTATTCGAAACGTATGAGTGAAGTTATCTCAAAAGAGTGAATTTAAGAAATAAAGTTTCGTCTTAACTTTTGACATTGTCTTGGTTGAATTCTGGAATTCAAGGGATTTAAAGAAAATCTTCGAAATCTAAAAGATTTGATTCTTCGGTGAATAAGGAGATTAAGATCTCTATAATTAAATACGGTAATCTACCTCGATTATACTGTCTGATATTTCCATTATAAATTAAGCTTCTCCGTTCCATTATTTTCCACCACTCTCATTTTCTATACTTTAATTCATATTTCCAAATTATCAGTCAATATGCTTAATCCGGTTTTAATTCTGGATAAAATTCTGACTTTCATATCAATCATTCTCCTTTTTCATCTACCACCGGAGGAATCTATTCACTTCTACTATTACCTTGGGGTTATAGTATTCCTAATTCTCCCGTGTCTTTATATTGCTATATGCATTGATATACACGGTTTGTAATTTCTGTGTTGTTATTGGGTTTTATATGTTCCCTTATATTTCAAAGCCCCTGCTTCTTTCTCCTATAATCATTGTCATCCACAGTTAATGCTTTATCTTATTTGCTACGATTTATACCCTCATTTACACTTCGAAGCTTTATGCTCTATTTTCTCTTTTATTCATTAAGTACCTCAAGTAATGGTCCAGAATTCATAAGTATGGAGTTTCAAATGAACATGACTAATATTCTAAGAGAGAGATTGTAATGGCACTATTTGGATTGGTTAAATTACTAGAAGTTTACGGGAAAAGATAAAAATATCAAGTAATATGTTCTTGATATGTTTATAAGTTAGATAGAATGTAAGAGTCGTGTAACATGGCACATGATGACGTTATGTTCTGTCAATCATCACATCCCATTAGAAACTCAGCATAACTTACTGTAATATAATCACGTTGATCAAGTGTCATTATATTATACTAATTCATGCTTCAGTTCTCAACACTACTTCAAAATCATTCATAATTTAAATTAGAAGGTTTACAGAATATAGAAACTAAACAGTTTTCTTTATGGTGTAATACAGATCACGTGAAAAGATAACTGATTTCAGATAAGGATAGTTTTGAAAATATCTTCAGAAATATCGAAGATATTTATGACGATATTTTGGAATTTCTAATATCGAAGGTTGATGAAGAAGATCCTTTTGCAAGGATTTAGAATAAATAAGGAGTAAGATATTCGCTGAAGAGTTCATCAGATACAGAATCATCTGAATTCGTTAAGTACAGGTTTAGTCCTTGTGATTTGTCCACAGTCTCCTTTATAGTTTGCTCAATCCGTTTTTCAGTACCAAATTTTCTATTGAGCGTTCCCAACATTCCATTCTTTATTATCGAACTTTTGGCCGTTTAGACCATCTACCATTTTGCTGTTTCCTCTGCATTTAATGCTACCATATCTGAATCACCGGTTATCAATCCGAGGTGGGTTCAAGAGAATTGTGTTTTTAGATGATTAAACGCTGATGGTAATATGGTGAAATATAAAAGGTTCTCCGGTAACAATAAAAGAGCACGTATATAAATCAAGGTTTTAGTAAGGTTATTTCGAACGAAAAGTCGAAGTTGACTTGCTGGAGCTGTGCCAAAACTGGCTAATTTGGAGAAGGATTGTAAAGTTATTTTTGGTAATAACAATCCCAAAGGAGCTAGCACAGATATGTGTTTAACGTTTACTCAGGTTTCGAGTGTTTTCAGGTGCATAACTATATACATCAATCTTTTCTTCCGTAGATGAAGTGCGGTTGGTTCATCCTCTCGATTGAGGTATTTTTAAGAATCATAAAAGGTTTGAACGCAGATTGTAATCGTCAAGATACAAATGAGGTTTAAGATGAAATCAAGTGGCAAACTTGAGAAAATATTTAACTGTAGTAGATATAATTTATTAATAATATTTTAAGTCATAATGTGTTGTAATTAATATTTCTTACTCTTTTAATACTTTTTAATTGTCCAATGATAGTAGTCCAATGTTGGTAGTCCAATAGTCTGATAGTTCAACCAAAACTAGTATATTATAAGGATATAGTCATATAGGAACAATTCGCTAGGATTTTCTTAGCGTGGGTTCTTAACAAAATTTATCATAGTTAATTTGTTTGTTTCTAATAAATTTTTATTTTGTCCAAGGTTTTCTTCATTATGCCACTTGTTGGATTCTGATAGATCGAGATCCAAACATGAAATTGAATGAAAATAGTTATTCTATGGTGAACGAATTCATATATCTGTGGACGTAAGTAGGAGAGGAAATGACTGTTGAATCAGATTCGGATAACGTACAGTGTAACTTATTAATGTGAAATCTTAAATATTCCTCGGGTATTACCTACCCGTTAAAATATTTTCATCATTAACAGTTTGTATGAAAGAATTTTTAATTATAATCTTTATGAAAATATTTATACATATATTTTCTTCAGATGTAATCATGGATTTAATGAGTTAATATAATATTAATCTCATTTGACTTATCGTTAGAACTAAAATACATAATCTCTAAAAGTTTAGAAATTACATAGTCACCATGTCAAACGAGGTTTATGATCGAGGTACCGATTGAGAGGTTTAGGTGTGTGATGTTGAGGCTTAGAATGCAGATGTTGTTGGTGTTACTGGAGCTGTTGTTGGTGGTGCTGTTGATGTCGGTGATGTTGCTCAAACTGGTAATCTTTGTACCATAATTTCCAAAGCCACTACTCGAGCGCGAAGCTCATTGACTTCTTCTATTACTCCAGGATGATTGGCGGTTAGAATGAGTAAATGAATAAGGTTTAGAATAGTAGATATTACATAATTGTTGCGAGATATCCTGGAAATGAGAATGAAAATGATGGTTCGAACAGGTTTACCGGTAAGTGCTTCAGGTTCTTCGCCAAGAGGGCAATATGGTTGGTGGAAGGGATCGCCTTTTTCTCGGCTGCATTGGTTAAGTCGACTACAAACTTATCCCCAATTCATCCAGAATTGATGATGGCTGATTAGTTGGTCCATTCCGGTTACAATACTTTCGGAGCTCGAATGGAAATCCATATCGGAATAGCTTTCGAATCCGAGGAACTTGAACTGGTTGCAGAATTCATCTTGCACGGTTAGATAAAGGATTTTCTATATGAAATGATTCTCGAATATTAGATGATATTCTAACTGCATAGGATATCTATATAGAGCAAAAGATTTCGTAGATTACGGAGGAATTTACGGCATATGTCAGGTAAAGTTTATAGTAATAGATATGCTAAGATATGGATTAGCATATACACAAAGATATGAATTTTGTCTTTACACTATTCATGCAGTCAATGCAGTAAGATGTGTCTAGACTAAGAATGATAAGCAAGTGATTTCCTACGAATAATAAGCAGGTAATTTTCGACACGAATGATAAGTAAAACTTTTGACATGCAGACACGGTCGAAGTCCAGACTCACTAATGCATCTAAACAACTATCAGTTAGACATATTAATGCAAGACGTGGTTCACTAAGACCACCGCTCTGATACCACATGTGACATCATGTGAGGACAACCACCGTCCCACCCAGTACCTTCCCAGCTAACCGCCTGGTGACCACTGAGTGTACCTCAGATACTGATTTTAGGACTTGCCTCTCGGCTACTGCCAACCCTCGTAAGGGATCGCAAGGAGTAAGAGCCAATGCTTCGTCACAGGTAACACTGTGAGAACCTCCTTTACGACTAACCTACCACACATGGATGGAGTTATACCAGCTCTGATGCCACATGTCATACCCCGTCCAAATTCTCCTGAACAAATACAATAACATCTGGTACCATCGCGATGAACTGACTTCTATATGCCATAAACGACTCCATATAAATGAGCAAATGCACAGCGGAAGGTTTCTTTCATACCTGAGAATAAAAATGCTTTAAAGTGTCAACCAAAAGGTTGGTGAGTTCATAGGTTTATCATAAAACAATAAAATTCATCATTTTGATAGACCACAAGATTTAAATCCTGCATGGTACAAATGGTCCCAAATCCTATACCCACCTGTAATGTACATGCGATATCTTTTAAATACAGTACACCTTTCTCGTGTACAAAATCATCTTTCATAAATCTTAGTAACCGTACACATATCTTGTGCACAAAAATAACATACACATAACCTGTGTATAAAATCATTCACTCGATACATAACATTCACTTTTCATTGATTTCATAGCTTGACTTGGTAACCGGCCTTAACATATAATGCGCATAATAATATCCCCAAAACAGAACATCACGTCTGTATAATAATCATATAAACTTCGAAGTACTAAACACCACGCCCACTAGCCCTTCCGTCTAGTGAACATTCTGGGTGGGGGTGTTAAACCCGGTAGCTACCCTTTAGGATTCTTGTCAATTAGGCGTGCACTAATTCTCAAAATTAGTGATGTTCCCTAATTCTTAGGTTACCAAGCAATAATAATCAGGGGAAAAATATTCATATCAATTGTGGCAATTATCACGTCCACATAATTCAATGGTGGCAATTATCACGTCCACATAATTCATTCGAGGAATGTTTTACTTGTGTTTATCTCGTCAAACATTTATAAAAGCATTTCATGTATTCACAGTTCAAAATGTATTTCAAAAACATTTAATAAAGCAGTTATAAAAGTAGCGCATGTATTCTCAGTCCCAAAAATGTAAAGAGTAAAAGGGAATCAAATGAACTCACTATACTGTATTTTATAGTAAAAATACATATGATGGCATTGAACAAGTGTAGGGTTGGCCTCGGATTCACGAACCTATATCATTCATATATATATTAAAACCTATAATTGTATTCGAACAAATTTATATATTATCATTAGTGATATAATTTTTGTGTTAATATCTTATATATATCAATGTATATATAACAATATTATTATAGTTAGGTTTTGTATTTAAATATATTTTTATATAACTATTTTTCATTTGCAAAGTTAAAAATTATAATAATACCAGATTTGAGGATATTAATAATAATGATAGTAATAATAATAATAATATAAATGATAAGAATGTAAATAAAAATGATAATTTTTAATAAGGATAGTAACTTAAATAATAAGGTTATATGATAGTTTTAATAAAACCTCAAGGATCGTATTATTATTAATGATCCTAAATATAAAAGTTGTATTATTTTTACAATGAAAACATTAGTTTTGATTCTAATTTCAGACTTAATAATACATAATACTAATATTTTGTAGTAATAAATATAAATATGATAATAATATTATTATTGATGAAAATAATAAATTGCATTATGATAGTGATAATAATACTAATAATACTTATTATTAATACTTAGTGATATTAATAATAATAATAATAATAATGATAATATTACTATATACATATAATCATATTCTAATGTTACTACAATAATAATCATCTTGATAATACTAATAATAATAATAATAATAATAATAATAATAATAATAATAATAATAATAATAATAATAATAATAATAATAATAATAATGATAATATTACTATATACATATAATCATATTCTAATGTTACTACAATAATAATCATCTTGATAATAATAATAATAATAATAATAATAATAATAATAATAATAATAATAATAATAATAATAATAATAATAATAATAATAATAATAATAATAATAATAATAATAATAATAATAATAATAAATATAATGATAATAATAATACTTGTAATAATTAGTGAGTTTACTTAGTAATAACAAAAGTGATAATAATATTGATTATATTATTAACTTTAACATAATTACAACACTAGTTAATAATAATAATAACAACATTGATAATAATAATAATAGAATTGAGAATAAGAGTGTATACCCTTCAAAGAAGCTTTTAAAAAAAATGCCCCAAGCAAGAATTGAACCCGCGACCTCTCGATAATCCCCAACACCATTAACCAATCAGCCATTTCCATTTTTTCTGAATAATATCATATCCCGAAATATTTAATCTGTGACCTTCATTTATCATGTACCATTTATATAAGCCCAACAGAGGTATACGGCTCAATATCAGCCCAATGTTAACTAGCTCACCACTAGTCCAATTCATTTAAATAAATCAAGCCCAATTAAGTAATACTAGCTCGATTGTTTTAACAGGAATGTTTAAAAGGAAATTTTCGTGAGTTGAAACGTTATAGTGCTAGAAACAAACAACAATACCATATGCAAGCATCATCATCATCGTTTATCATTAATCATCATCATCATCTATTCATCATGAAGTCATCATCATCTCCCATCGTGATGATCATCATGATCGTTATTAACACATAATTCCACAGACCCATCTTCTTCGCTCGTCATCCTCCATCATTCCATCATCATTCTTCTCGTTCCATTCAAACTTCATTGTTAAAACCCAAAAGTAATAGACACGTATAGATGCAGTGTGGCAGCAGCGACGAGGAAAAAAGAAAAAAATTAGCGATTGAGTGATAGTTTGCTCGTACAGAAAGAGATAGTGATGGTTTTAGAAGTAGTAGCAGGTAACGATGGATGTTCAGTTTGTAGTGTAATTGGTGATAGGTAGTAGCCGTTAATTGCTCAACAGAAACATCTAAACAATAAGAACCATTGGGTATTTGGCTTGGTTTCACATTTAAGATGAAATGAAAGAGAGAGGAGAGATTATCAAGGGTGGCGGTTATGGTGGTCTGGTGGAGGTTAAAGGTGGCGGTGATGGGCGTACATGACTGAAGATTGTGGTATCCGGATACTGAGGTGGCATGGTTGTCGAAGGTAGTGGTGATCGAAGTTTAGCGATTAGAAGTAGGGGTGACTAGATATGATCAAAGATGGTGGTTTATGGTGTTGTCGAGTGGTTCTTGCGAGTAACACAAGAAGCATACGACATCAATAGCAACAAACATTGTTGTGATGTTGGTGACTTAAGGTTGTGGTGATCGAATGGTTCTCGATTGTTGGTGAAATATAATATATATGAATATAAGTTATGTATGTATATAAAAGTCTTGTGATGAAGAAAGAGTGCAAAACAAATATAATGAAATCATAATATCAATTATGATCGGTAGTGGGTTTCTCCTATTAAAAAAAGTAGATACAAACAAAACCCGTGTGTTTGTGTTCGGATGTGATTATAATGATTTCTTTAAGTTATCAATTTGCATAATCACATACATGTATATAATTATTAAAGGTAAATGATTAATATAATATTAGTGGTAGCCATCCATTTGTGAATTAATTAGTTAGCAATTATTTGATATTAAACAACGTGTGAATTAATTAGATAGCAGCCATTCATTTGTCTACGGAGTGTTATATCTTAGTATGTGGTTAATTAGTGACGGGTAAAAGTATTCAGAAAAATCCCAAATTTTTAAATTAACTATATTTATTTATTTTGGTCATTATGGTATAAAATTCAGTCATTAACTATTAAATAAAAAATACATTAATTATTCACTCCCAACCCCAAGTAAAATTTAAAAAGTTTTAAAATTTAATAACTAGATCCTAGATACATTTTTAGTAAGCCTAAATTTATAGAACTCATTTTTGAATCACCGTTTATTTTAAAATCATATAAGTTTGAATTTTAACTTGCTTAATATCAATCGAATGACAATTGAGTGTTACTATCGTTTACTAAATAGATTCGAATTCACAAAATATATATTTAATATACTTTATTTATATGTATATATATATGTTTTAAGTATTAATTATTATAATATCATATTTTTATTTTTATTTCACATACTTACTTTTAATAACTAAATCATATACTTATTATATATATATATATATATATATATATATATATATATATATATATATATATATATATATATATATATATATATAGCATCTATTTACAAATAGTTGTTCGTGAATAGTCGAACTAGTCGAAGGTAAAATGAATTTATGAAAACGGTTCAAAATTTTTGAGACTCAACATTACATTCATTGCTTATCGCGTCGAAATCATATAAAGATTAAGTTTAAATTTGGTCGGAAATTTCTGGGTCATCACAATACGAAGGACGAAAATTCAAGTGAATCAATCTAAGAAATTCCTGAAGTAAAATAATTAGGTTGTGGAATGTGTAAGATGATTATGCTATGAATCTATGGTTGAATGTAGACATAATGCATTCGAATATTGTAATGCCTTAATCTCACTCAAAAATATGTAAGATTAAATAACTGGAAATGTATTGCAGATAACATGCGGCTGCAGACACGGCTGACCGTGACAGTGACCGCAGATTGACTACAATTCATTCAAGGTTCATTAAATACACACCAATAGCAAATCAATATCACTATCTTACAAACAATATCCAAAAGCAATCAAATTTAACTCCATTTTTGAAATTCTTGGACAAAACAATTACTCAAAATGGATGGAAATCCTCTACTCAAGATTCTTAAATTGAGAATTTTCAAAGAACATCTTGCACCCCAAAGTAATGAGCTCTTCAAAACCCTTTATCTTCTCAAATTCCAAACATCACTCAAATCTCAAAATGATAAAAGTACTGAACAAACCTCCATGTGATGAAAAGAAGAACACTCAAGATGATTCAAGACACATCCAAGTAGAACATGAAGTGTTCTATGACTATCCTACTCTTCAAAGTGAGTTTGACAAATTTGGATGGAGATCATTTCTTTCACTCAAAACCTATACATTTCCTTCGCTTGTCAAGCAATTCTATTCAAAGTTTGAATTTACCTCAGACCGAAGGGTAATATTCACTCTGCTTGATCAAGATCATGTGAAGACACTTATGCGATTTGGCTACATCCTTAGAGTGCTGACAAAAGGAGCTGAGTTCTATGATACGAAATGTCATGACCCGTCCTAATCCATTTGGACGAATACATTACATTTGGTTACATCGCGAGGTACTTGACCTCTATATGATACATTTACAAACATTGCATTCATTTTTAAAAGACATACTTTCATTACATCGAAAGTTGACAGGCATGCATACCATTTCAGAATATATTCAATCTATAATTGACTTAATAATAATCTTGATAAAATCAACGACTCGAATGTAACTTTTGAAATTTGTCATGAATGACTCCAAGTAATATCTCTAAAATGAGCAAATGCACAGCGGAAGATTTCTTTCATACCTGAGAATAAACATGCTTAAAAGTGTCAACCAAAAGGTTGGTGATTTCATTAGTTTATCATAATCGATCATTTTCATCATTTTAATAGACCACAAGATTTTCATTTCCATTTCTCATAAATATACGTCCCATGTATAGAGACAAAAATCATTCATATGGATTGAACACCTGGTAACCGACATTAACAAGATGCATATAAGAATATCCACTATCATTCCGGGACATGCATCAGACATGATAAAACAACATCGAAGTACTAAAGCATCTGCAACCATGAATGGGGTTTGTTAGGCCCAATAGATCTATCTTTAGGATTCGCGTCAATTAGTAGATCGGTTTACTAATTCTTAGGCTACCAAGCAAAAGGGGCATATTCGGCTTCGATCATTCAACCATATAATGTAGTTTCGATTACTTGTGTCTATTTCGTAAAACATTTATTAAAGCGCATGTATTCTCAGTCCCAAAAATATATATTGCAAAAGCATTTAAAAGGGGAGTAATGAAACTCACTCTACAATATTTTGTAGTAAAAATATGCGTTCGACTGAACTGAACAATGCAGGGTTGACCTCGGATTCACGAACCTATATCATGTATATATATTAACACACATAATTGTAATCGAACAAATTTATATATATAAGAATTTATTAGTTATATCATTTTTATATTACTAACCTATATGTTTCATATATTTATTTTATACATTTAAAATAAATAAAAAATATTAATTTTGTTATGTTATATGTATTTAATACATTTTTGTATATATATGTATATATATCTTTTGTTTGTTAAAATTATATTAATACGAAAATAATATTAGAAATGATAAAAATAATAATAATGATAATAGAGTTAAAAATGATACTTTTAATATTAATGATAAAATGATAACTTTAATAAAAATAATACTTTTAATAAAAATGATAATTTTAATAATAATGTATGCTAATAAAAAAATAATGATTTTACTAATAATAATAATAATAATAATAATAATAATAATAATAATAATAATAATAATAATAATAATAATAATAATAATAATAATAATAATAATAATAATAATAATAATAATCTTAATAATAATAATCTTAATAATCCTATTAATACTAATGATAATGATAATAGTAATCATAATTTTAATATATAGTATTAGTTTAATAATAATAATAATAATAATAATAATAATAATAATAATAATAATAATAATAATAATAATGATAAGATAATAATGGTGATAATAATATTTATCTTTAATCATAATAATGATGTAATAATAATAATAATATCAATAATAATATTAATAATATTAATAATATTAATAAAAGTAATAATAATAATAAGTAAATAGGAATTTTACCTCAAAGAAGTAATCCTAAAAAAAATGCCCAAGTCCGGATTTGAACCCGCGACGTCCCGCTAAGCCAATAACATCCTTAACCATTCTTTCTGTCTTACTTTTCTGATTTTACATGTATCCTTATTTTTAACCCACTTTAATTCAGTTTCAATTTCCTTCTTAAACTTAAAACCCAATCATCCGTACTACTACCTTATACCGAATCATCAAACATCATTCATTACGTTCATCATTGTCACCACCATCATCATCACCGTTTTCATTATCTAATCATCATCAATGAAACACTAAGTTTTATTAAGCTCGCCACATTTCATTTAGAGCATTATCCTATACATCTAACATTATCATCATCATTCACGTAACACGATCATCATTATCATCCGCTAATTTCATCTTATGATCAACAAATCATGCTCACTATCGATATCATATACATATACATTTTAGCTATTCTATTTCAGCTTCTAATCTGCTAACGGCCCAAAGGAAAGCATACGGCCCAAGATAAGTTTAGATGGTTATGTCTCAATCCAGTCCATATAGAAATTTATGTCCCAAAGTAGTTTTAAATTAAATAAGCTTAATTAGTGGCCCAATTTTAATACCTGGTTTCGTTATTCTACAACCAAATGGCAACAGGTGGGGTGTGCATTTGGTTTAATTTGAATACATTGGTTGAACGATTTAGAATCCAAAAGTGTCTCCATCGTGACCCCTCTCCCCCACCCACTTCTAATTCTTAATCATCACTTTATATTATTTCTAATATATACATCTCCCATCATCACTTTACTTTCATCATCATTTATTTAATTCATTAGATAGTGGGTATGTACTGCAATAGAGATAGTAGGAACGTAAGGGAAAGGAAAAAAAGGAACTAATATTGAGGATTGAGATTAATTGTTCGACAAAGACAACTACAACTAGCGTTATTTAGCTTCGGTTGATCATAAAGCAGAAAGAATAGCAGCATGTTGCTGCAGAAAAGAAAATACAGAAATAATATTGTTCAAGCAGTTTGGTGTTGGATTGGTTATTTAATATGGTAGCGTGTGATGTTCTAGAAAAAAAATATGATAAGCAGTAGTAGCGATAGTAGCATTTGTAGTAAGGGTTGTTGTAGTGCCTATGGGTTTAAGGGGTGGTGTTTGGGTCTGCGTTTTAATCGATCAACATAGAAAAAGATAGTAGTAAATCAAGCATTTGATGATGAGGATAATGTTAGTTTTGATGGGTTGTAACTTTGTGTGGTTAATTTTTAAATGGCCAGTTTAAAAGAAAAGAAAGAAAAGCATACGCATGTGTAGCAAGGATTGAGGTGAGTTGTGATTAAACCGGATGTGGTAATGGTTGTGGTGGTTCGAAACATGAGCAAAACAAGGAAAAAATAGAAGGCATGCAGTAACTCCTTCGACTCCTATACAGAAACACCCGATGGTGCGTTTTGGTTTGGTCTATGTTTAATAGAAGACGGGAATAGAAGTATGTTAGCAACAAACCATGGGGGTTGTTTGTGTTTTCAACGAAACTGAAATAGGGGAGAGAGAGAGAGAGAGAGAGAGAGAGAGAGAGAGAGAGAGGTGATAGGGAGAGAGGTGGTTCTTGGTGGTTGACTTAAGATTCACACATAAATGATATCACGCTGTTTAATGGTGCTGAAGTGGTCTGTCTATGATTATGGTGTTGATGTGGTGATCAAGAGTGGTGAAGGGTGTGGTGCTTTGTGATGGTGGCTTTCAAAGTATGGAAACAAAGGTGATGGTTTACGTAGGTAGTGGCATAGAGATGGCTGCCGATGGAGGTTGTGGTGTTCTCGTGTGGTTTAACTGGACATAGAAGGAATGGGTTTTGTTGAGTAGATATGGTGTGGTTTAAGATGAATGCATAATCATATATATGCATAAATAAAGTATATAAAGTATATATATAATAATACTTCTGTAAGATGTAAAATGCAAAACAAAAACAGTGCCAATCTAGAATAGTGTAGCAGTTGTGTGTTAAGAAAACTTTTCAAATTATACACAGTAAACACAAATAGTATTATATGTTCCATTCAGTGCATCGAATATGTATGTAACAATTATATGAATTAGATAGATAATGGAGGTAATCAAACAAAACAGAAAGTAATAACAGGTACAATCAAGTACAGTAACATTAATATCCTTCAATAAACATTTAGTTTATAGATTGAGATCGATAACAAAATTTAATATAATAATATTAATAATAATAATATGATAATCAAATGTGAATCAAAATATCATGTGCAGTAAAGCCATCAGTCGACTTAAAATTTAGGATATTATATCGTGGTCCGTTGATAATCAGTGGCGGATAAAAAGTACTCAGATAAATATTCTATATTTCTATATTAAATATATTTAACCATTTTAGTCATTAAATGAGAGAAACGTGATCACAAGGTTCATCTAATATTTATTTTAGTACCTACCCGTTAAAGAAATTTCGTCCTGAAATTTGAGTGAGGTCGTCATGGCTAACAATAAGAATGTTTTCATGACGAATATGAGTTGGTAAATAAAGTTTTATCACCATTTTGTAATATGGATAAAACAATTCGATTTCGCGAAACGTATGAGTGAAGCTATCACAAAAGAGTGAAATGAGAAATATAAGATTTCTTGACTTTTGACGTAGTCAGTGTTGAATTTAGAAAATAAGGTGCGTCTTGACTTTTGACTTTGTCTTGGTTGAATTTCGGAATTCAAGGGATTTAAAGAAAATCTTCGAAATCTAAAAGATTTGTTTCTTCGACGAGTAAGGAAAATAAGATCTCTATAATTAAATACGATGACCTGTCTCGATTACTCTGTCTGATATTTCCATTATAAATTAAACTCTTCCGTTCCATTATTCTCACCATTCCCATACTTTCTTTCTTATTTCATACATCCAAAAGATTGTGAAAATGCTTAACCCCGTTCTAATCCTTGATATTTTTCTGACTATCGTTTCTGTCATTCTTCTTTTTCATTTACCACCGGAGGAATCTATTCACTTCTATTATTACCTTGGGGTGATATTATTTTTAATTATACCATGTCTTTATATTGCTATTCGTATTAATATACACGGTTTGTAACCTCCGTGTTGTTATTGGGATTTATATTTTCTCTTATATTTTGGAGCTCGTTGCCTTTTTATTCTCTTCTCGATCTCTACTAAAGCGAGTAACGGTCCAGAATTCGTAAGTATGGAGTTTCGAATAAACTTAATGTTCTAATTAAGAAAGAACGTAATCGCACGATTTGATTTGTCAAATTACCTGAATCATTGAGAATAGAACTATCAAGAATATACTTTCTTGATATGTTCAGAAGTTAAACAGAATGAAAGAGTTATGTAACATGGCACGTGATGACGTTATGATCTGTGAATCATCACGTTTCATTAGAAACTCAGCATGACTTACTGTAATATAATCACGTTGATCAAGTGTCATTATATTAAACTAACTCATGCTTCAATTCCCAACACTACTTCAAAAATATTCATATTTTAAACTCGAAGGTTTCAGAATTTAGAAACTAAAATAGTTTCTTTTATGATGTAACACAGATAGCATGAAGAGGTAAATGATTTCAGATAAGAATAATTATGAAATTATCTTCAGAAATATTGAAGATATTTATGATGATATTTTGGAATTTCTAAGATCGAAGGTTGAATAAGAAAGATTTTCCGCAAGGTTTTAACCTGAGTACGGGGCAAGATATTCGTTGAAGGTTTCCTCGGATCCAGAATTACCTGGATTCTTTGAATATATGGCATGGTCCTTGTATTTGGCATTGGTCTCCTTCATGGTTTGCTCAATCTGTTTCTCAGTACCAAATTTTCTATCGAGCGTTACTAACACTCTCTTCTTTATCATCAAACTTTTGGCCGTTTAGACCATCTACATTTTTTTCTGTTTCCTCTGCATTTAATGCTACGATATCTGAATCATCGGTTATCAATCCTAGATGGTTTCAGGAGAATTGTGTTTTTAGATGATTAAACGCTGATGGTAATATGGTGGAATATAAAAGGTTCCCCGGTAACAATAAAAGAGCACACATATATATCAAAGTTATAATAAGGTTGTTTCGAACGAAAAGTCGAAGTTGACTTGCTGGAGCTGTGACAAAATTTACTACCTTGAAAAGGGATTGTAAAGTTATTTTGGGTAATAATAATGCTAAAGGATCTAGCATAGATACATGTTAAACGTTTACTCAGGTTCTGAGTGTTTTCAGGTGCATAACTATATGTTTCAATCTTTTCTTCCGTAGGTGAAGTGCGGTTGGTTCATCTTCTCGATTGAGGTGTTTTCCAGAATCATGAAAGGTTTGAACGCGGATTGTAATCGTTTATGATAAAAATGAGGTTTAAGATGAAATCAAGTGGCAAGCTTGAAGAATTATTTAGTTTCATATGTTATAATTAGTATTTTAATTCATTTTAATTGTCCAATATTGGTAGTCCTCAGTTGGTAGTCCACAGTTAACAGTTCAATAATTCATATATAGTTTAATATATTATATTCGAATTAATTAATACGTGTCGTGACCCATTGTATACATGTCTCAGACTCGATCACAACTCAAAATATATATATATTATTATAGAATCAACCTCAACCCTGTATAGCTAACTCGATCATTACTGCATATAGAGTGTCTATGGTTATTCCAAATAATATATATAGATGCGTCGATATGATATGTCAAAACCTTGTATACATGTCCCGATATTTAAAGTGCGTAAAATAAATAACAAAAATTAAATGACGATATATAAAATTGCGAGAATATAAATTGCGATAAAAATGTAATCAGTTAGCTAGGAACAGTTAGCTAGGAACAGTTAGCGTGAATTCTTAACAAATTTTTTTTTTCATAGTTAATTTGTTTGTTTCTAACAAATTTTATTTTGTCCATTGTTTTCTTCATTATGCCACTTGTTGTATTCTGATAGGTCAAAATTCAAATATGAAATTGAATGAAAATGGTTATTCTGCGGTGAACGGATTCGTATCTCGGTGGGTGTAAGTAGGATGGTGAATGACTGTTGAATCAGCTTCGAATAATGTACAGTGTAATTTATTAATGTGAAATCTAAATATTCCTCGGGTATTACCTACCCGTTAAAATATTTTCACCATTAACAGTTTGTACAAAAGAATTTTTAATTACAATCTTTATGAAATCATATATACATATATATTTTCTTCAGATGTAATTATGGATTTATTGAGTTAATATAACATTAAAGTCATTTTCTTTTCGGTTAGAATTAGAGTACATAATCTCTAAAACATTAGAGATTACATAATCATCATGTCGAACGAAGATAAATAATGTAGAACGTCATATAGAATGATGATTATACTCGAGGTATAGATTGTGATGTTGATGCGCGTGATGTTGAAACTTAGGTTGTTGGTGGTACTGGTGTAGATGTTGGTGGTGCTGAAGCTGGTAAGTTTTGTACCATATTCTCCAAATTGATTACTCGAGCACGAAGCTCGTTGACTTCTTCCATTATTCCCGGATGATTGACGGTCGGAACGAGTGGATGAATGAGATTTAGAATTGTGGATAGAATATAATCGTGACGAGCTACTGTAGAAATGAGGCTGAAAATGGTGTTTCGGATAGGTTCACCGGTAAGTGTTTCAGATTCTTCACCAAGAGGTGAATTCGGTTGGTGGAAGGGATCGCCTTCTTCGCATCTCCATTGATTAAGTAGACTACGAACCAATCTCCAAATCATCCAGAATAAATGATGGCTAATTGGTTGATTCATTTCGGTGACGCTGCTTTCGTAGTTTAGGTGAGCATCCATGTCGGAATAGCTGTCGGATTCTGAAGAATTCGAACTGGTTGAGGGATCCATCTCGTACGATCAGAATGGAGGATTTTTGATATGAATTAGATTATAGGATGTAGATTAGTATCCTGCAATACATAATTTACATATTCATATATAATACTAAAATCCCATAAGTTACGGAGGAATCTACGTGAAACAACCCAACCCGTACTCCGAACGATAAATTTTTTTTTTTTTAAAATATAATACACATTTACGCGCCAATTAAATATGTAACCCATTCCACACAATTCATCAAAACATATTACGAGTTTAATGTTTACAAAAAGGCACAAAGGCCTATTAACGAATGTGATACAAGTTTGACCAACAACAAATGATAGTTTATAATCCAAACGACACTCGAGCATGGTTTGGGGCTAAACTACCCAAAACGTTCGGCCACTTCAAAAGCTATCCCAAAAGCATTCCCTGTCAACACAAACGAGAGACAACTAATCCAACCATATGCCCTTACCCTTGTCCAAGACGGAACCTATAAAATGGTAAACAACGAGAGGGTAAGCAAGGCTTAGTGAGTGCAACAATTATACATACATATATATAACCTACTTACTTGCAAACACTTACCAAATCCGCATACATACTAGTTACATAATTAGCATACCTTTCACATGTATAACGCTAAGTACCACGATAACAAGACTAGTATAACAATAGCATATAACACAACGATACATCATGCTAAAATATTTTCACAAGGATGATGATCTAGTACTTCTGAGCTTCAACGCAATGTACCTAAATCATTAAGTGCACATTCAATTCCACAACTAGTGGGATTAACCACAATACTCTCACTTGAGCATTTAATGACCCAAATTGCATTAAATGACTCAACTACTCACAACTCCCATACATGGCCAAGACTCGACTTTAATCACTAAGACTAGTGAATTAAAGTCTATTAACTTCAATTAACACAAAACTTAGGGTAATCCCTACCCATTTCATCCCATTAGGTCAACTAGTACATTTTGACCCATTTTATCTCACTTAAACTCACAATCAAGTCAAACTTACCCATTAACCCTTCTTTCATAAATCTAAAAGTGCATTAGTGACTAACAACACCAATTGACACTTGCAACCTCAAATCACAAGGCCAAAACCCTAGATTATGGCTATTAGGGTTTAATTACAACAACATAACCCAACCTCACCCATTTTACCCTCAAATGGGTCATACAAATCTCTAGTAACCCAAACCCTAGCCATTAACCAATTAAAACTCGAAACATAAAGTTAGAACTTACCGAGACTATCTTCTTGTAGCTAGTAACAAGGAGAACAACTTTAAATCTCGCTACTAGGTTTGATTCACAAATCTCCAACTCCAAATCTCAAGATTAAACTAAGTTGGTTTTGTGTTTTGGGAGAGAAATAGGAAAGAAAAAGGAAAAGGAAATGAAATAAATGAATATGTGGTGGAGAGTTAATGCTCCCATCAGATCCACATGTCAATTTACCATTTTGCCCCTTGAAAACCCTTAAAATGAGCTAAATCCGACACCAGTTCAGCAGACCTGTCGCGGCGCGACCTTACTCGTCACGGCGCGACACATAAAGGGAAATTAGACCCTTCTTAAACCAACTTCTGATCCAAATTTGCTTGTTATGCCGCGGCGCGAACCCAAATGTCAAGGCGCGGCCTAAGGCTAGAACTGGATAGCTCGACCAACTTAAACACTTTTCGAGTTTATTTAATTTGTTCACTTACATTCGCCTAAACTTCAACAATAGTCTCATAAGACTTAACGCTATCAAAGCCCATGTATAAACTTGTAGGCACACACATTATCAAGTATACATATATATATATATATATATATATATATATATATATATATATATATATATATATATATATATATATATATATATATATATATATATATCTACACATATATCTATACAATTACGCATAATCTAGCGAGTTACAAACGTATAAATGATTAAGTATGTACCTTTCGATACGTACGGGAAAACGGGGTGTTACAACTCTCCCCCACTTGAATCGGAGCGCGTCCTCGCGATCCAAGCCGCATGACAAGAAGGAAGATAAACCAACACAAACTCTTCGGGCTCCCAAGTAAACTTGGAACCCTTACTACGACGCCATTGAACTTTAAAAGTCCTAACCTCTTTATGTCTCAACCTTTTGACCTTCTCATCAAGTATGGCAATCGGTTCCTCGATATACTCTAACTTATTATTTAGCTCCATCTCGTCTAATGGTACCCAAGATGAATCATCCGCAAGACACTTACGGAGGTGGGAAACATGAAATGTATTATGGATCCCCGCAAGCTCTTCGGGTAATTCCAAACGATATGTGACTTCACCAACACGAGCTAAAACCTTAAACGGTCCAATAAACCGAGGAGCTAACTTTCCTCGTTTCCGGAATCGAATAATACCTTTCCATGATGAAACCTTAAGCATCACCATATCACCTTCTTGAAATTCGATCGTTCGTCTACGTTTGTCGGCATACGACTTTTGCCTATCTTGAGCCTTTTTCAAATGCTCTCGAATCACATCAATCTTACTATTCGTCTCTAAAACCAAGTCGGTACTCCCGGTTTCCTTTTGTCCCACTTCACCCCAACAAATCGGGGTTCGACACCTACGCCCATAAAGCATCTCATAAGGTGGCATCCCAATACTAGTATGATAACTATTATTGTATGAGAATTCCACCAAAGGTAAGTGCTCGTCCCAACTACCACCAAAATCGATAATACATGCTCGTAACATATCTTCCAAAGTTTGATTCGTACGTTCGGTTTGACCGTCCGTTTGAGGATGATACGCCGTGCTCAATTTCAATTGTGTACCCATATCTTCGTGAAACTTTTCCCAAAACCGAGATGTAAAACGGGTATCTCGATCCGAAACAATCGATATAGGAACACCGTGTCGAGAGATGACTTCCTTGATAAACAACTTAGCCAAGGTCTCCGACGATATCGCTTCCTTAATGGGGAGAAACAAAGCACTCTTCGCCATTCGATCAACTATAACCCAAATCGAATCAAACTGGGTTCTCGCCGTTTTAGGTAACTTTGTGATGAAATCCATGGTAATGTGCTCCCATTTCCATTTCGGGATTTCTAACGGTTGTAACTTACGATACGGCTTTTGGTGCTCGGCTTTAACTTGTAAACACGTGACACATTGCTCAACATACTTCACAACATCACGTTTCATGCCCGGCCACCAATAATCTTTCCGTAAATCAAGATACATTTTTGTTGCACCCGGATGAATGGAATACTTTGACTTATGTGCTTCATCAAGTAGCACTTGTCGATAATCTCCCATCTTAGGCACCCACACTCTTCCTTGAAAAGACAACAAACCCCGCGAGCCCATAGTAATGAACTCCGATTGTCCCACAATTCGCTCCGCATGCTTGTTGTGAATGTAAGCCTCTATTTGAATCACTCCAAGTTTTTCAAGAAAATCGTTAGTAATAATCATACGTAACAATCCCAATCGTAACGCCGGGTGATGATTCTTTCGACTTAACACATCCGCGACCACATTCGCCTTGCCCGGATGATAAAGTATCTCACAAACATAGTCTTTTACCACATTCATCCACCTACGTTGACGATAATTCAAATCTCGTTGATTAAAGAGGTGTTTCAAACTCTTATGATCCGAATAAATCATACACTTGACACCATACAAGTAATGGCGCCAAATTTTCAACGCATGCACAACTGCCGCCAACTCAAGATCATGAGTCGGATATCTCGTTTCATGTTCCTTTAGTTATCGAGAGGCGTAAGTGATGACTTTACCTCTTTGCATTAGAACACAACCGAGTCCATTTAATGAAGCATCACAATAGACCGTCATATCCTCCACACCTTCCGGCAACACTAAAACCGGAGCTTGACACAACTTCTCTTTTAACAATTGAAAAGCGATCTCTTGCTCATTTTCCCAATTAAATCTAGCATTTTTCCTCGTCAGTTTCGTCAATGGAGAAGCAATCTTAGAAAAGTCTTGGATAAACCGACGATAATAACCGGCCAATCCGAGAAAACTTCGGATTTCCGTAGGCGTAGTCGGTCGTCCCCAACGCTTTACCGTCTCAATCTTCCCCAGATCTACTTGAATACCCTCCTTGTTCACAATATGGCCAAGGAATTGAACTTCCCTTAGCCAAAATTCACATTTGGAGAACTTAGCATACAACTTCTCCTTTCGTAACGTCTTCAAAACTTCACGCAAATGACGTTCATGTTCGTTCATACTCTTCGAGTAGACTAGTATGTCGTCAATGAACTCAATCACCGACTTGTCCAACATAGGTTGGCACACTCGGTTCATAAGATCCATGAATGCCGTCGGTGCATTCAGAAGACCAAAAGGCATAACTACGAACTCAAAATGCCCATAACGCGTTCGAAAAGCCGTTTTCTCAATATCTTCCTCACGGACCAGCATTTGGTGATAGCCGAACCGTAGGTCGATCTTAGAGAAATACGTCGCACCTTGGAGTTGGTCAAACAAATCGTCAATCCGAGGCAATGGATAACGATTCTTGATCGTCAATTTATTCAACTCCCGGTAATCGATGCACATCCGCATACTACCATCCTTCTTTTTCACGAATAAAACCGGTGCGCCCCATGGCGAAGCACTCGGTCGAATAAAACCCTTCTCAAGCAACTCTTGGGTTTGATTTAACAACTCTTGCATTTCCGTTGGTGCTAAACGATAAGGAGTTTTATCAATGGGAGTAGCTCCCGGAACCAACTCAATACGAAATTCAACTTGTCTTTTCACCGGAACACCCGGTAACTCATCCGAAAAAACGTCTTTGAATTCACTAACCACCGGAATTTCACGAATGGGTGGTGACTCGTCACGGGTATCAACAACATGGGCAAGAAAAGCCATGCCACCACTAACAAGAAAACGACGTGCCCGCGTAAAAGAACATATCGGCACAAATCTTATTCGCTTATCGCCATGAATAATTAGCTCTCCCCCACTTGGGGTCTTCACGCGGATAAATTTCTCATGGCATGCAATATCGGCTCTATTTCGATCGAGCCAATCCATACCAACAACGATATCAAAATCTCCCAAAGTCATCGGGATAAGATCAATCTTAAAGTTTTCGGCACCGAAGACAATGTCACAATTATTACACACATCAACCACTAGCACCGTCTAGTCGTCCGCTATTTCGACTTCTACCGGACGACTTAACTTAGCTAAAGGTCTATCAAGTTTAGGCACAAATTTTGGGGACACAAACGACAAATTTGCACCGCTATAAAAAAGAATCCTTGCCGGATTGGAATTAACCAAGAAAGTACCTGAGACAACTTCGTTGGATTGCTTGACTTCGTCGTTAGTCATCAAATAGTTTCACCCTCAAGCCGTACCCGCCGCCTTCTCTAGCCTTTTAACATTATCGTTGTTCAAATCGGGACACTCTGACTTTCGGTGTCCTTCTTTGTTGCAATTAAAACAAGTGAGCTTGGTTGTTGAATTTGGCTTCGGACAATCTCGAGCCATATGTCCACGTACCCCACAATTGTAGCAAGTAGGGACAAAGTTCCCAAAACCACCGGTAGCGCCCTTCTTCACACTATTGACACTTTCGGAACCCCTTTTGTTCTTGTTCTTTTTATTTGAAAAATTCGAATGACTCGAACCTTCAAACTTTCTTTTTGAAAAAGTGAAATCACTCTTCCTTGGAACCTCCGGCTCAAAAACCCGAGCCAACTCGAATAGCTCTTCAAAAGTCTTAGCCATTCCCCGACTAATCTTACCCTTGAACTCGTCGTTCAAGGTACGGTAGAAATCTTTCATTAGCTTGTGATCGTCACCAACATATTCCGGGCAAAAGCGAGTCTTTGCCAAAAGGGTAGACTTGAGAGTAACCAAGTCCATCGAACCTTGTTGCAAATGATGCAACTCGTCCTGGATTCTATCAAGGTCGGAAGAAGTGCGGTATTCTTGGAAGAATTCCTTCTTAAACTCCTCCCATGTCAAGCTCATGCATTGCTCTTCACCATATAAATTGATTTTGTCGTCCCACCACAACTTGCCTTCTTCACATAGCATGCTAGACCCATATCTCGTGTTCTTCTCGGGAGGACATTCCGCGGTACGGAAAGCTCCCTCGATATCGGAAATCCAAGAAGTGCTTATCAATGGATCCCTCACCCCATTAAACATCGAAGGTTGAGTATCCTTGAAGTTTTTGTAGTGGAAATCCCGTCTTCCTTCACCTCCTTCACCACGAGGATAAATGTTTCTAGCCTCTAAAGCCTCCTCTATTGCGGCTTTCATTCGATCGTTGATCATTTCGGTCACTTGTCCATCGACCAACTCTTGGAAGACCTTTCGAACATCGTCAAGAAAATCCTTCTTTAACTTTTTAAAGATGGCCTCAACCTTGGCCGTGAGTTCAACATCCTCACTTGTACCACCGTTATCATTATCGTGTCCATTTCTCGTCTTCATTCTATAAAACGGAAAAGATTAAATGAAGAACGAAAATACATAACACGTAAGTATATACATGTACACCACACTACCCCATCTTGCTCAACAATCGTCGTACATTACTCGTTTGACACGATTTGCACCCGTAACAACGGTAGCTAATCGTTGCTACGCGAGCACATCACATTAACTCGCTAGTACAACGTCCGTCTTGCTTGATGATTGCTAAACACAATACAAAACAATTAGCACAAGGTTAGTTCACATAAACCAAGGCACTAACAATTCCCGATTAGACCCAAAGTCCTATAAGTCCCGCATAAAGCGTTCACACAATAAAGTCCAAGTCTAGGCACCTATCTCAAGTCGCCAAAATCTCTTAGACCATGCTCTGATACCACTTGAAACAACCCAACCCGTACTCCGTATGATAAATTTTTTTATTTAAAATATAATACACATTTACGCAATTAAATATGTAACCCATTCCACACGATTTGTCAAAACATATTACGAGTTTAATGTTTACAAAAAGGCACAAAGGCCTATTAACGAATGTGATACAAGTTTGACCAACAACAAATGATAGTTTATAATTCAAACGACACTCGAGCATGGTCTGGGGCTAAACTACCCAAAAGCATCCCTTGTCAACACAAACGGGAGATAACTAATCCAACCGTATGCCCTTACCCTTGTCCAAGACAGAACCTATAAAATGGTAAACAACGAGAGGGTAAGCAAGGCTTAGTGAGTGCAATAATTATACATACATATATATAACCTACTTACTTGCAAACACTTACCAAATCCGCATACATACTAGTTACATAATTAGCATACCTTTCACATGTATAACGCTAAGTACCACGATAACAAGACTATTATAACAATAGCATATAACACAACGATACATCATGCTAAAATACAAGTATAACGATGATGTTTACAACATCCAAAGTGCTCAAGATCTCAAGGCTAGCCCAACGAATGGTATCGTCAACATCGAACTTAAACCCCATTCGTCTACATTATTGTGGTATCGTCAACACCGAACTTTGAAGCCACATATGAGGTATCGTCAACATCGAACTTTAAACCCTCATCAACTCACTACAATAGTCATATGGCATCATCAACATCGAACTTTAATTCTATACGTATGAGGTATCGTCAACAACGAACTTTAAACCCTCATCCACAACATAATATACTCTAGGGTATGGTATCGTCAACATCGAACTTTAACCCATACCCCACAAGCAAATAAATCATATACATGCATATATAATTATTCCACTCACCTTGTCACAAGGATGATGATCTAGTACTTCCGAGCTTCAACGCAATGTACCTAAATCGTTAAGTGCACATTCAATTCCACAACTAATGGGATTAACCACAATACTCCCACTTGAGCATTTAATGACCCAAATTGCATTAAATAACTCAACTACTCACAACCGCCCATACATGGCCAAGACTCGACTTTAATCACTAAGACTAGTGAATTAAAGTCTATTAACTTCAATTAACACAAAACTTAGGGTAATCCCTACCCATTTCATCCCATTAGGTCAACTAGTACATTTTGACCCATTTTATCTCACTTAAACTCACAATCAAGTCAAACTTACCCATTAACCCTTCTTTCATAAATCTTAAAGTGCATTAGTGACTAACAACACCAATTGACACTTGCAACCTCAAATCACAAGGCCAAAACCCTAGATTATGGCTATTAGGGTTTAATTACAACAACATAACTCAACCTCACCCATTTTACCCTCAAATGGGTCATACAAATCTCTAGTAACCCAAACCCTAGCCATTAACCAATTAAAACTCGAAACATAAAGTTAGAACTTACCGAGACTATCTTCTTGTAGCTAGTAACAAGGAGAACAACTTTAAATCTCGCTCCTAGGTTTGATTCACAAATCTCCAACTCCAAATCTCAAGATTAAACTAAGTTGGTTTTGTGTTTTGGGAGAGAAATAGGAAAGAAAAAGGAAAAGGAAATGAAATAAATGAATATGTGGTGGAGAGTTAATGCTCCCATCAGATCCACATGTCAATTTACCATTTTTCCCCTTGAAAACCCTTAAAATGAGCTAAATCCGACACCAGTTCAGCAGAACTGTCGCGGCGCGACCTTACTCGTCACGGCGCGACACATAAAGGGAAATTAGACCCTTCTTAAACCAACTTCTGATCCAAATTTGCTTGTTATGCCGCGGCGCGGACCCAAATGTCGCGGCGCGGCCTAAGGCTAGAACTGGACAGCTCGACCAACTTAAACACTTTTCGAGTTTATTTAATTTGTTCACTTAAATCCCGCTTCCTACATTCAACTAAACTTCAACTATAGTCTCATAAGACGTAACGCTATCAAAGCCCATGTATAAACTTGTAGGCGCACACATTATCAAGTATATATATATATATATATATATATATATATATATATATATATATATATATATATATATATATATATCTACACATATATCTATACAATTACGCATAATCTAGCGAGTTACAAACGTATAAATGATTAAGTATATACCTTTCGATACGTACGGGAAAACGGGGTGTTACACTACGGAAGCTGTCAGGCAAAGTCTACAGTAGCAGATACGCTAAGATATGAATTATCAGATACGCTAAGATATGAATTTTGTCTATACACTATTCATGCAGTCAATGCAGTAAAAGGTGTCTAGACTAAGAATGATAAGCGGGTAATTTCCGACAAGAAATGATAAGCAAAACTTTTGACATGCAGACACAGTCGAAGTCCAGACTCACTAATGCATCTAAACAGCTATTAGTTAGACACACTAATGCAAGACCTGGTTCGCTAAGACCACCGCTGTAGTGACCCGAACTTTTCCATGTTTATATATATTAAATGAATTGGTTATTTACATGATTAAGTGTTTCCAACATGTTAAGTAATCAAACTTGTTAAGACTTGATTAATTGAAATAGGTTTCATATGTCAATTGACCACCCAAGTTGACCGGTGATTCACGAACGTTAAAACTTGTAAAAACTATATGATCACATATATATATATATATATATATATATATATATATATATATATATATATATATATATATATATATATATATATATATATATATATATATATATATATATATATATATATATATATATATATATATATATATATATATATATATATATATATTTAACATGATATTATGATAAGTAAGTATCTCATTAGGTATTTTAACAATGAGTTATATACGTAAAAATGAGACTATTGAATCAAGAAACTTGAAAACGATATATATAACGATTATCGTTATAACAATGTTTTACTAATTACATATGAATCATTTTAAGAAATTGTTACACTATATATAAATATGATAATGATAAGTAAACATATCATTAAGTATATTAACAATGAACTACATATGTAAAAACAAGACAACTAACTTAATGATTTCGAAACGAGACATATACGTAACGATTATCGTTGTAACGACATTTAACTGTATATATATCATACTAAGATATATTATATATCATAATATCATGATAATATAACAATTTAACATCTATTTATATATAATAAACAATGGGTTAACAACATTTAACAAGATCGTTAACCTAAAGGTTTTAAAACAACACTTACATGTAACGACTAACGATGACTTAACGACCCAGTTAAAATGTATATACATGTAGTGTTTTAATATGTATTCATACACTTTTGAAAGACTTCAAGACACTTATCAAAATACTTCTACTTAACAAAAATGCTTACAATTACATCCTCGTTCAGTTTCATCAACAATTCTACTCGTATGCACCCGTATTCGTACTCGTACAATACACAGCTTTTAGATCTATGTACTATTAGTATATACACTCCAATGATTAGCTCTTAGCAGCCCATGTGAGTCACCTAAAACATTTGGGAACCATCATTTGGCAACTAGCATGAAATATCTCATAAAATTACAAAAATATTAGTAATCATTCATGACTTATTTACATGTAAACAAAATTACACATCCTTTATATCTAATCCATCTACCAACGACCAAAAACACCTACAAACACTTTCATTCTTCAATTTTCTTCATCTAATTGATCTCTCTCAAGTTCTATCTTCAAGTTGTAAGTGTTCTTCATAAATTCTATAAGTTCTAGTTTCATAAAATCAAGAATACTTCCAAGTTTGCTAGCTTACTTCCAATCTTGTAAAGTGATCATCCAACCTCAAGAAATCTTTTTTATTTACAGTAAGATATCTTTCTAATACAAGGTAAGACTCATATTCAAACTTTGATTCAATTTCTATAACTATAACAATCTTATTTCGAGTGGAAATCTTACTTGAACTTGTTTTCATGTCATGATTTTGCTTCAAGAACTTTCAAGCCATCCAAGGATCCTTTGAAGCTAGATCTATTTTTCTCATTTCCAGTAGATTTATCCACAAAACCTGAGGTAGTAATGATGTTCATAACATCATTCGATTCATATATATAAAACTACCTTATTCGAAGGTTTAAACTTGAAATCACTAGAACATAGTTTAGTTAATTCTAAACTTGTTCGCAAAAAAAAGTTAATCCTTCTAACTTGACTTTTAAAATCAACTATACACATGTTCTATATCTATATGATATTCTAACTTAATGATTTAAAACCCGGAAACTCGAAAAACACCGTAAAACCGGATATACGCCGTCATAGTAACACCGCGGGCTGTTTTGGGTTAGTTAATTAAAAACTATGATAAACTTTGATTTAAAAGTTGTTCTTCTGGAAAAATGATTTTTTTATGAACATGAAACTATATCCAAAAATCATGGTTAAACTCAAAGTGGAAGTATGTTTTTCAAAATGGTCATCAAGACGTCGTTCTTTCGACTGAAATGACTACCTCTTACAAAAATGACTTGTAACTTATATTTCCGACTATAAACCTATACTTTTTATGTTTATATTCATAAAATATAGTTCAATATGAAACCATAGCAATTTGATTCACTCAAAACGGATTTAAAACGAAGAAGTTATGGGTAAAACAAGATTGGATATTTTTTTATTGTTGTAGCTACGGAAAATATTGTAACAATTCTATACAAACCATATCCTAGCTAACTTATATTGTATTATACATGTATTCTAATATATTATGTAATCTTGGGATACCATAGACGTGTATGCAAATGTTTTGACATATCATATCGACCCATGTATATATATTATTTGGAACAACCATAGACACTCTATATGCAGTAATGTTGGAGTTAGCTATACAGGGTTGAGGTTAATTCCAAAAATATATATACTTTGAGTTGTGATCTAGCCTGAGACGTGTATACACTGGGTCGTGGATTGATTCAAGATATTATATATCGATTTATTTTTGTACATCTAACTATGGACAACTAGTTGTAGGTTACTAACGAGGACAGCTGACTTAATAAACTTAAAACATTAAAACGTATTAAAAATGTTGTAAATATATTTTGAACATACTTTGATATATATGTACATATTTATTATAGGTTCGTGAATCGACCAGTGGCCAAGTCTTACTTCCCGACGAAGTAAAAAATCTGTGAAAGTGAGTTATAGTCCCACTTTTAAAATCTAATATTTTGGGATGAGTGATAATGCTAAAAACGAACATATATTTCATAGCATTATTCCTCAAGAAAGACAAGCTTTTAGTTGCAATTGTTCTATTTACAAGAGATATTCGTTTAAATAATAAAAGGTGAAGACAAAAGACAGATTCGACGAATTGAAGACGGAAATGACCAAAAAGCTCAAAAGTACAAAAGACAATCAAAAAGGTTCTAATTATTGATAAGAAACGTCTCGAAATTACAAGAGTACAAGATTCAAAACGCAAAGTACAAAATATAAAATTGTACGCAAGGACGTTCGAAAATCCGGAATCGGGACCAGAGTCAACTCTTAACGCTCGACGCAACGGACTAAAAATTACAAGTTAATTATGTATATAAATATAATATAATATATAATTAATTATATTAATTATATATATATTATATTTATAAATAAAAAACCGTCGGCAGAGAAAAACTCCAAGGACTGAGCTGTAAAAGTAACCTCCGCGACTCGCGGAATTTGAAGAGCATTTTGCCGCTAGTCGCGGAGCCCCAAATTTGAAAACTGCCTATAAAGCCAACCGAATTCTGATCAAAAACCATCATCTTTTTCTTCCTCATTCATACGTAAAATTTATATTTATATTTATAATTTATATTTTAATTTTAATTATAATTCTAATAATAAGGGTATGTTAGCGAATGTTGTAAGGGTGTAAGTCGAAATTCTGTCCGTGTAACGCTACGCTATTTTTAAATCATTGTAAGTTATGTTCAACCTTTTTATATTAATGTCTCGTAGCTAAGTTATTATTATGCTTATTTAAAACGAAGTAATCATGATGTTGGGCTAATTACTAAAATTGGGTAATTGGGCTTTGTACCATAATTGGGGTTTGGACAAAAGAACGACACTTGTGGAAATTAGACTATGGGCTATTAATGGGCTTTATATTTGTTTAACTAAATGAAAGTTTGTTAATGTTAATATAAAGATTTACAATTGGGCGTCCCTATAAATTACCGTATACACTCGATCGGACACGATGGGCGGGGTATTTATATGTACGAATAATCGTTCATTTAACCGGACACGGGAATGAATTAATAGCCACTAGAATAATTAAAACAGGGGTGAAATTACATTCAAGGGTAATTGGTGTAATTGTTAACAAAGTAGTAAAACCTTGGTTTACACGCAGTCGATAACCTGGTGTATTCATTAAACAAAGTATTAAAACCTTGTTACAATTCGAATCCCCAATTAGTTGGAAGATTTAACTTCGGGTATAATAATAATCTGACGAGGACACTCGCACTTTATATTTATGACTGATGGACTGTTAGGGACAAAAACCAGACGGACATATTAAATAATCCAGGACAAAGGACAATTAACCCATGGGAATAAAACTAAAATCAACACGTCAAACATCATGATTACGGAAGTTTAAATAAGCATAATTCTTTTATTTCATATTTAATTTCCTTTATTTTATATTTAATTGCACTTCTAATTATCGCACTTTTATTTATTGTTATTTAATCGCACTTTTAATTATCGTACTTTTTAATTATCGTAAGTTTATTTTATCGCACTTTTATTATTCGCAATTTCATTATCGTTATTTACTTTACGCTTTAATTTAAGTCTTGTATTTATTTAATATTTTACATTAGGTTTTAACTGCGACTAAAGTTTTAAAATCGACAAACCGGTCATTAAACGGTAAAAACCCCTCTTTATAATAATAATATTACTTATATATATGTTTGTATTTTTATAAAAGTAAACTAATATAGCGTTGAGCTTTGTTTAAAGATTTCCCTGTGGAACGAACCGGACTTACTAAAAACTACACTACTGTACGATTAGGTACACTGCCTATAAGTGTTGTAGCAAGGTTTAAGTATATCCATTCTATAAATAAATAAATATCTTGTGTAAAATTGTATCGTATTTAATAGTATTTCCTGCTAAAATTAATAAATATTTTATATACACCTCGCATAACATCAAGTATTTTTGGCGCCGCTGCCGGGGACGCTATCTTAAAAGCCGGAAGCGCAACGCTAATATAAAAAAAAAAAAGATTTTTTGTTTACTTTTATTAAAATTCGTTTTGTAAAAATACGTTTTAAATATTCGAAAAATATAAAAAGAAAAACAAAAATATAAGTATTTTTAAGATTTTGTTAAATATTTAAGTTTTATAAGTTTCTTTATTTTTATTTTAGTTTATAAAAATATAAGCTTTATTAACTATCTTTTATTTATAGAAAAGAATTAAAAACAGAAAATAAAAAAAATAAAAAAAATAAATAAAGAAAAAACGCGTCGATTCAAACTGTGCCAGAATTGAAATTCTGAACCCCGCGACTCGCGGAGTTTTCTTCATTAATTACCGCAACTCGCAGAGGGTATCTGACAGGCGACAGGAAGCCCTAAACCAGCATTAATTACGAATTATTATTAATTATTAATAATATAAACCCTAATTATGTATTATTATTATTATTAGTTTTATTTTAACTTTTACTTTTTATTTATTTTATATTTTGTTTAATTAGTTTTATAAAAATTGTAAAATTAATAGTTTTATTAAATAAATAATATAAAAATAATATTTTTATAAAAATTGTAATTTTTACAACTTTTTGTATATTTTTATATTTTGTCCCTTTTTAATCGTTGTAGCGTAATATTTGTATTTTTTTTAGCTCATATTTAATTTTAAACTTAGTATTTGCTATATTCATTTTTACTCCTAGATTTTTAGGCTTTGCCGTAGAATTCCTTAAGTGCTTTTTCTTTAGACTAAGATTTAGGTGCTTTAGAATTTTGCGACGCCTTTTTAAGTTTTAGTTTCTTTTTAAGTTATTTCCATTTGGGATTTAGTTTTTCCTGTAAGCTTTAATATTTTAAGACACCTTTTACTATGTACCAATTATCATTCCAATTAGTAATATCAATTTGCGATTATAATTTTAAGTTAGTTGTAGTAATAAGGTTAGGTTAGTTAAGTATTTTTAAGTTTTTATAAGTTTCTTTTATTTTTCCGTCACCTTTTATTTTTTAACCATTTTTTTTCTTTTTCAACCTTTTTCGACGAACTCTTTTTCTCTCTTATTTCTCGCTATTCTAGTTTTTAGGACATAGATTTTTATTTTACTTCTTATCTAAATTTCTTAAAATTACGAAAATTTATTTTAAGTGGTTAAATTAATAGACATCAAAATTTTCTGGTTCGTAGTAATAGTTGGATTTGTACGTGGACCGGGTTATTGGAGCCAAACAGTCCTCAATTATATTGAGACCAAACGAATCCTGCCCCTCTGCTGCATCTTTTGGCTATTCGAAACGTGGGCAAAATCAGAAAAGTCTATTAATTGGATAACTTATTATAATTTTTCTTTCCTTTTAAAAACTAATAGGATATTCAGTGGATGCACCGAGCAAGACGTTCACCACCTTTTGTACGTTCACCACCTGTAACTAGATCAAGACATTTAACAAATATAACCGCCGTTGATTTTTCTTTAGAATCGTCATCCAGTAGACCAAGTACTTCAGTTCAAATTTCCGATAATCCATTTTTTGAACCCAACCTCACAATTGAGAATCCGGAGAATATTCAGGAACGGTTCGTAGATCCTGAACCATTAAACTTTCCTCCGGAGCCACCAATCATTCAAACAGAGATTGTTGAGGAACGAACTATTAAATCAGAATCATCTAGTGATACCGATTCAACAAATTCAATTATGGAGAATCTGGAACCTTTAAGTATGGAAGACCGAATGAGAGCTAAACGCACTGGCCAAGGTCACGCAATTACTCATCCAGACATTAATGCGCCAGATTATGAAATCAAAGGACAAATTCTACACATGGTGACTAATCAATGCCAATTTAGTGGTGCGCCGAAGGAAGATCCAAATGAACATCTACGTACCTTTAATAGGATCTGCACACTATTTAAAATCCGAGAAGTGGAGGATGAACAGATATATCTCATGTTATTTCCCTGGACTTTAAAGGGAGAAGCCAAAGATTGGTTGGAATCGTTACCTGAAGGGGCGATCGATACATGGGACGTTTTAATTGACAAATTTCTTAAACAATTCTTTCCTGCATCTAAAGCCGTAAGACTTCAAGCAGAAATTGTTACGTTTACACAGAAACCAAATGAAACTCTATATGAGGCGTGGACAAGATATGGAAAGTTATTAAGAGGATGTCCGCAACATGGTTTAGACACCTGTCAAATAGTACAAATATTCTACCAAGGATGCGACATCACTACAAGAAAAGACATAGATATAGCAGCTGGTGGTTCTATTATGAAGAAAACTGAAACTGATGCTTACAAAATTATTGATAACACTGCTTCCCACTCACATGAGTGGCACCAAGAAAAAGATATCATTAGATCATCTAAAGCAGCTAGAGCCGATTCTAGCCATGACTTAGATTCCATTTCCGCAAAGATAGATGCTGTGGAACGACGAATGGAAAAGATGACTAAAGATATTCACTCAATACGAATTAGTTGTGAGCAGTGTGGAGGACCACATTTGACAAAAGATTGTCTCAGTATTGAATTAACAATGGAACAAAGAGAGAATATTTCATACATAAACCAAAGGCCTGGAAATAATTATCAGAATAATTATCAACCGCCAAGACCGATTTACAATCAAAACCAGAATTATAACCGAAATATTCCATACAACAACCAACAAGGTCCTAGCAATCAACAAGTATCCAATAATACTTACAATCAGCAAAGACCTAATTTTCAAAACAAACCACCACAACAAACCGATGATAAAAAACCAAATTTAGAAGATATGATGACGAAGCTAGTTGAAACTCAAACACAGTTTTTCACATCTCAAAAACAAACCAATGAACAAAATGCTCAAGCATTTAGAAATCAACAAGCTTCTATTCAAAATCTGGAACAAGAAGTGAGTAACCTAGCAAGGTTAATAGGTGAAAGAAAACCGGGAAGTCTACCTAGTGATACAAATGCTAACCCCCGGAATGAAACAGCTAAAGCTATTACCACAAGAAGTGGTACAACACTTAAACCACCTGAAATACCTGTAACTTCTGATGAAACTATTCCTACTCCACAAGAACCACAACCTGATCAAGATAAGGAAAAAGAACCGGTAGTTGAAAAGGATAATGAAGATAACACAGTTAAGGATAAACCTTATGTTAAACCATACCAACCACCACTTCCTTACCCGAGTAAAATGAAGAAAGAAAAACTTGAAGCCGAGCAATCCAAATTTTTGGATATGTTTAAACAGATAAATGTAAATCTTCCTTTCATTGATGTGATTTCAGGAATGCCAAGATATGCTAAATTCTTGAAAGATCTAATCTCAAATAGAAAGAAAATGGAAGAACTCTCGGCTGTTACTATGAATGCTAATTGTTCAGCAGTGCTGTTGAATAAGATACCAGAAAAATTATCTGATCCAGGAAGTTTCACAATTCCATGTTTTCTGGGTAGTCTTAGTTCAATAGAAGCATTGGCAGACTTAGGTGCTAGTATAAATCTAATGCCGTATTCACTATACGCTAAACTAGACCTTGGAGAATTGAAACCAACCAGAATAAGCATACAACTAGCCGATATATCAATAAAATATCCTAGAGGGATAATGGAGAACATGCTAGTTAAAGTTGGTACTTTAGTATTTCCAGTAGATTTTGTTGTTTTGGACATGGAAGAAGATTCTCAAGTTCCTCTCATATTAGGAAGACCATTCTTAAACACGGCTAAAGCAATGATAGACGTGTTCGGTAAGAAACTGACCCTAAGTATAGAGGATGAGAGTGTTACCTTTTCAGTTGATAGAGCAATGCAACAGCCACAATCTGCAGATGATACATGTTATTATATTCAAACTATAGATGCACATGCAGAATTATTAGAAGAATTTCCAGAATTACAAGGAACAGGAGAATGTTCTTTAGGAGAAGGTAATGAACCAATTGATGAAGCTGAAATGTTAGCTACACTTATAGCTAATGGATATGAACCAACAACAGAAGAAATTCAAATGCTAAAAGAAGAAGACAGATATCGATATAAATCATCGATAGAAGAACCTCCGAAATTAGAGTTAAAGCCACTTCCAAACCATTTGGAATACGCTTATTTACATGGTGAATCTGAATTACCTGTAATAATATCGTCTTCTCTTACTGAAAATGAGAAATCACAACTCATTTCTGTGTTGAAAGCTCATAAACCAGCCATTGCATGGAAGATTAATGATATTAAAGGAATAAGTCCTTCGTATTGCACACATAAAATCCTTATGGAAGAAGGTCATAAAACGTATGTGCAACGCCAACGAAGACTAAATCCTAATATGCAAGATGTAGTTAAGAAAGAGATTATTAAACTGCTAGATGCAGGTTTGATATATCCAATCTCTGATAGTCCATGGGTAAGCCCAGTTCAATGCGTGCCTAAGAAGGGTGGTATGACTGTCATTACAAATGAGAAAAATGAGCTTATTCCTACTAGGACTGTAACAGGATGGCGTGCATGTATTGATTATAGAAAATTAAATGACGCCACCAGAAAAGATCACTTTCCCTTACCTTTCATAGATCAAATGTTGGAAAGATTAGCCGGAAATAGTTACTATTGTTTTCTAGATGGATTTTCCGGATATTTTCAAATTCCAATAGCACCCGAGGATCAAGAGAAAACAACATTCACGTGCCCTTATGGTACTTTTGCTTACAAACGCATGCCATTTGGACTTTGTAACGCCCCTGCAACCTTTCAAAGGTGTATGATGGCGATTTTTCACGACATGATAGAAGAATGCATGGAAGTATTCATGGATGACTTTTCAGTCTTCGGTGATACATTTAAATCATGTCTAGTTAATCTGGAACGAATGCTAATTAGATGCGAAAAATCAAATCTAGTACTTAATTGGGAGAAATGCCATTTCATAGTTAAAGAAGGCATCGTTCTTGGACATAAAATTTTAAAAGAAGGAATTGAAGTGGATAGAGCTAAAGTAGATGTAATTGCTAAACTTCCACATCCCACCAATGTTAGAGGAGTTAGGAGTTTTCTAGGGCATGCCGGTTTTTACCGACGTTTCATAAAAGATTTTTCTAAAATTGCCACTCCTATGAATAAACTCCTAGAAAAGGATGCGCCATTCATCTTTTCAGATGAATGTATCAAATCTTTTAATATTCTTAAAGAAAAACTCACTAATGCGCCGATCATGATAACACCAAATTGGAATCTACCATTTGAACTAATGTGCGATGCAAGTGATTTTGCAATGGGAGCCGTTTTAGGACAAAGGATTGAAAAACGATTTCAACCTATATATTATGCTAGTAAGACGTTACAAGGAGCACAAACGAACTATACAACTACTGAAAAAGAACTCCTTGCTATTGTCTTTGCTTTTGACAAATTTCGATCATATCTCGTTCTAGCAAAAACGGTGGTCTATACCGACCATTCTGCTCTTAGATACCCATTTTCAAAACAAGATGCTAAACCAAGATTAATCCGTTGGATCTTACTCTTACAAGAGTTTGATATTGAAATCCGAGATAAAAGAGGAGCAGAAAATCTCGCCGCTGATCATCTTTCTCGTCTTGAAAATCCCGAATTAGAAGTTCTGAATGAATCGGCCATACAAGACAACTTTCCTGATGAATATCTATTGAAGATAGATTATAAAGAAATCCCATGGTTTGCAGACTATGCAAACTACTTAGTTTGTGGATTCCTTGAAAAAGGATTATCGTACCAAAGACGAAAGAAATTCTTCAGTGATATAAAACACTATTTCTGGGAAGATCCACATCTGTTTAAAAGTTGTCCCGATGGAATAATACGCCGATGTGTATTTGGAGATGAAGCTAGTAAAATTTTAAACCATTGTCACACAGGACCAACAGGAGGGCATTATGGGCCTCAACTAACAGCAAGAAAAGTTTATGAAGCTGGATTCTATTGGCCTACAATTTACAAAGACGCACACCTTCTTTGCAAATCCTGTGATGCATGTCAAAGGGCCGGAAAAATAAGTCAACGTGATGAAATGCCACAAAATGTCATCCAAGTATGTGAAGTATTTGACATTTGGGGTATTGACTTTATGGGTCCATTTCCAAAATCTAATAATAATCTATATATACTCGTAGCCATTGATTATGTATCTAAATGGGCGGAAGCACAAGCTCTCCCAACTAACGATGCACGAGTTGTAGTCAACTTTTTAAAACGTCTTTTTGCAAGGTTTGGAACACCGAAAGCTTTAATAAGTGATCGGGGAACTCATTTTTGTAATAATCAACTTGAGAAAGTTCTTAAAAGATATGGAGTAACTCATAAAATCTCCACCGCATATCATCCACAAACAAGTGGACAAGTTGAAAATACCAACCGAGCTTTAAAACGTATTCTAGAGAAAACCGTAGGATCAAATTCGAAGGAATGGTCCATTAAATTGGAGGATGCACTCTGGGCTTTTAGAACAGCCTACAAAACTCCAATTGGAACCACACCTTTTAGACTTGTTTATGGAAAAGCATGTCATCTTCCAGTAGAAATTGAACACAAAGCATTTTGGGCTTTGAAGACATGTAATCTTGATTTACATGAAGCCAGACGTCTACGATTAAGTCAACAAAACGAATTAGAAGAATTAAGACATGAAGCATACGAAAATTCGTTAATCTATAAAGAAAGAACGAAGAAATGGCATGATAAAAGAATCAGAAGTTTAAAAGAATTTAAAGAAGGAGACAGAGTTCTTCTTTTCAATTCACGATTCAAGCTATTTCCTGGAAAATTGAAATCAAGATGGTCTGGACCATTCATAGTCAAAAGAGTTTTCCCATACGGAACGATAGAATTGATAAATTCAAATGGGATTGAATTTAAAGTTAATGGTCACAGAGTTAAACATTACATACATGGTCCGATGGAAGTCGACAACGAAGTTAATCACAATTTCGACACCACAGCTAACTAAGTGTGGGGAGAATCAAGTCTTTAAAGGATAATATGTATTTCTGTTAGAGTTAGATTGTCTGTTTTTGTGTAGTTCTCGAAAATGGAACCCGAATGGTCTTTCCCTAGCAGACCCTAAAGAACTAGTCTTCTCCCCCCATTCTGAATTTTTATTTTTTTTTAGGTTTTTACAAAATGAAGACTGCCTGTGAACTAAACCATGGTCTAATGCTACACGCTTTGATCACTAAACGTAATAATGACATACTACCGAGTGAAATAGTATCAGTAATCAGAGAAAAAATGGACGGAGTTAGAAAAGAATCCAGATGCGAAGATAATAAGTTACAATTTGGTAAAGGAAAATCAAAATCCGCAGCGAAAAGAAGAGCACGACACCTAGAAAGATGTCACAAATGCGGAAAATGGTCACATGGAGGTAAATGTTCCAATAATCAAACCTATTCAAATACCGAATTTGTTACTTTATGCAGAGACGGACCGTTCATATGTTTAGAAGAAAAGACACTGAATGCTCGAGGTTACGCCTATGTAGCCATGGAAAATCAATTAAACCGACTATCTTATGAATGGAATAGATCATATAACTAAGAAATCTATTTCACAGGTATGTCTGTACAGTTTTTAGTTTTTATTTTTATTTTTAACCTTTTGATAATAAACGCTAATTTGTTCGCTAAAAAGTATTAAATTGGTATTGAATAAAATTAGGTTTGGCGACCGAAATTATTGATATCATTCAAAAATTTATTACATCACTGCGAAATTTAACGTTTATTCTTAAGGTATAAATATCTTTAAACAATCAACCCAAAATATTTCAAAAATTCGTCATGAGTTAAATTAGGTCTTGGAACCGAAATTACTTTACCGAAAAGAGGGGCGCATATTTTTGATAATATTTGATTGATTAAAGTGGGATAAAAAGACAAAAATATTTTTAATTTTATTTTTACCATGTTTTTTAAAATTAATATTTAAATCTTAAATTAATATTATAAACTTTGTAAAAACAATATATTTAAAATTGTAAATATTTGAAAAATTAATATAAGTTTGATATGAATTTATAAATTTTTAAATTAAGTTTGGTGTGAATTTTTAATTTTTAAAATATAAATTTTTAATTTTATGCATTTCAAATTTTAAGTTTGGTGTGAATTTTTAATATTAATTTTGAATTTCATATTTAAGTTGTGTGAATTTAAAAGCAAAAATTTACTTTATCTCATTAAGTTAAGAATATGATTTTTAAAATTCGTCGTAAGTTGAAGACTAGGTCTTTGAACCGAAATTGCTTTACCCAAGGGAGGGACGAGAACTTTTATTATCATTATTTTTAATCTTATTAATTTAAAGTATGCCAAAAACATTAAAAAAACCCAAAAATCTTAGCTTTTAAAACAATCGCTACAAAAAGACAAATTTTAAAATTTTGTCGAGAGACGGACTAGGACATCGATCCGAAACGACCTCGTCCTAAATAACAAGGGAAACAAAATTTTAAAATTAAGTACTTAATTGTTTCAAAAGTTAATGATTATAAAAAAAAAAAAAATATATATATATATATACCAAACTCCGCGAGTCGCGGAGTTTGGAGCTTAAATCTCCGCGAGTCGCGGAGAGACTAAAAACCGGAAAAAAAAATATAACTGCAGAACAGATCAGTCCCCAACCCAAAACAACAAAAACACAGCGAATTCTGCACCCGAAAAACCCGAAAAACACCCCCAAAAATCCCAATTTTTAACCGTTAATCACCAAATTTTTTGCTAAAATCATGTTGAGAAGGATGCTATCTAAGAATTACTCAAGAAAAACGGTAAATTTCTACACCTAAACACCATTTAATTCGAAATTTGGTGTTCTTGAGCAAATTTTTCCCCAATTTGATTTTGATGCTTTTTAGTATAATTAAGCTTAAATTGTTTATGTATTATGCTTGTATAACCTAGATTGATGCTGTTTAACATGATTAGAAGCCTTAAACTTCAAATTTTGAGTAATCTAGGGTTTGTGTTCTTGAGCAAATTTGGGGCTTTTTTATATAAACAGGTTATGGCCGATTTTTGTCATGAATTGTTACTAAATTGAGTAGTGTAACATGTCTAGGTAGTTAAATGATCCAAACTTTGAGCCTAAACATGATTTTGAGAATTAAAGTGGACTTTTTCAAGTCTAAAATTCATGAACTTGATTTTTGAAAGATAATGCCATTTGAGACTTGTTTAATTGCTAGTAATGATTATTTTGACATGTTATTTGAGTTGAATGCTTATGAACTTGGCGAACATTTTCGTATATGCTTATTTGAAAAAGTGTAGATTTGATGCAAATATGAAAATGAGCTTAAGTTTGATATAAATTGATAATGTCATTGTAATTATTTTGATTGATGATTTTGCTGACACTAATGCATATTTGGATGCACAAAATTTGTGTTTGATGTGTTTTGTAGAATGAAAGGGGTGAATCTTCATCCCAAGCCCGCAATGCTCCTGCTGAGAATTTGGAACAACAGGAGGTGGATAACTACTACAAGCAGGATGTACCTCATCCAGTCATGACCTTTTCCGATATGCACTTGGAAGAGTTGCACCCGAACCTGAGATTTGACAGACTTTGGATAGATTATCCAAAATATCAAAGGGGTTTGCATACTCTTCATTCTAAGGTTGTTGAGGTACCGAGGGTCATAGAATGGGGACCCTTAGAAGCTGTAGAATTGGCCGGGCCAATTAGGGAATTACTTGTACAGAGGTATGGTAATTCTTCTTTTAATGACTGGATATGTTTATTCACCATACGTAGACCTGTATATAAAGTATGGTGTGAAGAATTGTTATGTAGTATAGAGTTGAATGATCGGGTAGCTAGTTTAACCGATTGTTCTTTTGTTAGATTTTTGTTAGGCGGTTCGATGCGCCACATGTCTTTACTGGACATGGCTCAGGCTTTACGTATATATACGCCTGAGGAGTTAGCGTCTGCCGATTGTAGAGGATTGATACTAAACGGTAGAAAGATAGATGAGAATTTTGATACACACGGTGTGTGGAGTCAAATGACAAGCCATCACCGTTTCAAAGGGGGAAATTACTCTTATTTGGATATAGATAGAGCCGAATTAAGAGTAATACATAGGTTTTTAGCTAATTCGATTACACAAAGGGGAAAAAACAAAGAAAAGGTAAATGAACAAGATTTGTTTTACCATATGTGTATTCGAGACCCACAGAGCGCTGTAAGTATACCATATTGTGTGGGTTATTATTTATCAGCTATGGTTCGGGGGATGCGACCACATAGCATAATAGGAGGTGGTATTTTTATTACTTTGATTGGTGAATATATCGGTGTGGATATAAGTCGGGGGGGATTATTACTAGAAGAGCCGGAACCCCGCGATACTATAGGTTTAAATGTATACCATGGTGCGAAAGTTTTGAAGAGGCGAAATAACGCCGCAGTACGATACCATGGTAGACATCCACAGGTGGAGAGAAACCAGCAGCAAGGTAATGTAGGAGGGGGGAATGAGATGCAAGAAATGCATAGGTTTATAGCTTCTCAGGAATACGAAAATGCTAGACAGAGAGCATTTGAAGATTGGCAAGTTCATCAGAACCAGATCATAGCTCATTGCCAACATATAGGTAGAAACTATATTCCTACACCGAAACCCGTCTTCCCTCCTTGGTCTATAGAGATGCAGCCACCATATCCTACGTATGACCCTGCCGAAGCATTCTATAGCACTTATGGTTATGCCTGGAACCCCTATTGGTACCAATATCATCCTTAGTTTACTTATTATTATTTTTTTATTTTGTAATTTGTAATTATTGATACATTTAATATTTTTGTTAATATTGTAATCATTTTTATAATTATCTAACTTTTATTCTTAGATTTTAATAATTTTTGAACGTGGGGTAATATACCAAACTTCAAAAATATGTATATATGTTTGCAAGTTTATCTTATGTACACAACAGGGTAAAACAACGCATTTTCAAAGACTGGCATTAAGTTCAGCAAAAGCAACTAATTTTGACGACAAGATGCAAAATATATGTGAAATAACAACAAGACGGAATGAACAAATGATGTGCACCATTTATCATTCAGCAAACAAACGCCAATATATTTGGAAACTTTGGTAAAATTTAATCATTTTCACACAAATCACCCTCAATAATTTAAATTGTTAATGATTTCTTGCAAATGAGGGCATTGCAAGATCTTAAGTGTGGGAAGGGGTTAAATTCTTTCGGATTTTAAAATTTTTATATTAAACACTTGGTTACCATTAAAAATACTAGTAAAGCAGTAGTTGTATTAGAATCTAGTGCTCTCTGATAAAAAAAAGAACAGCCCTAGTCTTATATACTGACTACCCAATTCTAGTAAAATTTTTCAATTAAATGAATTCAAATCATGTTTATACATATTTATGAACGATAAAACTAGGTTTTAACACCGAAATTATTGTTATCTCAGAAAGAACATAAATTAAGAAACAAACTAAAATGTCAAAATTCATTTAAAATGGAATAGAGGACGATAAAAAGGAAAATAAAAGCCAAGTGTGGGAAAATTTACCAAGTTATTTTAAACATATGTCACATATATCTGTAACAAATAACTGAAAATACTTTTGCTTTGGACTAAACTAAACTGTTTTACCCGATGAAAGAAAAGAAGAGATGGATCTACACGATGAATCAATTCCATCATTAAAAGGAAGTAAAGTCTTCCGAAAAAGAAACGCGCTTCTTGATTTAGGTCATGAAGTTTTCGTCCAGACCAGTTGTAGGTTGACGAAAAATCTAGAAAAGTCATCACTAAAATCAGCAGGAAATCCACGGACCTCAGCATTAAACAGGGTCGCCAAGTGGTCAGATTTATCCTAACCATGAGAAGGATTTATCTCGTACAATGGGGGGGCACCATGCAAATTAGCTGGATAAGACTAATAAATCAGATCCCCAGAAAGGATAATCTCCTTAAAGATTAAAAATCAGCTTTTAAGACTGATATTACTCAATCCTAGAGATTGACCTTAAAGATTGAGAATTCAAACTCATGGAATTCAATGATATCTAAACTCGAGCTTAAACGAGAAAATATTTTAATCAAAATTACAAACCGATTTGTTTTCTGAAAACCCTATTTTCAATGCGTTCATTACCATTGAACGTAAAATCCTAGGAATTCACCTGGAATTCATTAGGTCACCTGAACTAAATCGGGTGTCAACCGTAAGAACGGTGGTTGCATAGTGGTCAAAGACAGGACCTTGTGCCAGACCGAAAAATTATAAGGGTGAGCTTTACTATTGCTCCTACCAAGGATAGTAATTGCGTCCGACACGTTATAGACCATAATCAAAAGCATGTCACGGGACATTGCCTTAACAGTTGCTTGTTCAACGCTTTCCTTTACAACCGGACGGTAGTTTGCCGAAAGGTAATATACGGAACAAGTAAACTGGACGTGTTGCTTTCCAAATACAAGGTTAGCAAGTGGGTGACACAAAACCGCAAGTTTGAGCTAAAATTTTCAAATCTGAAACCCACCAAACCCACAAAAATATTTTGCAAACACCGGTAAAGGGTTATTCCGGAAAACTTATCTAGGGTAAAAACTAGATTTAATTTTCAAAAGATCAAATGTTTTCATAAAGATCCAATTTCCTTAATGGATCTAAATTTTTATAGTCATGTGAGACTGTAAACCATATCGTTACTACCATTGTTTATACCGCCGTATAGAAATCACTGATGTACAAAGTGTGAAGAATAAAGAAGTGATTCTAGTATTTCAAGACGATATTGCTTGAGGACAAGCAACGCTCAAGTGTGGGAATATTTGATAATGCTAAAAACGAACATATATTTCATAGCATTATTCCTCAAGAAAGACAAGCTTTTAGTTGCAATTGTTCTATTTACAAGAGATATTCGTTTAAATAATAAAAGGTGAAGACAAAAGACAGATTCGACGAATTGAAGACGCAAACGACCAAAAAGCTCAAAAGTACAAAAGACAATCAAAAAGGTTCCAATTATTGATAAGAAACGTCTCGAAATTACAAGAGTACAAGATTCAAAACGCAAAGTACAAAATATAAAATTGTACGCAAGGACGTTCGAAAATCCGGAACCGGGACCAGAGTCAACTCTTAACGCTCGACGCAACGGACTAAAAATTACAAGTTAATTATGTATATAAATATAATATAATATATAATTAATTATATTAATTATATATATATTATATTTATAAATAAAAAACCGTCGGCAGAGAAAAACTCCAAGGACTGAGCTGTAAAAGTAACCTCCGCGACTCGCGGAATTTGAAGAGCATTTTGCCGCGAGTCGCGGAGCCCCAAATTTGAAAACTGCCTATAAAGCCAACCGAATTCTGATCAAAAACCATCATCTTTTTCTTCCTCATTCATACGTAAAATTTATATTTATATTTATAATTTATATTTTAATTTTAATTATAATTCTAATAATAAGGGTATGTTAGCGAATGTTGTAAGGGTGTAAGTCGAAATTCTGTCCGTGTAACGCTACGCTATTTTTAAATCATTGTAAGTTATGTTCAACCTTTTTATATTAATGTCTCGTAGCTAAGTTATTATTATGCTTATTTAAAACGAAGTAATCATGATGTTGGGCTAATTACTAAAATTGGGTAATTGGGCTTTGTACCATAATTGGGGTTTGGACAAAAGAACGACACTTGTGGAAATTAGACTATGGGCTATTAATGGGCTTTATATTTGTTTAACTAAATGAAAGTTTGTTAATGTTAATATAAAGATTTACAATTGGGCGTCCCTATAAATTACCGTATACACTCGATCGGACACGATTGGCGGGGTATTTATATGTACGAATAATCGTTCATTTAACCGGACACGGGAATGAATTAATAGCCACTAGAATAATTAAAACAGGGGTGAAATTACATTCAAGGGTAATTGGTGTAATTGTTAACAAAGTAGTAAAACCTTGGTTTACACGCAGTCGATAACCTGGTGTATTCATTAAACAAAGTATTAAAACCTTGTTACAATTCGAATCCCCAATTAGTTGGAAGATTTAACTTCGGGTATAATAATAATCTGACGAGGACACTCGCACTTTATATTTATGACTGATGGACTGTTATGGACAAAAACCAGACGGACATATTAAATAATCCAGGACAAAGGACAATTAACCCATGGGCATAAAACTAAAATCAACACGTCAAACATCATGATTACGGAAGTTTAAATAAGCATAATTCTTTTATTTCATATTTAATTTCCTTTATTTTATATTTAATTGCACTTCTAATTATCGCACTTTTATTTATTGTTATTTAATCGCACTTTTAATTATCGTACTTTTTAATTATCGTAAGTTTATTTTATCGCACTTTTATTATTCGCAATTTCATTATCGTTATTTACTTTACGCTTTAATTTAAGTCTTGTATTTATTTAATATTTTACATTAGGTTTTAACTGCGACTAAAGTTTTAAAATCGACAAACCGGTCATTAAACGGTAAAAACCCCTCTTTATAATAATAATATTACTTATATATATGTTTGTATTTTTATAAAAGTAAACTAATATAGCGTTGAGCTTTGTTTAAAGATTTCCCTGTGGAACGAACCGGACTTACTAAAAACTACACTACTGTACGATTAGGTACACTGCCTATAAGTGTTGTAGCAAGGTTTAAGTATATCCATTCTATAAATAAATAAATATCTTGTGTAAAATTGTATCGTATTTAATAGTATTTCCTGCTAAAATTAATAACTATTTTATATACACCTCGCATAACATCAATGAGAATACATGCAAATTTTATAAATGTTTTATGAAATAGACACAAGTAAATGAAACTACATTATATGGGTGAATGATCGAAGCCGAATATGCCCCTTTTTAGCTTGGTAGCCTAAGAATTTGGGAACAGACCCCCAAATTAACGCGAATCCTAAAGATAGATCTATCGGGCCCAACAAGCCCCATTCTGGAATTTGGAATGCTTTAGTACTTCAATTTTATCATGTCCGATGGGTGTCCCGAAATGATAGGGATATTCTATATGCATCTTGTTAATGTCGGTTACCAGGTGTTCACCATATGAATGAATTTTATCTCTATGTATGGGATGTATATTGAAATATGAAATCTTGTGGTCTATTATTATGATTTGATAATATATAGGTTAAACCTATAACTTACCAACATTTTTGTTGACGTTTTAAGCATGTTTATTATCAGGTGATTATTAAGAGCTTCCGCTGTTGCATACTAAAATAAGGACAAGATTTGGAGTCCATGCTTGTATGATATTGTGTAAAAACTGCATTCAAGAAACTTATTTTTGATGTAATATATTCTTAATGTAAACCATTATGTAATGGTCGTGTGTAAATTGTATATTTTAGATTATCATTATTTGATAATCTATGTAATGTTTTTTTAAACCTTTATCGATAAAATAAAGGTTATGGTTGTTTTAAAAATGAATGCAGTCTTTGAAAAATGTCTCATATAGAGGTCAAAACCTCGCAACGAAATCAATTAATATGGAACGTTTATAATCAATATGAACGGGAAATTTCAACCGCTCTGATACCACATGTCATGACCCGTCCTAATCCATTTGGACGAATACATTACATTTGGTTACATCGCGAGGTACTTGACCTCTATATGATACATTTACAAACATTGCATTCGTTTTTAAAAGACAGACTTTCATTACATCGAAAGTTGACAGGCATGCATACCATTTCAGAATATATTCAATCTATAATTGACTTAATAATAATCTTGATAAACTCAATGACTCGAATGCAACGTCTTTTGAAGTATGTCATGAATGACTCCAAGTAATATCTCTAAAATGAGTAAATGCACAGCAGAAGATTTCTTTCATACCTGAGAATAAACATACTTAAAAGTGTCAACCAAAAGGTTGGTGAGTTCATTAGTTTATCATAATCGATCATTTTCATCATTTTAATAGACCACAAGATTTTCATTTCCATTTCTCATAAATATACGTCCCATGCATAGAGACAAAAATCATTCATATGGATTGAACACCTAGTAACCGACATTAACAAGATGCATATAAGAATATCCCCTATCATTCCGGGACATCCATCGGACATGATAAAACAACATCGAAGTACTAAAGCATTCGCAACCATGTATGGGGTTTGTTAGGCCCAATAGATCTATCTTTAGGATTCGCGTCAATTAGTAGATCGGTTTACTAATTCTTAGGCTACCAAGCAAAAGGGGCATATTCGGCTTCGATCATTCAACCATTATATAATGTAGGTTCGATTACTTGTGTCTATTTCGTAAAACATTTATAAAAGCACATGTATTCTCAGTCCCAAAAATATATATTGCAAAAGCATTTAAAAAGGGAGTAATGAAACTCACTCTACAATATTTTGTAGTAAAAATATTCGTTCGACTGAACTGAACAATGTAGGGTTGACCTCGGATTCACAAACCTATATCATGTATATATATTAACACACATAATTGTAATCGAACAAATTTATATATATAAGAATTTATTAGTTATATCATTTTTATATTACTAACCTATATGTTTCATATATTTATTTTATATATTTAAAATAAATAAAAAATATTAATTTTGTTATGTTATATGTATTTAATACATTTTTTTATATATATGTATATATATCTTTTGTTTGTTAAAATTATATTAATACTAAAATAATATTAGAAATGATAAAAAATAATAATAATGATAATAGAGTTAAAAATGATACTTTTAATATATTAATGATAAAATGATAACTTTAATAAAAATAATACTTTCAATAAAAATGATAATTTTAATAATAATGTATGCTAATAAAAAATAATGATTTTACTAATAATAATAATAATAATAATAATAATAATAATAATAATAATAATAATAATAATAATAATAATAATAATAATAATAATAATAATAATCATCATCATCTTAATAATCCTATTAATACTAATGATAATAATAATAGTAATCATAATTTTAATATTTAGTGTTAGTTTAATAATAATAATAATAATAATAATAATAATAATAATAATAATAATAATAATAATAATAATAATAATAATAATAATAATAATAATAATAATAATAATAATGATAAGATAATAATGGTGATAATAATATTTATCTTTAATCATAATAATGATGTAATAATAATAATATCAATAATAATATTAATAATAATAATAATATTAATAAAAGTAATAATAATAATAATAAGTAAATAGGAATTTTACCTCAAAGAGTTAATCCTAAAAAAAATGTCCAAGTCCGGGTTTGAACCCGCGACGTCCCGCTAACCCAATAACATCCTTAGCCATTCTTTCTGTCTTACTTTTCTGATTTTACATGTATCCTTATTTTTAACCCACTTTAATTCAGTTTCAATTTCCTTCTTAAACTTAAAACCCAATCATCCTAACTACTACCTTATACCGAATCATCAAACATCATTCATTACGTTCATCATGGTCACCACCATCATCATCACCGTTTTCAATATCTAATCATCATCAATGAAACACCAAGTTTTATTAAGCTCGCCACATTTCATTTAGAGCATTATCCTATACATCTAACATTATCATCATCATTCACGTAACACGATCATCATTATCATCCGCTAATTTCATCTTATGATCAATAAATCATGCTCACTATTGATATCATATACATATACATTTTAGCTATTCTGTTTCAGCTTCTAATCTGCTAACGGCCCAAAGGAAAGCATACGGCCCAAGATAAGTTTAGATGGTTATGTCTCAATCCAGTCCATATAGCAATTTACGGCCCAAAGTAGTTTTAAATTATATAAGCTTAATTAGTGGCCCAATTTTTATACCTGGTTTCGTTATTCTACAACCAAACGGCAACAGGTGGGGTGTGCATTTGGTTTAATTTGAATACATTGGTTGAACGATTTAGAATTCAAAAGTGTCTCCATCGTGACCCCTCTCCCCCACCCACTTCTAATTCTTAATCATCACTTTATATTATTTCTAATATATACATCTCCCATCATCACTTTACTTTCATCATCATTTGTTTAATTTATTAGATAGTGGGCATGTACTGCAATAGAGATAGTAGGAACGTAAGGGAAAGGAAAAGAAAGGAACTAATATTGAGGATTGAGATTAATTTTTCGACTAAGACAACTACAACTAGCGTTATTTAGCTTCGGTTGTTCATAAAGCAGAAAGAATAGCAGCATGTTGCTGTAGAAAAGAAAATACAGAAATAATATTGTTCAAGCAGTTTGGTGTTGGATTGGTGATTTAATATGGTAGCGTGTGATGTTCTAGAAACAAAATATGATAAGCAGTAGTAGTGATAGTAGCATTTGTAGTGAGGGTTGTTGTAGTGCTTATGGGTTTAAGGGGTGGTGCTTGGGTCTGCATTTTAATTGATCAACACAGAAAAAGATAGTAGCAAATCAAGCTTTTGATGATGAGGATAATGTTAGTTTTTATGGGTTGTAACTTTGTGTGGTTAATTTTTAAATGGCCTATTTAAAAGAAAAGAAAGAAAAGCATAAGCATGTGTAGCAAGGATTGAGGTGAGTTGTGATTAAACCGGATGTGGTAATGGTTGTGGTGGTTCGAAACATGAGCAAAAAAAGGAAAAAACAGAAGGCATGCAGTAACTCCTTCGACTCCTATACAGAAACACCCGATGGTGCGTTTTGGTTTGGTCTATGTTTAATAGAAGACGGGAATAGAAGTATGTTAGCAACAAACCATGGGGGTTGTTTGTCTTTTCAACTAAACCGAAATAGGAGAGAGAGAGAGAGAGAGAGAGAGAGGTGAGAGGGAGAGAGGTGGTTCTCAGTGGTTGACTTATGATTCACACATAAACGATATCACGCTGTTTTATGGTGCTGAAGTGGTCTATATATGATTATGGTGTTGATGTGGTGATCAAGATTCGTGACGGGTGTGGTGCTTTGGGATGGTGGCTTTCAAAGTATGGAAACAAAGGTGATGGTTTACGTAGGTAGTGGCGTAGAGATTGCAGCCGTGGAGGTTGTGGTGTTCTCGTGTGGTTTAACCGGACATAGAAGGAATGGGTTTTGTTGAGTAGATATGGTGTGGTTTAAGATGAATGCATAATCATATATATGCATATATAAAGTATATATATAATAATACTTCTGTAAGATGTAAAATGCAAAACAAAAACAGTGCCAATCTAGAATAGTGTAGCAGTTGTGTGTTAAGAAAACTTTTCAAATTATACACAGTAAACACAAAGAGTATTATATGTTCCATTCAGTGCATCGAATATGTATGTAATAATTATATGAATTAGATAGATAATGGAGGTAATCAAACAAAATAGAAAGTAATAACAGGTACAATCAAGTACAGTAACATTAATATCCTTCAATAAACATTTAGTTTATAGATTGAGATCGATAACAAAATTTAATATAATAATATTAATAATAATAATATGATAATCAAATGTGAATCAAAATATCATGTGCATTAAAGCCATCAGTCGACTTAAAATTTAGGATATTATATCGTGGTCCGTTGATAATCAGTGGTGGATAAAAAGTACTCAGATAAATATTCTATATTTCTATATTAAATATATTTAACCATTTTAGTCATTAAATGAGAGAAAGGTGATCACAAGGTTCGTCTAATATTTATTTTAGTACTCTCACAAGCTTGTATTTTATTTGTTTAATATCAAACGAATGACAATTAGTGCTACCATCGTTTACTAAATGAATTTGAAATCACATAATATATATTTAATATACTTTATATATATATATATATATATATATATATATATATATATATATATATATATATATATATATATATATATATATATATATATATATATATATATATATATATATATTTTAAATAATAATTATCATAATAACATATTTTTATTTTATTTCACATATTCAATTTTAATACAACAACATATAATATTTAAAGTTAATTTCCAAGTTATTATATTTATATATACATATATATTTAAATACACACAAATCTATTTACAATTAATTGTTCGTGAATCGTCGAGAGCAGTCGAAGGTCAAATGCATATATGAAACAGTTCAAAAATTTTTAGACTTCAACATTACAGACTTTGCTTATCGTGTCGGGAACATTCAAAGATTAAGTTTAAATTTGGTCGGAAATTTCCGGGTCGTCACACGAAAAATCATATACAACTCCTTCTCAAGTTCATTCCAAGAAGAGCATTAACCTCACACTTTATTAATCCAGAACTAAAACTAAGTACTCTCTGTCAAGAAGGAGTTTTTGACAATGACATTCGACCAGAGTATGGGACATGCAAAATGATCATAAGTCATAACATCTTCTTCAGAAAAGAAGATGATGATAAAGTATCCACGACTGAACTTGGACTCATGTGGTGCTTAACCAAGTCCATACAAGTAAATCTTACCTACATAATGGCTTCCAGGATGCAAGATCTTAAATAAGATCCTACGCAACCCTATCCCTATGGTCACTGCTTGACGCTTCTATTCAAGCATCTCAACGTACTAAACTTCACATATCCCTCAGGAACCAAATGCATCATCACCCATGCTTAATTCCATAAAGAGCTGCTTTCAAGCATATTAGGATAAAAGTCATTGTTGTACCCTCCATGCATATTTTCATATATGCATAACTATGTTTCATGCTTGCTTTGAATAAAATGTGTGCTTGTTATGTTTTAATAAATATTTTTCTAACGTGCATAATTTAAGGGGGAGCTTTGTTCTAAGGTAGAGCTTAGTTCTAGGGGAAGCTAACCTTTTTGCTTCGACAAAAGGGGGAGAAATATGGATACAAGTGATTGTTAACACTTGCGTATTTATAGCAAAATGTCCCTCATCACTTTTATGTTTGTCATCATCAAAAAGGTGGAGAATGTTGGTTGAATGTTGATTAATGAACTAAATGACAAACTTAAGTATGATTAACCAAAGAATTTGTTTTGATGATGACACATACATATGCATAAGTGATGACTGACATCTTAACATAAAACATGCAAGGTCACTAATTCATACTTTATCTTGCAAATGACCAAGTCAAACATAGCTTAACGAATGGAATTAAAAGTTTAGCTAAATACACGATCAAGGTTCGGTCAACCGCACAGCCAGCTGCAGAACCCCAAACTGAATTGCAACGCAGTTTTGTGAAAATAAGTTGCATGGTCGCCACCACGGTCAACCGCTAGGCGACCGCAGTTTTCTCTGTTACCAATTTTGACCAAATAAAGTTTGACTAGTTCCCAACATTTATAATTAATGAAACCTTTCTCAACATGCTTAAAATAGATGCCTTCTCCATACTCAATTGAGTTTTGGTCATAAAAACACTAATTGTGGTTAATTACGCCTAATGACATCTTAATGACAAATTAACCAAGATTAGGCTTAACACATAAACGTTAAATAATAACTTGTGATCTTAATTCCTATCTAGACATTCTTAGTATGATCATCAAGTACCAACACACTTAAGCCAATGTCACTAGAACAATAATTGATATTGAAAATGACTTAGTGATTAATTAAGGCTAAATGAGGAACAATGTTCTCAAGTGTAACTAGTAATGACTTGTAATCCTAAAATACACTTAGATACATTTAGGATGGTCACCAAGTCCCAAATAGATATTGCTTTTACCTTGTACATGTGTTGGACATTAATGTGTGCTTACACATTAATCACGCAATATATTATATTGCAAGTAAGCTTGCTAAAAGCTTAAATTACAAATTGTGAAAATATCTATATGATTGATCTTATAGTAACTATCTCTTGATATGTGTGAGTATTACTTGCTACTTTCCAATATGCTTAATACTCATATATTTGTCAACTTGATTAATATGTTTTCTATGAGCTTGCTAGTTAGGATTCAAGTAACTAACATACTCAAATAGATTAAGTGTAAAATGGTTCACAATGAAATTATAGTCAATTTTCTATTTGATCTAGTCTAAGTAACTAAGTTTGATTGCTTGTTCAAGTATGACTTAACTTTGATGTCTTTACATACTTCATGATTATCTTATAAAGACATCATTCAATTAATCTCTACCTAAACTCAAATGGAATATGACTTGTGATTAATTGAAACTGGGAAGTTAATGACATAGTGACTAGTCTTTAGAATTGAACCAAAGGTTTTAATGTGACTAACTAAGTCTTGACCAAACTGGGATTTCCCTAAATATCAATCAAGACACATCTCCAAGAATGTTGGGTTTACCACTTTTGGAATGTTAAGTCACTTTCATACAATAAGACCAAATCTCACACACTTAATGCATATAATACTTGCATAGGATGTGGTTTCTTTTGCAGGTGCTAGAAGGAGTAACTGTGCCAAAATGTGGTGTTCAAATTTGAGTCCAACGGCTATACAACGGATACTAAATTTGGACTGGAGCACGCACGGTCGAACCACGGTTGACCGTGTAGGCAACCGTGTGTCAACGGCTACTTTTTGAATCCCACTCTAAAAGGCAAGCATTAAAGAGCATTTGAAGCAGACCCTCTTGCATATTTTAAAGGCTTATTTCCAGAGATCACAAGAGCTCTAACTACTACTCAAATGTGATCAAGTAAGAGAAGATTCTATGATCTTATAGATATAGAATTTGGTTGTTGCAAACTTACTAGTCAAAATCTTTAATCTTGTGAGTTTACTTAGTGTAATGTATGTCCTCGTATTGTCTTAGGATCATCATTACAAAGTGTATAATTCTTGTAACTTCAATTAGTAGAAGCATAGGCTAGCTTAGTTATCTACTTCCTTAAAGGGACTTAGGAAGTTGATTAATCTCATTTGGAGATTAATACTTATCCAAGGTGAAGACAAGTTGATCTAGGTTAGAGTTGATCTTTCAAAGGGATAGAAAGATTAGGTTTGTTGTCTACCAAAGAAGTTGAAGACTTGTAAATCGGATCTCCATCGGGTTTGGAGAAAAGTGCTTAGTGAAGCAACAAATCCTGATTAGTGTAATCGGGGAGTGGATTAATATGGATTAGTTAACATCCACCCAAACTGTGACGCCCCATACAAAACCATCATGTACGAATCATCAACAGGTCCATTACACGGTATAATACTATATGCTGTTTTAAAACAAGTTTTGCATTCATGAAAAGGTAACGTTCATACGGGATACGAGTCAACTTGCGGAAACTGAACAACCTTCTAATGTTCATACGTTGTACGTGGCTAACTAGGGTGAGCTCAGGGGGTAGAGCGAGGTGCGGTTACTCTGACAAGTCTTCATATATCTCCTCCTCCGAGGATCAACTTTAGTGGGCGTGTAATCCGAGGGGTACTCTTCCTGGATTGCGTGAAGTAATGTTTCAATATCTGGAACGTTGGAACGGTAGTAACAGGTGGATTACAATACTGGTCCTTAGGGTTAGATGAGTGGGGAAAGGGTTCAGAAAAATATCTGAACGAGGAAAGATAAATTTTCCAAGTCGGTACAGCGAATAGCAGACATGAAGCAAGCACGTAATCAGGCATAATAACTACAGCTGCCTAGCAGTACATAGCATGGCAATAATAAAGGTATTAAGCAGAAGTTACATGCAATCAAAAGCAGATAGTAGCATGTAGTAGCGAGAATAAGCAATAGCATACAGCAAGTTCACATAGCAGTAAAAGTAAGCAGTAGCATGCAGCAAGTTCATATGGCAGTAAAAGTAAGCAGTAGCATGCAGCAGTTTCGCAGAAACAAGTAAACGAGCAAGTTGTAGATTAGTCCTATTAGCGAATCCTACTCGACTCGGTCAAGACTCACTAATGCAACCAAATTTCCTACAACCAATGCTTTGATACCAAATGTGACGCCCCATACAAAACCATCATGTACGGATCATTAACAACAGGTCCATTACACGGTATAATACTATATGCTGTTTTAAAACAAGTTTTTCATTCATGAAAAGGTAACGTTTTTACCAACGTCTGATAGGTCAGATCATGATGAGATTGAGAGAAATGATAAGATAGAGTGAGATTCGGTGTATAGGAAGGAGACTCGGTATGAGAGAGAATCGGTAAAATTACATTCCACAGCTTCTAGAACTCAGTTATAATGCAATGGCTATCTAATTAGGACTACTTAGGTTCCTTATATAGCCCTCTTCTAAGGAACCTTCATTTAAGCTTAATTCACATTAACACTATACAACTTCGGGGTCCTAACAATCTCCCTCTTAGTGTTAAATGTGAACTTTACAATATAATCCTATCGAAAACATCTAAAGGAACTTTGTTCCTCTGAAGTGAACTTTAGATTTGAATCCCTTGAGATTCTCAAATCTTCATATATTCACTCTTGTTTTGAGACGACTTTTCAATCTTGTGAGAATGTACTTGACAATCTCATTATCTTCAGTTGAATAGCAATTATTGATCAGTCTCCATCTCATGTATTTGAAAGCATACATCAACATTCCGTCTGAGTATCTTCTGAAATCTGAGACTCTGATGAAGATATTTGTATAGTGAGAATTGACAAATGTAAACTCATATGGACAGTCGCTCACTTCAAGTAAGGACATGTATCTTAGCTCTTCAATCACTTGATTTGGCGGTTTGATTCCGAGTTTTTTGTGTCCAGATTCCAATCCCATTTGAAAATCATGAACAGACATCCATCTCATCGAATCAAGAATAAACCTGTAGACTGCCTTCATTGCAGTAGCATGATAAGTTGTTGCTGATTCATTCAAGTTAATCAGATAATTGTAAATGAAAATAATGTCGTCCATCTTTAGTTTATCAAAATCCGCTTCTGAAAACTGATAATCCTCATCATCCATTCTTGTAACTTGAAACAATGGCATCTTCACTTCATCCTTATTAATCATCAAAATCTTATTTATGCTTTTGATCTCTGAATTCCGCTGAATTTGAAGTTTCTCTTCATTTTTCAATTTGAATTTATTGCGAACACTCAGATAAGCTTTGAGATATTCTGGTTTCTTATGATATTTCCATGCACCCAGAACACTCATTGATGCAGAAAGGACAAGATCAGAATCACCATAGATTCTATATGCTTGTTGTTCAATGAATGGAGAACGAAGAATCTTTTTCTCTTCATCCTCACTTAGTTGGTAATCAGCATCACGCTCAATAACAATCTCTGCAGTTTGAAATGGAACATTCAAATCAGGAGGAGTCGTAGTATCTTCTTTGACATTAGAGAAAATCTCCTTTTCGAAGTGTATTCCAAATTCATCAGTTGGAGATGTCAAGTTAACAAATTGATGATCATTGAATTCATTGGCGATACTCGATGACCCCTTCAAAATATCTTCAATGTTGTCAAAGTTTTGATTGTTCTCTTGAGATGACTTATTCTCTGATTGATCAGCTGTATCCATAATCATTAACATTCCTGAGTCACCCTGTCTCTGACTTTCTGATTCATCTAGAAAACTTTCACACTGGATTTCCTCAATTTCGTCACTACCGCAATCAGATATATCAACAACATCTTTATCCTTCTGTTGACTAGATGTACCAGCTTCATAACCACTGGACCGATGACCACTTTGTCTATTCTCCCCCTCATTAAGATTTTTGGGATCGAAATCATCATGATCAGGCATGTGAATTAGTCCAGGTGACTTGCATGGAGAGAAAGGATACACTATCCTTGCTTGCTCAAGATAAATCATCATTGTCTCGCGAACTTCATCAAGATCAGTCCGTTTAGCAAACTCAGCAAGATAGAGATCCTCCACCTCATTGTCAGAGAGATACTGTAATCCATATCTATTTGAAATTCGAGAAGGTGACCCAGTTGGTGAAACAACAGTGTAACCATGAATAATAGCAGCATCAGCAGTATCGGATGAAGGCGATGTCGATGGAAGTGTTTGAGTTGCCGTGAGGGTAGGTAAGGATGATTGTGCGGTATTATTCTTATATGTAGGACTGTACATACTACTAGTCAGATTCGTGATATCCCCTTCTGATGGAGGTTGGGTAACAACCGGAGTTGTCAACGGCAAAGTTTTTTTTGAAGCATCTGCCTCCATGACTTTAGTCTCATGGGACTCTGACAGAGTAGCAGAACTACCCGTCGGTTTAGCTCTCGCAGAGATATTGCTATCTCCGACTCCTGAAATCATTGATATACCATGAGGTGGCAAATCTTTTTCAGTTAAAGACTCTTCCTCCAAACTCTGAGTTTCAGAATCTGGAAGAGAGGTGGTTTGATCCAATAGATCACTTTCATGAACCAAGGGATCAGTCTGCTGGAAGTCTGATAAATATCCCGAAGGATTGTCATGTTGACTCGTTTCCATGGGACGCGGCAGATCTCCCTCATCAAGATAAGCCGGACCTCTAGACCCTGTTGTACGTTGAGGCACAGGAGAATTTCCAGCCGATACGCAGGGTGCCTTTTCAAGATTTTTTGGCTCCCCTTCGACCGTTCTGGACTTCAATGATTGAGTTTCCTCAATCGATTGAGTCAACGCATACTTTATTGCAGAGGAAGACTTTACTTCCTTAGATGCCGAAGCACCTTGGTTTGTAGGATTTATTATTAAGTCCTGTTTAGATTAGATGGGCTTAGTGGTCTTTGTACCATCCGTGCATTTAAATCTCTTGCCTACCGAAGCTTGCGCTTCATTTAGCGTAGGGCTTACCGTTATTATTGGATGTGATGCAGAGATGGGTGAGGGTGACCTAATTGATTCTAGGTCTTGGTCCATATCACTAACGGTTGTAGTAACTGCTTGGCGGACGATAGGTTTTAAAGTCCTAGATCTAGTTACTCGTTGGGTTGGTGGAGTCTGAATCATCTCATCAGGTATATATCGAGTTCTCTTAGGAGAATGTTCGGGAGACGATTCAGATGCTGTTGCTGAACTGTCAGTGTCACTGCTCACTTCGGGTGTTGTGGAAAGGGTTGGTTCAATCCTAGTTGGACTAGGTTCCCTGATCCTCACGGGTTGAGCTTGGTGTGCTGCCCTAGAACGTTTAAGGTTTACCCTAAGTGGAGGATTCACTGGTCCAGGTGGTTGAACTACAGGTTCCTCTACAACCTCTGGGGCTGGAACCGCGGCGAGTTCAACTTGTTCTTGTTGTACCGGGTTCGGAAGAGGTATTCCTACAGCCTCAAAATAAGAACGCATACGAGCGTCTTGGGGTTCAGCTAGCCTCACTAGCCAATTTAGAATCGGCGTAGTAAATTGATTATCAGATACCATCGGGGTATTCATCTTCAGCTCCCCAAATCGTTTCATCTGTAATCCATGTGTACCTGGTATAAATATATTTGCATTTCTACAAGCATTTATAGCATCATGGATAAAGATACAGAAAAACCTTTCGCAAGGGATGTATGAACCCTTTGATTTATCAACTTGAGCTTGAACCAAATCCCATATTAGTTCTGCATAGTCAGGAGCTTCTACTCTTATGAAAGAGTAGAACAACTTCAGCATAGGCACAGTCAGGCTATCAGATCCACTCCTTGTCATCAGTAAGCATATGTTGATGATTGAGAAGATCACATACCACCTTGAGTGCAGATATTTCTTCTGAAACTTAGCCGGAGGAACATTGCGGGCTCTAACATAACCAAGATCAAAGACAGATGACATCATCTACTGAGTAGCAGGAAAAGCAGGAGCATTCTGCACAACAGGAAGTCTGAATATCCTCCTGAAATCAGCCTTAGTGATACTCCTCCTCCCTCAAACTCCTCTCAGTTGAAATTCAAAACGAGCTTGTGTTCCCTCTGGATTTTCAGTAGTAGGTTGTGTTGCTTCCACAAACCTAATTGTTCTGTTAAGTAGCTCCAGATCTATTACAGGTACACTGACTGTAGAGTTTAGAGCAGGCCACAGAGTGTGTCTCTCTAGAATTGCAGTCCAGTAGTTGTAGGGAATGTTGGTTTCAGAGTTGATGAAGTGATTGTTCGTCATTTATCTGTATAAATAAGAAATAGAATACTACAAGATATTTAACATAAAGCATATATCTCTATTCTTATTTGCCTTTGAAATCCTTTGTATATGTTTTATCTTTTATGTTTTATCATTTTTATGGTTTTTCAAAGATATAAAAATCCTTTATTCTCAAATGTGAACAAGTAATTGACAATCATGACATTCATATGATATTCATCACAATACAAATTCATCATGCAAAATCAATTATATAACACAAAGAATCAGAACAACACTTAGTCAATTTTTAAACACAATACAAGCAGATTCGGTAGTCATGAAAACTTGAGATTCTGTAACCAAATAAGCTTGAGTTTTCAGATCAAAAAGATATAAAGTAAACATGTTAATTGTTTGAAGATAAAAATCAGAAAGTTTCAAGGTACCAAAAGTCAGACTTGGTATCAAGAGAAGAACAGATTCGGTATCTCCAAAATTAACATAAAGTGACTCAAACATGCATATTCTATCATGTAAAATCACAACCATAATCAATTAACCACTCAATTAGAAGCAAATCAACATGTTAATCGTATGAACAGACTCGGTACAGTAGACAGAACATATTCGGTAGATACAAAATCCATCAAACAATCAATTAAACATGTAATCAAACTTGGTCAAATGATAGATCAATTAATATAACTCAAAGTAGACAAGAATTCATGTTAATTAACCAAATCAATTGAGTTTAATCAAAGATTAGTAGAATACGACTCAGACTCGGTATAATCAAAAAAATTTCAAAATTGAGAGTCACAATCCAGTTATTTTGATCTTTTCTGGTTGAAAAACATTTAATTATCTCAGATCTACACGTATGTATCTAAAGCAATGATTAAAATGAAATTATACCAAAGATTTGAAGAATAGAAGAACGGATTCGGTAGATTACGCAGATTCGGTATGTTCAATTAGACTCGGTAGGTAATTAAGCACAGTAAGAGAGTTAGTTTGACTTTGACCCTCCTTTTATAGATACCGAAGATAAAATACCGAATAGTCTTTACCGAATGGGCCTATTTTACCGAATACAATCCACTTTTCAAAACTTTATCAATTTAACTTCAAAATCTTGACAAATTGATTTTTCCTATTAAAAATCATTTCAATCTTTTCATGATAAACAATTCTGAGACAATTTTTGAAAACTTTGAACTTACCGAATCTGTACTGTTGGATGTCAGATTCGGTATAATGCTTAAAATAGCATTTATTCAGTAAAAATCAAATATTTTTGGATTTTATCTTTTCCAATTTTTATGAATTTTTCAAAATAAGATTTGTACTTAAAAGAACTTTGAATGGGTTACATACTGAGATGTATACAAGCCTTAGTATACAAGCCTTAGTGAATTATTTCAGATATAAAACAAAGAATTTATGAATTCACTTTTGAAAAACAATTTTTTTTAGTAATTTTCTCATTTTCTCCCTTTTTCTCCCCCTCAAAATGTGATATACAAGAATGTAAATCAGCATTTTGATAAAATTCCCAAGAAAATGAATTAACTCCCCCTTGAAATATGATATCAATGAGTTACCTCCCCCTTTCGTAACCATTGAACAATTATATCAAGGAAGTTATCATAAATCTAAAGGCTCCCCCTTAAAAGATGATATCCAAAGCATATGAAAGTAGTTGCTCCCCCTAGAAAGTATCTACTCCCCCTAAACACAAGATCCCAAGAATAAGTCCCAACAGATCTAAGGAATATAAAGCACTATACTCTACCATGCCAATCTCTTTGATCAAGAACTTTAGCCTAAGTTCATCTAAGGGCTTAGTGAACATGTCAGCTAATTGCACTTTGGTAGACACAAAGTATAACTCTACATCCCCTTTCTCTACATGGTCCTTAATGAAATGATAGCGAATATCTATGTGTTTAGTCTTAGAATGCTGGACCGGGTTGCTTGTTATTGCAATAGCACTTTGTGAATCACAGTAAATCAGGGTCTTAGAAAACTTAAAGCCATAGTCTGAAAGTTGAATTTGCATCCACAAAGCTTGTGAACAACAATGAGCTGCAGCAATGTACTCAGACTCATCTGTTGATAAAGACACACAGTTCTGCTTTTTGGATGACCAACCAACTAGCCTATTCCCCAACATCTGAATTGATCCAGATGTGCTTTTTTATCAACATGGCAACCGCCATGATCCGTATCAGTGTAAGCAGTGAGATTGAAATCAGATCCATGAGGATACCAGATCCCAAGGTTAGGTGTACCTTTAAGGTACTGAAAAATCCTAACAACCGCTTTGGAATGAGATTTCTTAGGGTTTGACTGAAAGCAGGCACAGACAGTTACAGCAAGTGTAATGTCAGGTCGACTTGCAGTCAGATAAATTAAAGAACCAACCATGCTTCGATAAAGTGTAATATCAAAGGGTTCCCCATCAGTATCAGCATCCAGTAAAGTCCTCATTGGGGTTGTCATTGGTTTTAAAGCAGTCATTTTAAAACGTTTTAGCATATCATTGATATACTTTGTTTGACTGAGAAAAATCCCGTTTGGTAATTGTTTTACTTGTAACCCCAAAAAGAAATTTAACTGGTCAAGCATGCTCATTTCGAATTTGTTGGCCAAAAGGTCACCAAATTCTTTGCATAAGGCCGGGGACGTGGAACCAAAAATAATGTCATCAACGTAAATTTGAACCAAGAGAATGTGACTGTGGTTTTTACGGATGAATAGCGTTGTATCAATCGTTCCACGAGAAAAGCCATTATCCAGCAAATACTTTGTTAAGGTCTCGTACCATGCACGCGGTGCTTGCTTCAGACCATACAAAGCTTTTTCCAAGTAGTATACATGATTTGGATGAATGGGATCGACAAAGCCTTCTGGTTGATCGACATAGACTTCCTCTTGAAGATGACCATTCAGAAAAGCAGTTTTGACGTCCATTTGAAACACTGTGAACTTCATATGAGAAGCAAATGCAAGGAAAAGATGAATAGCCTCAATCCTAGCAACCGGAGCAACGTTTCGTCATAATCAATACCCTCTTTTTGTCGATATCCCTTGGCCATAAGACGTGCCTTATTCTGAACCACAATTCCATCAGAATCCTTCTTGTTCTTAAAAATCCATTTAACCCCTATTGGTCGTTGACCCGTTGGTCTTGGAACTAATCACCATACTTTCAACCGTTCAAATTGATTAATCTCTTCTTGCATTGCAACCACCCAGTTCTGATCTAGTAAATCTTGAGCAACCATTGTTGGTTCAATCTTACTAAGAAAGGCAGTGTATAGACACATATTCCAAGTAGCCCTTCGAGTTGAGACTGGAGCAGATGCATCACCAATAATAAGATCTATTGGATGACTTTTAGTCCCTCAGTTGTGTGGAAGATGTTGTACATCAGTGACATCCATTGAAACATCAACTGTTGTTGATGTTGAACCTTGATCCGCTTGATCTGATGTAATATGATCTAATGGATTCAATTGATTATCTGGAGAAACAGCTGGAGTTGTATCAACTGATGAATCTTGAATTGGTTCGAGATTATCAGTAACAGGAGGTGGTAGGGAGGATGAAAAAGCAACAGGTGAATTAGTTGGTGTTGTATCTTCATCAAAAAGACTTTGTTGAGTCTCCACAGTAGTTGACTGTGACGGTGTAACCGGTACGGCTTGAACATTTGAATTCCGTTGAGGAGCATAAAGACTATCAAACAAGATATCCAGTTCCTCTGATGTAACCGTAGGAACATCCTTCGTCGAGAAAATTGAGTTTTGTGCGGAAGAAGAAGTAGCCAGGTTAGGATCGGGTTTTGAACTGAGTTGTTCAAAAGCCATTCCCGAAAATTCATCGAACTTGACATTGATGCTCTCTTTAATCGTTTTTTGTCCGTTTGTGATAAACCCGATAAGCAACTTTGTTCGAAGAATAACCGAGAAATATGGCTTGATCGCCATTTGGATCAAACTTTCCGAGGCTGTCAAAATCGTTAAGCACATAGCATATACAACCAAAGACACGGAAATATTTGACATTCGGGCATCTACCATATAATAACTCATATAGAGTTTTATCAAAACGTTTATTAACAATACAATGATTTTGGGTATAGCATGCAGTTGAAATGGCCTCCCCCCACATTTTTGGAGGTAGTTTGGAGTAAGCAAGCATCGTTCGAGCTGCTTCGCACAACGTACGATTACGTCGTTTGACTACTCCATTCTGTTAGGCGGTCCGAGCAGCAGAGAATTGATGTTCAATGCCTTGGTCTTTCAAATAACTATCAAGCGGGGCATTCTTAAATTCTGTCCCATTATCAGTTCGAATGCTCTTAACATGTTTGTTAAAAGAGCGTTGAGTCTTTTTAATGAACTCAATGATAATGGCGGGGGTTTCTGACTTAGTTCGCAAAAGAAAAATCCATGTAAACCGGGTATAGTCATCGACAATGACAAGCACATGTTTCTTTCCACCGAGGCTAGAAATACGCATGGGTCCACATAAGTCCATATGCAATAATTGCAAAGATGATGAAGTACTGGGGTTTTGCTTAAGCGGATGATTAGACCATTTCAGCTTACCCATCGCACATGATGGACACACATGATGCTTATCATAGTGAAAGGGTGGAATACCATCAACTAAGTCTTTAGAGACTAGTCGATTGATACCCTTGTAATTCAGGTGTGACATCCGATGATGCCATAACCATGGATTTTCTTTGGTAGAACGAGTAGCCAAACACATGGTTGCATGTGAAGGTGCATCATTGAGGTTAATAGTGTATAGTGAAGCACAACGTTTACCAACAAGAAGATCATTTCCTTCGGTGGATTGCACCGAGCATTGTCGACGTTCAAACAAAACTTTAAGATCTCCATCGCAGAATTGACTCACACTAAATAAACTGCACCCCAAAACTTCAACATATGACACCCGTTTGATTGTTATGCCATTTTGCACATAATCTTCGTAACCCGATATCGCTGCAATTTCATCATTTCCAAAAGTAACCGTTCCTAGGAATTTGTCAATGAAGTTGACAAGCAAGGATTTATCGCCCCGCCATGTGTCGAGAACAACCGGAATCGATATACCAAACACAGACGTCGAAACCCTATAAATGTGAATTTTCTAGAGTTTAGGTACCTAAATTTTCTTGGGTCCTCTACGGTTAGTACCAGCAATAAACTTTGGATCAAAAACAAGATAATCACGTAAAGCATCATGCAGTTTAGACAATAAAGTTGTTGGAATTCATCATATATTAACAAGTTTCATATATGTACATGTCAAAACCGATTTTAAATTTTAAGCGGAAGCAAATTTCACAAACAAATTAATATGTTGTTTAACCTTTTAAACATGAATCCCAAAATTATATCAAGTCTAGAAATATACTTACCAATGTAAAAGAGCTAGAAAAGGATGTACCTACTCCAAGTTAGGAGGTTATGAAGATGAAGAAGATGATGTAGGAGAATGGAGCTTCAAAATGATGAAACCTCAAGAGATTATACCCCAAGATTTTGTTCACCAACACCCTTTGAAATGTTAGGATTTTAGACACTTAAATCACTAATTAAACAAGCTTTAAACCTCTCTTTTGTGTACTAAAAATTTCGGCCAGCAGCCCATATTAGAGCAGAATTTTGTAGCTTTTTATTTAACTAGTGTGTTGTGTATTACTTGAGTCAATGCATGGATTAAGAGACAAGCATGCCCTTAAACAAATGTGCTATATAGAAAGTCACAAAACAAGCATGGGTAGTCTTTTCTTGGGTCCATAAAAACGCCACCTAGCCCATTTTATAACAAGATTTTTATTTAAAAAAAAAGCTTGTAATAAAAGACATGCATCTTGTTTTGTTACTTGTAATTTTTATAAATACATTTATAAATATAACACATCTTAATTATTTAAACCTATAAATAATTAAACATAAATTATCCAAATAATTTATCTCAACTGATTATAATTTAGAAAACCGATTTTCTAAAGTTCAAGTGTCGCGTATTTATTTAACAATCCAACCGTTAAAATAAATACATATAAAGTGTCGGTAAGCTTGTTATTGGGTATGACCCGACTTGGATCATAACATAGTGGCCACGTTGATTTAATATGTCTCTCGGGCATACGAAATACCTTCAATCTCCCACTTGCACGAGAAACATAAGAAATTAATGCAAGTGATGGATACCACCTAACGACCGTCCATCACCCCCAATATGTTATGACTTTGTGCCATTCAATAACATCATCCCCTTCGAGTTCCCATCTCGAATATGAATAGGTGAATCTTTTCATTATATCCTTTCATCCTAGATGTCATGTTAAATCCAAGAGACACAGAGCGATCACTCTCTTCTAGATTTAACTTTATCAGGCCTTAGACATCTGACTCTCAACGAATAAGAGGGACAAATTCCATCTTGGCTACATACGTCCTAGACACTACACTTTGTACCATACCTGAAGCCTCCCTTATGAGCTACCTTTTCAGAATAGCGAAGGAAAGAATCAAGGCACGATATTCGGTGAATATCTGAACCCAATATGTATCTCAGGTCAGAGGATACAATGATATTCTCCTTTACTCAAGATTACATGTGATCAACCACAAAGGCTCTATACGGTAAGTCTTGAGAGCGGGCCTTCCAATATTTGTATCCCACAAATATCTATGAACCTTGGATGCAACCTTGCCCCACATTCACCATTTGAATGTTAACCAATTCAAGTTCATAATAGTCTAGACCTCACACTTGTTCCCACAAATGTGATCAACTACGGAATTTAGAATAATTATTTATACATGGATAAAATATGCAAAATTGGAACATGTCTCAAAATAAATTAATACCATAATTATATTAATGAGTTTGAACTAATTCGTTCCGTTACAATACATAAAATAGATCATTTTCAATCACTAGAATGTCGAAGCCCTAATGCACAAACATGTCCTGTATGTTTTGATCCATGTAAGAGCTTCGTGAGAGGATCTGCTATATTAAGATCTATGTGAACTTTGCGAATACATATCTTTCCCTTTTCAACTTCATCCCTTATGTAGTTGAATCTCCGCTCAATGTGACGGGTCTTTTAGTGAGCACGAGGTTCTTTGATTTGAGCAATCGCACCTTCGTTGTTACAAAAGATCTCAAGAGGGTCTTGAATGGTAGGGACCACTCCTAAGTCATCGATGAATTTCTTCATCCATGCAGCTTCCTGAGCTGCCAATGAGGCGGCGATGTACTCCGACTCTGTAGTGTATAAAGCAACAACATCTTGCTTTGAACTCTTCCAAGAGACCACACCTCCATTCAGCATGAAGACATAACCGGATTGTGATCGAGAATCATCTCGATCAGTTTGAAAACTCGCATCCACATAACCTTTTACCGCAAGTTCCTCCTCACCAGACCCATATATCAGAAACATATCCTTAGTCCTTCTAAGATATTTCAATATACTTTTAACCACAATCCAATGACTGTTTCCTGGGTTATTCTGGTATCTACTTGTCAAGCTTAGAGCGCATGACACATCCGGTCTAGTACATATCATTGCATAAATGATTGACCCAATAGCAGATGCGTATGGGACATTCTTCATTCTCTCTTGTTCATCTTTCGTGGTAGGACACTGAGATGAACTGAGAACGGTTCCTCTTTGAATAGGTACCAAACCTTTCTTAGAGTTTTCCATCTTGAACCTTTTCAAGACCTTTTCAATGTATGCACTTTGATTCAAACCTATCAGTTTCTTGGATCTATTCCTGTAGATCCCAATCCCCAAAACGTATTGTGCTTCTCCAAGATCCTTAATGGAGAAGCATTTACTTAGCCAAGTTTTGACACCTTCCATTGCCGGAATATCATTTCCAAATAACAATATATCATCCACATATTGTACAAGGAACATGATATTGTTCCCACTAGCTTTCTTATATACACAAGCTTCATCACCATTTTTAATGAAGCCAAATTTCTTGGCTTCCTCATTAAAATGATGATTCCACATTCTAGATGCTTGTTTCAATCCGTAGATTGACTTCTTTAACTTGCATACCTTTTTAGGATATTTTGGATCAATAAAACCTTCAGGCTGAACCATATAGACATCTTCCACAAGATATCCATTTAGGAAAGCGGTCTTGACATCCATTTGCCATATTTCATAATCATAATGAGCAGCAATGGCAAATAATATCCTAATAGACTTTAGCATTACCACAGGCGAAAAAGTTTCATCATAGTCAACCCCTTGAGTTTGAGTGAAACCTTTTGCTACAAGTCTAGCTTTATATGTATCCAAGTTACCATGTATGTCGGTTTTCATTTTGAAAAGCCATTTACAATCAACCAGCCTAGAGCCAGAAGGTTGCACAACAAGTTCCCAAACTTGGTTGTCATACATGGATTGCATCTCAGCGTTCATGGCTTCCTGCCATTTATCTTTATCAATCCTTGATAAAGCTTCTTGGTAGTTTGTGGGTTCATCCAAATCAACCACATAGCAACCATCCATGAGAAACCCATATCTCTCAGGAGGATTACTATCCTACCAGATCTGCGAACGTCTTATGTATTTTGATCATCCATTTGATTACTCTCAACATTTTCATGTTGAGTGCTAGTGTCAACCAATTGTGTATCATCTACTTGATCTTGAACCTCTTCAAGATCTATCTTCCTTTCACTATTTCCTTCCATTAGGAACTTAGTTTCAAGGAATTCTGCCTTCCGAGCAACAAATACATTTTGCTCGGATGGATCATAGAAATAGTATCCCATATCATCCTTGGGATATCCTATGAAGATACACTTCGTAGATCGAGCATGCAACTTATTAGCATCATATCGCTTAGGATAAGCTTCACATCCCCATACTTTCAAGTACGATAGAGAAGGAGGTTTTCCAAACCACATCTCGTGAGGAGTTCGTTCCACTTTCTTGGTTGGGGCCATATTTAAAATACGGGCCGCGGAGCTTAGACAATATCCCCAAAATGATAGAGGTAACGAGCTTCTTGCCATCATAGATCGAACCATATCCATTAGGGTTCGGTTCCTCCTTTCGGAAACTCTATTAAATTGGGGTGTTCCAGGTGGAGTAAGTTGTGAGATAATCCCACAACTCCTAAGATGATCTCGGAAAGCATCGCTTAGGTATTCACCTCCTCTATCGGTACGAAGTACCTTGATCGTCTTGTTGAGTTGATTTTGTACTTCGTTTTGATATTCTTTGAATGCTTCAAAAGTTTCATCCTTATGTCTTAACAAGTAGACATATCCGAAATGACTGAAGTCATCGATGAATGTAACAAAGTATCTTTCACCATTCCTAGTCATGGGCTTAAAGGGTCCACATACATCCGAATGTATTAATCCCAATAAGTCTTTAGCCCTTTCATTGGTCCCTTTGAAAGGTGCTTTAGTCATTTTGCCTTGTAAACAAGATTCACATACATCAAACGAGTCCATCTCATTCGATTTCAAAAGTCCATTCTTTTGAAGTGTATGCATTTGGTTCTTTTTTATGTAACCAAGGCGACAATGCCATAAGTAGGAATCACTCAAATTCCTTTTGAGTTTCTTGGTGCTAATATGGTATATTGAGCTACTAGATGATGTGTCATCATGAACCAATTCATAAATTCCATTTGAAGGCGAGGCCTTAAAATAGAATACATTATCTAAATAAACGTGGATATCATCATTAACAAAATTAAGATAAAAACCACATTGTTTTAAATGGGAAACTGAAATAATGTTTCGACATAAATTCGGTGCATACAAAACATTGTTCAAAATAAGTTCCAAACCACTTGGAAGTTTTAACACAAAGTCTCCTTGAGCCTTCACTTGGACTTTGGCTCCATTACCCATAAAGAAACTTGATGTTCCCGCTTGCTTGCTACTTCTTTTGAACCCCTGCAAAGAATTGCAAATGTGAGTTCCACATCCAGTGTCTAATACCCATGTATTAGAAGAAATAATACTAAGCTCTATATATACCATATATATATTACCTGAGGATTGCCCCGCATCCCTCTTTTCCTTCAACTCCTTAAGGTAGACCGGGCAGTTGCATTTCCAGTGACCCATTTCACTGCAACCGAAGCACGGGTCTTCCTTTTGGTTTGCTTGTCTGGCAACCTTTTGCTTCTTGTTCTTGTTTTTGGTTGGGGTAACCATCTTCCCCTTTCCCTTGCCTTGATGAGCGGGTCCTTTCCTCTTAGCCGCCTTAGGCTTAGAGGTGTTATTACCTTTGAACCCGCCATCATTGATCATTAGCACGGGTGAAGCCCTCTTACCCATGCTAGTTTCCGCCGTCCTAAGCATGCCATGAAGTTCTCCAATGGTCTTATCCATCCCATTCATATTGTAATTAATTACAAATTGTTCAAACCTCTTTGACAAGGAGTTTAGGATAAGATCCGTGGCTAGCTCATTAGATATGTTGAGATTAAGACGGTTTGCGCGATCAATAAGGCTTTTCATCTTGAGGACATAAGATGAGACGGATTGGGTGTCATCCATACGACATGCATGTAGCGCTCGAACCGTTTTGAAGTGCTCGACAAGAGCTTGTTGAAGGAACATCTCCTTCAATTGAGTGATCATGTCTTATGCACTATGATGCTCGAAATCCTTTTGGAGTTCGGGTATCATAGTCCCAAGCATTAGGCAAGCGACTTGCACCGAATCGGTGCAATACTTATCCCAATAAGCCATGCCCTCTACATCTTCCTCGTCCGGTTGGTCGGAAATAGGGTCCTCCAACACATACGCTTTATCCTCAAGTTTGAGGATAATTCTAAGATTACGGAACCAATCCATAAAGTTCGTATGGTTGAGTTTGTCTTTCTCGAGGAGAGACCTTAACGATAGGTTGTTTAGGTTAAGTGGAGCATTTTACATGTTGTTGTTGTTGTTGGCGGCCATCTACAAAATTTAACAAAGTTCCTTTAAGTATCGATTTTAAATTTAATAAACAATACCCTTTTATATTTTAATTATTTTATTAAATCTTAGAATCCAACGGTAAATCAAATTTCGGTTAGGTGACCTTTATCCCGCCAATTGATTTAGCTAGGTGGTCATTTATATGACAATTGCAATCCTTTTGCAACTTCTAAGTTATGGGATCATGCAATCCTTTTGCATGGCATATTTATCCCATCAACGCCTATTTGTTCCTCATGCTTCGGTGATCCTAAGTTCATGATTCCCAAATCAAGTCGTCCTACTTGTGTAAACATGTAAAATTAACATGCAAGTGGTTAGGTGACCTTTATCCCACAAGCATGCAAATTTTACCTTAACCATATCAGTTTGCTCATAATGGTTAGGTGACCTTTATCCCATTATGAGTTCTCTACTATGTTCAAGTGTCCCACAAAAGGATGGCATTAAACTTGTTTTCCTTGTTCATTAAGGGATTTTAAGTTTTCATAAATTCTAGTTTAAGAAAACATATGCCATACACCAACATGCATTTGGTATATAGTACATTATGAAAAACCTATTTTCATGTCTTTAGTAATAAAACCAATTTTATTATATATAAACCATTTTATATTCATTGTCATCTTGTTCTTAATAACCATTTATTAGTGGCCTTTTGTTGTTTTTTTAATATAACCAATTATATTGTCGTTTTGCAAGTTGTTATCTTGTGATTATACTTGTACCAACCAAACACACATACACAATAAACATACAAGCATGCACAACAACAATGTCCACAATCAAGCCAAAGTGGTGAACACTTATTTAGCCAAAAATAAAGGGTTACCGGTAAAGGGTTAAAACACAAAGTAAGAGATTTCAAATCTCCCACTAACTCTTGCATCCATATGCTCCATCTTGTGTTCTTCATTCATCTTGAATCTTCATTTCTTTTTACAAAAAATATACAACCTAATACATTTTTCTAGGAAAAAGAAATTACAACCTAATCTATTTTACATACCAAAATAAAATAAATTGCATCACCAAATTACAAAATTATTACAAACCAAATGAATGAATATTACAACCAAACATACACACATCCAAGCACAAGGTCAAGGCTCGATTGTGAACAACAACTAACAACAAAACTTGACCAAACTTGAAGTTTCAAACCCCTTTTGGAACCCCAAAATTTTCGCCCAAAATACATCCCACCCAAAACCCAAAATTTTTACATTCTAGTTTCATGCATGTTACTAGATTGTAATCTAAATGGGTTTTCAAGCCAAATACAAGAAGCATATTTCTATGACCTCGGCTCTAGATACCATTGTTGGAATTCATCATATATTAACAAGTTTCATATATGTACATGTCAAAACCGATTTTAACTTTTAAGCAGAAGCAAATTTCACAAACAAATTAATATGTTGTTTAACCTTTTAAACATGAATCCCAAAATTATATCAAGTCTAGAAATATACTTACCAATGTAAAAGAGCTAGAAAAGGATGTACCTACTCCAAGTTAGGAGGTTATGAAGATGAAGAAGATGATGTAGGAGAATGGAGCTTCAAAATGATGAAACCTCAAGAGATTATACCCCAAGCTTTTGTTCACCAACACCCTTTGAAATGTTAAGATTTTAGACACTTAAATCACTAATTAAACAAGCTTTAAACCTCTCTTTTGTGTACTAAAAATTTCGGCCAGCAGCCCATATTAGAGCAGAATTTTGTAGCTTTTTATTTAACTAGTGTGTTGTGTATTACTTGAGTCAATGCATGGATTAAGAGACAAGCATGCCCTTAAACAAATGTGCTATATAGAAAGTCACAAAACAAGCATGGGTAGTCTTTTCTTGGGTCAATAAAAACGCCACCTAGCCTATTTTATAACAAGATTTTTATTAAAAAAAACTTGTAATAAAAGACATGCATCTTGTTTTGTTACTTGCAATTTTTATAAATACATTTATAAAATATAACACATCTTAATTATTTAAACCTATAAATAATTAAACATAAATTATCCAAATAATTTATCTCAAGTGATTATAATTTAGAAAATCGATTTTCTAAAGTTCAAGTGTCGCGTATTTATTTAACAATCCAACCGTTAAAATAAATACATATAAAGTGTCGGTAAGCTTGTTATTGGGTATGACCCGACTTGGATCATAATATAGTGGCCACGTTGATTTAATATGTCTCTCGGGAATACGAAATACCTTCAAAGTATCATTTAAAACCACATTACATGAAGCATCATACGCAATATCAAGTTTTACATCGTTATCAGAAGTCTTAACACACAACTTATTCCAAGTAGATGTTTTGTTCACAGACGAAAATTGAAAAACATGAGATGATTTCCTAGGCCGACTAGCAGATTGCGTTGGTTTGGTTGCTACTTTCTTAGTCGTGGACTTAGGAACCCATACAGATTTGTAATTCAAGTTTGGATTATGACCTGTGACACGAAAACACCTTTGTTAGTTAGACGTCCAAAATTTTCAGTTGACACATGAGATGATTGATTTTGCAAAATTTCCAATTTGATTTTACGTTCTTTTGCATCATACTCACTTAAATCAGGTTTAGGACTTGTGTGTTGTGTGGACTTAACTGATGTCGTTAAAAGACTCACTTTTGAAGTTTTTATCATTGGAATCATAGGAATCTTTTCAGTTGACACAGAACCATCGGGAGAATGAACCTTTTTGACAACAAATTGAGTTGTAGAAACAACTTTTGAACCATGATTGCCAAATTGAGAACGTAGAGGATTTTTAAGAATAGTAATGGGTTTTACATCCTTAGATGTTGTTGTTCCCTTCCCCTTCTTAGTAATCCCACCAATACATTCAAGCACATTGGTTGCAACATTAGACGATTGCTTAAGTGTGTTAGCTTGTTTCAGTTGAATTATCTTTTGTTTTTAGCTTTTAATCTCAAGACATAATTCTTCAGCAGAAACTATCACTTCACCCTCCTTAAAAGAGTAAGAACATTCTTTCTTAGGCAGTGAAGGCAATTTATCACACAAAGCAAGCATTTGTTCTAATGATTGGCACTTAAGTTGCAAGTCAATATTCTCCTTTTCTAGTTGAGCTACTATACGATTCAAATTACGTACAGTAGGTAAATGCAAATAATAATCGTGCAAAGGATCAAGTTGACTTTCAAAATCTATCAAAGGTTCAATGATTGGTTCATTATGAGGTTCTACTTTTTCATCTAAAGACTTTTGACCTAGAGATTCTGTCTCAAAGAAAACAGTTAGTTCATGTGCTAGGTCTTCACGAAAAACATTATCAGAACATGCAGGTAAAGCAGGTAAAATTGGTTTCACATCAAAAGTTGATTCATCAAACACCTCATCTATGTTAACAATGCTAGAACTAGGTTTGTTAAACACTTCATTCTCAAACATTAAAATGTATTTCTCTAGCATGAGTGTAGGAATGTAAACCAATCTACGTGTCAGCACATAATTAGCACATTGCACATTCTTTTCAGTTTCAACAAGTTCCTTCAAGAAAGCAGGATTTGATTTACCCATTTTTGCATTAATTTTCTCATACATTAAGCTAATTTGATGGTATTTTTTAGATTTGCGATTAGCAATAATATCATCAAAATCAGTATCAGAAGAATGCACAAAATGCGGTGGTAAACCAGATTGAAAGTAATCAGAATGATATAATCCTGGAATCTTTTTGGAAGCTCCATCTAAGATCTTAGGATCTTCATAACCCAACCTCCACTTTTCACCATGAATCGTTTTTGGTCTATTCATGAAAATCGTTTGTTTTGAAAGTTCCATATCCATGATAGTTTTGGATTGCTCTGTTCGATAGAGTTTCTCCTCATATCGAGCAAGTTGTGCTTTCATTTGAACAGACTCTTTTGACAACGAAGAAATTTCAGTGTCTTTTTCAATTATGGCGTTTTCCAAATGAATAATTTTATTGTTTAGCTTTGAAAGTGTGGGTTCATGTTGGTTTTTTAAATTAGAAAGATCTTTTTCTAAGAATTGAACTTTTTCTGCAAGTCGTTCAGATTTTAAACGATAATCAGTTCGTTCGACTTTATCGGATGAATTGTCTTCTTAAGATCTTCCAACTCAATTTCCGTAGAGTTGAGTTGGAGAGTCAATCGTTGCATATCCGTTTGCAATTTGGATGAGGAAGGTCTGGTCTCATTTAGTTTGATTTTATCTTTTAAAATCTTGTTTTTAGATTTTAAGCCTTTGACTTCTTTTGACATTGAGACCAGATTCTTCATCAAGTCATTTTGCATTTTTATAAAATCAGGTGAAATTTCAGTTGATTGTACCTCATCATCGTCAGATGTTGAGTCAGAATTCTCCAATGCTTCCTTAGCTTTGATGAGCTTAGTCACCTTGTAGACATTTGCATGTTCCACCTCTGAGTCTGAATCATCAGTTCAGTTAAACCAAGTATCATCAACCGGTTTCAGCTCTCCCCCAGTTTCCACAATCTTAGCCATCAACATTTTCTTCTTGTAGTAAGCTGCGTCCTTCTTCTTAGGCATCTTGCACTCACGAGAGTAATGACCAGCTTTGCCACAATTGAAACAGATTGAATCTTCCTTCTTGGAATCATCAGCAAGTTGTTGTTTGGATTGATCAGCTTTCTTGTAGTACGAGGAAGATGATGAGTGTTTGCATTGATTGCTTGATTTTCCTTTAAACTTGTGTTTGTTCAAGGCGTTTGTGAACATGACTGCCATCTTGACTAATTCAAGGTGAGAATCATCAACATCAGAAAGATTCAACTCTCTAGAATCAGTTGATTCTTCAACAAGCACTTTCTTGGACAAGCTTTTGGAAAATGATTTGCTCTTCTTTTTGGCAATTAGAGCAAGAGGATCGCCCGGCGAAGACTCTTTCCTTCCTTCTTGAAGTTTAGACACCTCAGGTTGGTAATGCATAAGAACTCCAACAAGCTCATGAATAGTCAACTTGTCAATCTCTTTGGTAGATCGAACAATGGTTCCATAAGGAAGCCAATCAGCATTGAGCTTTTTGAGGAATTTCATGTTGACTTCAGCATGTACATTTACAATCTTATACCTTTTCAACTCATTGAGAACACCATTGAAACGACGATAGGTGTGCTTGAGTAGTTCTTCTGGTTCCTGCTTAAAATCTTCATACAATCCCAGAGCCTTATTCAATTTAGTAACGTCTGACATGTCATAACCTTCTTGTTGTCATTTGATCTCATCCCATATATCTTTTACGGTAGTGTTGCTATCAACATTTTCAAATAGCTCATATAGGATAGCTTGCATGACAATATTCTTAGCCTCTATGTCACCCTGAGCTCTTTCACGTTTATCACCAGAAAGTTCATAGACTGGAATTGGCATACCAGTATCCAGATAAAAATCAACAACTGGACCATCTCTCAGAGAAGCCCATATATGTTTAACTTTCTCACCCTTATAGTCTATGTACTGAGTGATACGATGAAGCCACTGAGTGTACTTTCCATCAAACAACACTGGAGGTCGGGAATCTGATCCAATGATAAGAGTATCCTGAGTAGACATCTTAAATTGAGGTAGATTCGGTATAGATTTGGTATTAAACACAATCTATGATCAGGGTTCAGTATAAAATCTAACAAGAATGTCAGATTCGGTAAAGATTCGGTACAGTAGCAGATTCGGTAAGTGTTTCGGTACTATAGCAGATTCGGTAACAATTCGGTAAACTAGATTCTGTATCAGAAACTGATAAGAATCATAAGTAACACACCCAAATCTGGTATGGATTCGGTAACCACACAACTTGAAGCCTCAGAATACTTCAAACCAAAGAATTAAGTGAAACCGAGATTCTGATTCGGTAAATGAATCGGTAGTCAAATTCTGTAAAATATTATGTGTAAACTCAATCCAATTCCCTTGAATTAGATTCGATAACCTTGCTGCACAAGAACACAAGTTAGTAACAAACAGAATATCAATGATACCGAAGATTCAGGATACCAAATGTCAACTGTAGCAGTTGACAATACCGAGTCTAAGTCTAAAACTTAGAAATATAACAGAATCCTTTCTCAAACCACACCAATTAGTTGCGTATGATCAAACCGAATGTGATAGAGTCACAAATACACCACAATCTGCAACACTTAAGATGAATTTTCAGTAATGAAGCAGATTCGGTATGACAGTTATGATACCGAAGGTTGATCAAATCTTCAAAACTTGAAGAATTGGAGAAATTGAACAGACAGAAATGTGATTTAACACCTCACGAACACAACTGAATCTTTAAATCTTCACAAAAATCCAGAATCAAGCTTGAATTAAGCAATACCGAGAGTTTTAGCCACAAACTCTAAAAATCAACTTGATTCTCCATAATTGAAGTTAATAAGCTGTAATGATGATCGAAACTCTTTCTAATAGACCTAATACATCTTCGCTGAACTTATCACAAGAATCTAAACGTCAGATTATCAAATTCGATAATACCGAATCTAATTCATTTTACCGAGAGTATTCAGATTCTATAATCTACAATCTCTGGATCGATATAGTGATGTAGAATCACTTCCTGGAAGCTCTGATACCAAATGATAGGTCAGATCATGATGAGATTGAGAGAAATGATAAGATAGAGTGAGATTCGGTATATAGGAAGGAGACTCGGTATGAGAGAGAATCGGTAAAATTACATTCCACAGCTTCTAGAACTCAGTTATAATGCAATGGCTATCTAATTAGGACTACTTAGGTTCCTTATATAGCCCTCTTCTAAGGAACCTTCATTTAAGCTTAATTCACATTAACACTATACAACTTCGGGGTCCTAACAATGTCAAATGTTTTACAAGGATAACGTGCTTCTACGAATAGAAAGCATTAACATAAGTACGTGACACAAAGGTCATTCCAAAACCATTGTTCAAATGTAACATAAGTTGTGAATGCAAAGTAAAAGTTCCATGATTGAGACATCTCTAAGCAATACAGCAGAAGTCTAACACAGCGAGTCTGTAACAGCAAGTCTATAACACCATGACTATAACAGCAAGTCTAATAGCGGAAGCAACAACGTATAAGCACCTGAGAAATACATGCTTAAAAAGTCAACACGAATGTTGGTGAGCTATAGTTTGTTTGTAATCAGTAATGTAATGTAGACCACGAGATTTCAGTGCTTCAACCAGCGTTTCATCAGTATTTCAAATCAGTATGATAAAGTATATGTTTATCCGTGGGCACCCGGTAACTAACTTAATGTAAAATAAATATCACCTCCTAAATGTACACTTGGCGAGTGCGTATGTCCTCAAAGTATTAAACACCCGTTAAATGCTAGCGCGACTGGCCCAAGTGGGGATGTCAAACCCTATGGATTCATATCTAATATTCGCATTCACCGGTTCAAAAACCAATGATTAAATGTTACCGTGCTAAGGGGAATCTTTGTGCCGTTATATCACCCACACTTATATAAAGTTTAAGTACTCGTGTCTAGTATGTAAAACATAAAAAGCGCATGTATTCTCAGTCCCAAAAATAGTTAAAGTAAAAAAGGGAAGCTATAACTCACACTGAATGTGCAGTAAAAGTCGATATGAAAAGTATGTAAGTAGTAAGTCGGTCCGAAAGGTCGTCAACCTAAGTCAAAGGTTACTAAGTCAGTATATTGTCCCAAAAAGTTTAAAAGTGAACAAATTAAGTCTTAAGTATCATCATCATCATCATCATCATCATTCGTAAAAGATAAAGTAAGTTTTCAACAAGAATAGAGATCGAAACAAAAGGCTGACTTCGGACAGCTGCTACAACATATATACAAACTGAAATGACGCACAGCTAGTGGCCAAGGCTCCGTTTGTGAGTCCTCTAACTGCTATCCAATTTTTAGATCCTAACTCGATGTTTTTTGACCGTAGCGACGGTTCAAGCGCGAGTAGGTCAGAATTTTTTCAGCACGTCGTTACAAAGGCGTAGTGACTTTCGGAAGGCCATAGATCCTAAACCGTATATCGGATTTAGGTGAGTCCTAAACAAAAAGTCATCTACTTGAAACGAACTATCTGAAAATTAATTTTTTAGAAGTCCTAGGAGTCTGATCAGACCCCTAAAAACAACAAACAAGTGCTCCGGTGGGTTTCTTGGTGCTTGATGCTCATCACGGTTATCATCCTTGATGCGTGTAAGCTTCAAGTGTACAACTCTTTGATATTTTAGCATCACTTTGACCAAGTTTCAACCATCAACACACAACTAAGAGTAAAAGCTAACATTCTACAAGTTTTGAACATCAAGGTTGTCTCTTTATTGCATAAACCCAATAAAGCTTCAACCTTTGCCCTTTTGACACAAGTTTATGCATCTTCATCATAGATGATGATGAAGACTCGATCTTTATCATCACAACAATCACAAAAAGGTTCCAAGTAAGTGAGATGTACAATGATAACTTAGATCTCAATTATTAAGAAAATTCTAAGCTAGAAAGCTTGGATCTTTACAAGATTAATGAGACCATAAGCTAGAAAGCTAAGATCTAGTAAAAGTAATGAGACCATAAGCTAAAAAGCTAAGATCTTTAACAAAATAATGAAACCCTAAGCTAGAAAGGCTAGATCTTCAAGTTTCATGAAGATCATAAACACAAGTTTTGATCTTTTAACAAAATAAAAGAGATCATAAGTTAGAAAACTTAGATCCAACAAAAGTAATGAAGATTCAAAGCTAGAAAGCTTGAATCTTTCATGTTCTTGAAGGATTCAAATGAAAGTTTGAATCTTCATGATATAACAAGATCAAGAAGCTAAAAAGCGTGATCCTTGTATGATGATGATGATGTCGATTCTATGAAGAAGAAAAGAAGAAGAAGAAAAATTTAAAACTTACATTTTTTAGAGTGAAAAAGACTAGAGAGAAAATTAGGGAGTAAGTGTGCGTAAAATGAGAATGAGATCAAGTGTGAAATGGGTGAATGAGGCTTGGTATTTATAGTGGTGGAGGTGATGCTTGTGTCTCCAAAACCGTAGCCAGGGGGGACAAGGGGACAATGTTTTGCTTTTTGGTTAGTGGTGGTCTAAAGGTGGTGCTTATGTTAGGATCCCATGCAACATTTGTGATTATGGTTAACAAAAATGCTAGTATGTTGGCTCTTATAAATGGGTTTTTGTCTTACATTTATATGGGTCATAAACTTATTAAAATTGGGCTAATTAAATAGTCCATTAGCTAGAGTAGGGTGGGCTAAAGTTCAATAAGGTAGAAAGTCCAACAAGACTAACTAGTGAGCATAAGTAAATTACTAAGCGTAATTAAGCAACCAAAAACCCAAGTAATTGTTATTAGGAAATAACAATTCGTATTACATAGTCATAATATTCCAGTTATGATAAAAGTTAATCGTGTACCAAAGTACATAGCTCGTTCTACACGTAAAGTGACACTAACGGTTATAAAAGCATTCGAGTATCAAGTTAAGTGATTAAACACTTAATAGCACGGTGTAAGGTATTAACGGAAGTAATTAATCATGAAATAAGATCCCAGAGCATAAACTAGCTCAGTACGCACATATACACAGATTCGTGAAAGTATAGAGCACAAAAATATAAGTCGAAAAAGAAGGGTCGTTACATTACCCACCTGTTAAAGAAACTTTCGTCCCGAAATTTTGAGGAATGACCAACAATGATACCTAATTTGAAGAAGAAGGAGCGTAAAAAAGTCCCGAGAGACTCGTGGGATCAGAAGTGAGTTATTTACCTTGAAAGGTACTTGTGCGTATAAAAGTAAGAATAGGTATTATGCTATTAATTAAGTCTCTTATCATAAGAGATCAACAAATTGATTTCGTTTCTTCCTAACATGAATATGTCATCCGAATATATATATCCACAAAAGGAAAGATGATGTTTTTAGCCTTAAAGGCATCTTCAGTAAGCTGGATGCATGAACTCATCTAAAACATTGAGCGCTTATGTCGCAATACAAAGTTGACAGATTGAATGGAAAACATGGTGATCACAACATACTGCGTATGAACTTATCCTTGGATGGAATGAAAGCACAGTTCCATAATGTAACTATATCCTTTCAGTTACATGTTGAAGTTAGGGGTAACATAGACTAGAATAACATATAGTTGCAACTGACGAAAGAAGAAATATATAAAGTAACCACATCAGTGTTATAGACGTTTTAAGCAGTCCCTTCCAAGAGGAGAACAAGATTCATAGATTCTTTAGGTATTTTATATTAAATTTCCGAAAGAGAATTGCATGAAAGGTGTGATCTTTGAACGAGAGTGAACTCTTCATACAATGAGCGAGTTGATCTGAATTTATCCTTATACTTAAGGAGATGCGATGAGAAGATACGTAAATCCTTGGTCATGAAGAATGGTTTACTCCAAGTGAAAAGAATCTCAAAAATGATTTCTTGTACCTCAACGTACTGGATCATAGAAATGATGTTTACGAGGGTGTTGTGATTAGTCGTGAAATATTGAGAATAGAAACCCACCTAGTGTCTTTCTTACAATGGGGTGACCACTGAGTGTACCCCAGAAAACTGATTTATCGGCCCGCGTTTTTGCCATGTCTAACCTTAAAAGGAACATCTTATGAGCGCAAAGTCTTCCTAACAAATTTTATAAAACTGCCATCCAAAGTGGCTCAAGGGTTTTTAACAAAAATCTTAATAATAAGCTTCATCCCTAACGGATGGCGAGAAGAAATGTGATCCATACATGGTGTAGTTTAATATGAAAACCTTTAATAAAATCAACCAAGGAAGTTTTGAAAAACCTTCAAACGATTGATGTGACAACATAAACAAAATGAAGTTCTTAGTAAATTTTGAAGTATGTACAACGTGTACCATTTTGCACAAAACTATTTGTCTTAAGTTAAGCAACTCAATAAAGGAGCGATTTTTAAATAATTTGAAGGTATAACTTAGTATGTACTAACCGAAATAAGTAAAGGTAAATTTATTAACTTAATTATATACATACATATATGATTTTATAAATCGCATAAGTGCCAGAAAAATTTTATTACTTTCATTTGTCCATAAATCTCGCGAGGATCGCACAAATAAACAACGGGTAAAAATTTTGATAAACATAGTTCTTTGTATTTCAGAGGTTACAAGTTGAAAAAGATCGAGTGAAAAATTCTTTAATCATAGGGTGACATGTTACTAGGTAATGAAAACTAATGAATTAAATGTAGTTTTGATAATTATCAGGACACAAGTCTTTGGGCCAAAAATGTTCACGTGCGAAGCCGTTGCTAAAAAGTGAGGTATGAAGGATAGAGCATGAGGACGAGAAGTTAATCACTTCTTGACTTTGCAAAATGCCAAACAGGTTATGACTAATATTAAATTCGGAATACTGATGGTGCTAATATCACTAAATGAGAATCCCCTGGAATAAGTCAGGACTTCATCGTTCCAACAGGTGTGGCAATTAAGATCCTTGGGGTAACGTAAAAATTTTGAATGGTTTAAGTGTTAGTGGATGCCCAAAGGCTCTGCATGACGTGGCAGTAAGTGCCTTCAACACATACACACACACACATGAATCTCTCGATTTTGACGGTTGTAAAGTCTTCATGATGACTTGGATACGAATAAGCAACAAAAATTTTATAAAGATCATTTAAGGTGACAATGTAAGAAAGAAACAAAGTTCTTAGTAAATATATTCTAAGTAAAATGTCTTTTGATTAAAAGAATTGATTTGTAAAAGTGAAAGTAAAATTTCACATGTACTAGTAAAAAAAATAAGTAATTATTTACTTTGTTATATATAACATATATGGTTTCTATAATTTATACGAATGGCAGTAAAATAAATTTACTTTTATAAAACTTTGAGAGGATCGCACAGTAAAATAGTATGTGTAAAATTTTTGGCAAACATCTTTTCATATTTCGGAGGTTATAAGTTGAAAAAAGATTTATGAGGATTGATTAAAAGATTTTGAAAATTTTGGGTAGTATTTGAGGTAATAAAAACTATTGAATTTAAATGTGGTTGATGACTATTAGTAGGGCATAAGTCCTTCGACCAAAAATGCTTAAGTGTGAAGTTGTTGCTTATAAGTGAGATACGAATGGGAGAGTATGAGGATGGGAATTAACCATCCATTGATTTTGGAAAATTTTGAACTGGTATGACTAATATTGAAGTAAGAAGGATGATGGTGTGATTATCATCGATTAAGAAATATCTCGGAATAAGTTAGGATTCAGAGTCGCATAAGAATGAGTATCAAATAAGATTTTTGGGTAGTCTTTAATATAGAATCTGAATTCCTGAAGTGACGGGATACAATTTCCGTTATGTATCATTGTGAAAGTTTGTCCATTGTATCGGTCTCCTTCATGGCTAGAAAGTGAGCAGTCTTGGTAAGACGGTCAACAATAACCCAGATAGTGCCATAACCACCTACCGTTTTCGGTAGCTTCGTGATGAAATCCATTGTTATTCCTTCCCATTTCCATTGTGGGATTTCGGGTTGTTGAAGTAACCCAGATGGCTTTTGGTGTTCGGCTTTGACTTTGAAATAAGTCATACACTTCCCAACATAAGTAGCAGTGTCCTTTTCTCCTGACCTTTTGTGCCTTCATGCAACTAATAAGGTATGGCTTCGGGCTACTCCTTTCCCGTAAACTATTAATGGCTCACCATTTTCGCGAGGTATACGAATAATCTTCTTACTATAAATAACTTTCACTTTCATTCTTGAAAGCCAGTCCGTTCCAACTATTTCATCAAAGCTTCCTAACTTGATGAGTATTAGGTTAATCCTAAAGTCCATTCCAACCAAATCTTATTATACTATCGTGAAAAATTCTATCAATCTTCTCTAATAGCATCTGCTTGTGCGTAGGTAACTAATCCTTTCCAACTACTACTTTAAAACTTCCAAGTTTTGTTGGCATGAGGTCATCTCCAAATGACCCACATCTTAATTTTAAGGTACTACCTTAAATTATTCCTCTATTTCTGCCAGCTTACCATTAGCTTGTCCTATAGAATACTTAACTCTCGTGGTTGTTAATGGCTTATTAGTCATAACACTAAGGTTCTTAGATATAAGGTTTCTATCGCTCTAGTATTAAACAATTTTGAGACAATAAAACGTTGTGGCAAAATGTACTCTAACTAAAATCAGGATCCATGCGAGCCTCCATAGCTGAGATAACGATTGCTCTACCGCGAGTAAGTCCAATGTTTTTCCTATTTGAGAACTTTTCCTTAAGAGTTCAGGGTGTCTATATCTATAACAAATTTTTGGGTTATCAATTCTGCAATCAAGGCCCTCCTTGTACAGTATCTGGGCTAAGTGGTTATCCTTTCCCTACCTCTAATAGACCATAATGCGTATACTCAAGTGGTTCCTACCAAAATTTTCTTTGAATCACTTCATATTCCTTATATAGTAACATTGGAACTTCTGCATGATTTACTTCAATATAATCACACTGGCCTGGCGTCATTATATTGTACTAAATCGTACGTTCATTCCAATATCACTCCTTATGGTCAATGTAACGTGATCACTTCAAGTTCTACTCAATTTCATCTAATGGTGCCTTATCTATGCTATCTCAAAACAAAATCTACATAATTAATCTCACGGCTTCTCGGTGTGGGTTCGTAGGTTCCGTAGGTCATGCATCAATGCCTAAATGTCCCGAAATTTCTTCTAAATGTTCGGGTTCAGGTGACGTCGTTAGGTTCATTTCTAGAAATTCAATCTGGGTCTCGCGTCGAGTTGTACATGTAGCAAGTAGTAATACGATATGTTTCGAGGCGACACCCAAGTCTTTGGGTATGGTTGAGCATCAGTAAAAGACACTATGACCTTGTGGAAGGATATGCCTCCCCGACTTCTCCAATGCCTAAGAGTGTTAGGGACCTAAGTCTAAAAGTGTCGTTAGATGTCGAGCAGTGGTGAAGGATGAAAGAGATAAGTGACGGTTATGAAAGCGTACGGGATACGAGTCAACTTGTAGAAACTGAACAAGCTTCTAATGTTCATACGTTGTACGTAGCTAACTAGGGTGAGCTCTGTTGGGATTTAACAAGTTCATAATATACTTAAACCATTTTAAGAATTAAGAAAGCGGAAGCATGTTAATTACCAATTTTAGACTTGTTAAACTTTAACCAATTAAAGTTAAAACCCAATTAGGATCAAGTTATGAAATATGCTTACAAACTACAAGTAAGAAAGTGTTTATACCTTCTCCTAGCTTGTTGATAGATGATGATGAAGATGATGATGAATGGAGCTCCAAAACTATGAAACCTCAAGTAGTTATACCCCAAACTTATAACCAACACCTTGTACTTAGGTTAGGATTTCTTAACACTTGAATTAGCCTTACAAAAACCAAACTTTGAACCTCCTTTTGGCTCCCAATAGCCACGGCATTCAGCAGCAGAAATGAGAGGTTTTGTGCAGAATTTTCAAGTTCAAAATGTGGAAAAAAACTCTTGAGAGAAGTGGTCAAGCTTTGGTTCAAGTAAATAGCATGCACCACTAAAGTTGTGTGTGTGTTGGAAGTAACAAATGAGCATGGGATGTTGTCTTGAAGACCAAAAATTCTGCACACTCATTTTATAAAATAATAATGTTATATATATATATATAAACTTGATACATATATAAACATGTATTTATTTTGTTACTTTCACATTTTATAAACAAGTGTTTATAAAATATAACACAACATAATCATTTAAACCTATAAACAATTATATATAAATTATCCAAATAATTTATCTCAAATGATCATATTTTAGAAAACCGATTTTCTAAAGTCCAAGTGTCGCGTATTTATTTAATGACCCAAACGTCAAGACTAAATACGTTTTAAGGTGTCGGTAAGTTTGTTATTGGGTATGACCCGACTTGGATCATAACATACCAGCCACATTAATTTAATATGTCTCTCGGGCATACGAAATACCTTCAATCTCCCACTTGCACGAGAAACATAAGAAATTAATGCAAGTGATGGATACAGCCTAACACACCGTCCATCACCCCTAATATGTTATGACTTTGTGCCATTCAATAACATCATCCCTTTCGAGTTCCCATCTCGAATATGATTAGGTGAATCTTTCATTATTTCCTTTCGTCCTAGATGTCATGTTAAATCCAAGAGATACAGAGTGATCACTCTCTTATAGATTTAACTTTTCAAGCCTTAGACATCTGACTCTCAACGAATAAGAGGGACAAATTCCATCTTGACTACATACGTCCTAGATATACACTTTGTAATATACCTGAGTTCTTCCTTATGTACTACCATGTTTCAGAATAGCGAAGGAAAGAATCAAGGCACAGTACTTGGTGAATATCCGAACCCAATATGTATCTCAGGTCAGAGGATACAATGATATTCGCCTTTACTCAAGATTACATGTGATCAACCACAAAGGCTCTATACAGTAATTCTTGAGAGCGGGTCTTCCAATATTTGTTTCCCACAAATATCTATGAACCTTGGTTGCAACCTTGCCCCACATTCAACCTATGAATGTATACCAATCCAAGTTCATAATAGTCTAAACCTCACACTTGTTCCCACAAATGTGATCGACTACGGAAATTTAGAATAGTTGCTTATTCATGGATGAAATATGCAAAATAGGAACATGACTCATAATTAAATTAATACCATAATTATATTAATGAGTTTGAACTAATTCGTTCCGTTACAATACATAAAGTAGATCAATTCCAATCACTAGAATATCGAAGCCCTAACGCACAAACATGTCCCTCATGTTTTGGCCCATGTAAAAGCTTCGTGAGTGGATCCGCAACATTATGATCTGTGTGAACTTTGTGAATACATATCTTTCCCTTTTCAACCTCATCCCTGATGTAGTTGAATCTCCGCTCAATGTGACGAGTCTTTTGATGAGCACGAGGTTCCTTGATTTGAGCAATCGCACCCTCGTTGTCACAAAAGATCTCAAGAGGGTCCTGAATGGAAGGGACCACTCCTAAGTTGTCGATGAATTTCTTCATCCATGCAGCTTCCTGAGCTGCCAGTGAGGCGGCAATGTACTCCGACTCTGTAGTGGATAACGCAACAACCTCCTGTTTCGAACTCTTCCAAGAGACCGCACCACCATTTAACATGAAGACATAACCGGATTGTGATCGAGAGTCATCTCGATCAGTTTGGAAACTCGCGTCCACGTAACCTTTTACGGCGAGTTCCTCCTCACCAGACCCATATATTAGAAACATATCCTTAGTTCTCCTAAGGTATTTCAATATACTTTTAACAGCAATCCAATGACTGTTTCCTGGGTTATTCTGGTATCTACTTGTCAAGCTTAGAGCGCATGACACATCCGGTCTAGTACATATCATCGCATACATGATAGACCCAATAGCAGATGCGTATGGGACTTTCTTCATTCTCTCTTGTTCATCTTTCGTGGTAGGACACTGAGATGAATTGAGAACGGTTCCTCTTTGAATAGGTACCAAACCTTTCTTAGAGTTTTCCATCTTGAACCTTTTCAAGATTTTATCAATGTATGTACTTTGACTTAAACCTATCAATCTCTTGGATCTATTCCTATAGATCCCTATCCCCAGTATGTATTGTGCGTCTCCAAGATCCTTAATGGAGAAGCAACTCTTTAGCCAAGTTTTGACTCCTTGCATTGTGGTAATATCATTCCCAAATAATAATATATCATCCACATATAGCACAAGGAACATTGTAGAGCTCCCACTAGCTTTCTTATATACACAAGCTTCATCACCATTTTTAATGAAGCCAAATTTCTCGGCTTCCTCATTAAAACGATGATTCCACATTCTAGATGCTTGTTTCAATCCGTAGATTGACTTCTTTAACTTGCATACACTTTTAGGATATTTTGGATCAACAAAACCTACAGGCTGGACCATATAGACATCTTCCATAAGATATCCATTTAGGAAGGCGGTTTTGACATCCATTTGCCATATTTCATAGTCGTAGTGAGCAGCAATGGCAAATAATATCCTAATAGACTTTAGCATTGCCACAGGCGAGAAAGTTTCATCATAATCAACCCCTTGAGTTTGAGTGAAACCTTTTGCAACAAGTCTAGCTTTATATGTATCCAAGTTTCCATGTATGTCGGTTTTCTTCTTGAAAAGCCATTTGCAATCAACTAGCTTGGAGCTAGGAGGTTGCACAACAAGTTCCCAAACTTGGTTTTCATACATGGATTGCATCTCAGCGTTCATGGCTTCCTGCCATTTATCTTTATCGATCCTTGATAAAGCATCTTCGTAGTTTGTTGGTTCATCCAAATCAACCGTATAGCAACCATCTATGAGAAACCCATATCTCTCAGGAGGATTGCTAATCCTACCAGATCTACGAATGCCTTGTGTATTTTGATCATTCATTTGATCACTATCAACATTTTCATGTTGAGTGCTAGTGTCAACCAATTGTGTATCATCTACTTGATCTTGAACCTCTTCAAGATCTATCTTCCTTTCAATATTTCCTTCCATTAGGAACTTAGTTTCAAGGAATTCCGCCTTTCGAGCAACAAATACATTCTGCTCGTATGGATCATAGAAATAGTATCCCATATCATCCTTGGGATATCCTATGAAGATACACTTCGTGGATCGAGCATTCAACTTATTAGGGACGTAACGCTTAGGATAAGCTTCACATCCCCATACCTTTAAGTATGATAGAGAAGGAGGTTTTCCAAACCACATCTCATGAGGAGTTCGTTCCACTTTCTTGGTTGGGGCCATATTTAAAATACGAGCCGCGGAGCTTAGACAATAACCCCAAAATGACAGAGGTAACGAGCTTCTTGCCATCATAGATCGAACCATATCCATTAGGGTTCGGTTCCTCCTTTCGGAAACTCCATTAAGTTGGGGTGTTCCGGGTGGAGTAAGTTGTGAGATAATCCCACAACTCCTAAGATGATCTTGGAAGGCATCGCTTAGGTATTCACCTCCTCTATCGGTACGTAGTACCTTAATTGTCTTATTGAGTTGATTTTGTACTTCGTTTTGATATTCTTTGAATGCTTCAAACGTTTCGTCCTTGTGTCTTAATAAGTAGACATATCCGAAACGACTAAAGTCATCAATGAAAGTAACAAAGTATCTTTCACCTTTCCTAGTCATGGGTTTAAAGGGTCCACATACATCCGAATGTATTAATCCCAATAAATATTTAGCCCTTTCATAGGTCCCTTTGAAAGGTGCTTTAGTCATCTTGCCTTGTAAACAAGATTCACATACTTCAAACGAATCCATTTCATTTGATTTCAAAAGTCCATTCTTTTGAAGTGTATGTATTCGGTTCTTGTTTATGTGACCAAGGCGACAATGCCATAAGTAGGAATCACTCAAATCCCTTTTGAGTTTCTTGGTGCTTGTATGGTACATTGAGCTACTAGAAGATGTGTCATCATGAACCAATTCATAAATTCCATTTGAAGGCGAAGCCTTGAAATAGAATACATTATCTTTAGAAACATGAATATCATCATCAATAAAATTAACAACGTAACCACATTGTTTTAAGCGAGAAATAGAAATAATGTTTCTACACAAATCCGGAGCATACAAAACATTTTCTAAAATAAGTTCCAATCCACTTGGAAGCTTCAAAATAAAATCTCCTTGAGCTTTAACATGCACCTTTGCACCATTGCCCATATAGAGACTTGATGTTCCCGCCTTATGATCACTTCTTTTGAACCCCTGCAAAGAATTGCAAATATGAGTTCCACATCCAGTGTCTAATACCCATGTATTAGAAGAAGTAATACTTAGCTCTATATATACCATATATATATTACCTGAGGTTTGCCCTGCATCCCTCTTGTCCTTCAACTCCTTAAGGTAGACCGGACAGTTTCGTTTCCAATGACCCATCTCACCGCAACCGAAACATGGGTCTTCCTTGGGGTTTGCCTTCTCGGCTACCTTTTGCTTCTTAGCCTTGTTGATGGTTGGGGTAACCATCTTCCCTTTCCCTTTGCCTTGATTGGCGGGTCCTTTTCTCTTAGCCACCTTTGGCTTAGAGGTCTTACTTTTGGACCCACCTTGATCGATTGCTAACACGGGTAAAGCCCTTTTACCCATGCTAGTTTCCGCCGTTCTAAGCATACCGTGAAGCTCACCTATGCTCTTATCCATCCCATTCATATTGTAATTAATTACAAATTGATCAAACCTTTTTGATAGGGAATTAAGGATAAGATCGGTGGCTAACTCATTTGATATGTTTAGGTTAAGACGGTTAGCACGATCAATAAGGCTCTTCATTTTGAGGACATAAGAGGAGACGGATTGGGTGTCATCCATACGACATGCATGTAGCGCTCGAACCGTTTCGAAGCGCTCGACACGTGCTTGTTGAAGGAACATCTCCTTCAATTGCGTAATCATGTCATATGCACTATGATGTTCGAAATCCTTTTGGAGTTCGGGTATCATAGTCCCAAGCATTAGACAAGCGACTTGCACCGAATCGGCGCAATACTTGTCATAATAAGCCATGCCCTCTATATCTTCCTCATCCGGTTGGTCGGGAATAGGGTCCTCCAACACATACGCTTTGTCCTCAAGTTTGAGGACAATCCTAAGATTTCGGAACCAATCCATAAAGTTCGTATGGTTGAGTTTGTCTTTCTCGAGGAGAGACCTTAATGATAGGTTGTTTAGGTTAAGTGGTGCATTTTGCATGTTGTTGTTATTTGCGGCCATCTACAAAATTTAACAAAGTCCTTTTAAGTATCGATTTTAAATTTAATAAACAATACCCTTTTATTTTTAATTGTTTTATTAAATCTTAGAATCCAACGGTAAATCAAATTTCGGTTAGGTGACCTTTATCCCGTTATTTGATTTAGCTAGGTAGTCATTTATGTGACAATTGCAATCCTTTTGCAACTTCTAAGTTATGGGATCATGCAATCCTTTTGCATGGCATATTTATCCCATCAACGCCTATTTTTTTTTTATCATGCTTCGGTGACCCTAAGTTCATGATTCCCAAATCAAGTCGTCCTACTTGTGTAAACATGTAGACTTAACATACAAGTGGTTAGGTGACCTTTATCCCACATGTATGTGAAGTGTACCTTATTCATATTAGTTCGCTCATGACGGTTAGGTGACCTTTATCCCATCAAGAGTTTCCTAATACGTCTAAGTGTTTCCACAAAAGGATGGCGTTTAACTTGTTTACCTTGTTTTAGTTAAGGGATTTTAAGTTTTCATAAATTCTAGTTTAAGAAAACATTTGCCATACACCAACATGCATTTGGTGTATAGTTCATTTTGAAAAGCCAATTTCATGTCTATAAACCATTTTATATATATGATCCTAATCATGATCTTAATAACCGTTTATTAATGTCCTTTTAGCCATTTTTAATTTAACCATTTAAATTGACGTTTTGCATGTCGTTAATTAATGTATAATTTAACCAATTAAATTGCCATTTTGCTTGTTGTTAACTTGTGTGATAAACTTGTAGCAAACAACCATACAATCCACAATCATACAATAAACAACCATGCATGCAAAACAAATATGTTCACAATCAAGCCATTTTGGTAGACATTTGTTTAGCCGAAAACAAATGCCACCGGATAAGGGGTTATAACACAAAGTAGGAGATTTCAAATCTCCCACTTAACCTTGCATCCAAATGCTTCTTCATGTGTTCTTCAAGTCTTCATCATTCTTCATCATTTTACAAAATATATCCTAATACATTTTGTCTAAAAAATGAAATTACAACCTAATCTATTTTACATACCAAATATAAAATAAATTACATAACCAAATGAATTATTACATGCCAAATGAATAAATATTATTACAAACCAATTGAATAAATATCAATCAACCATGCATGCAACCAAACACAAGGTCAAGGCTTAGATTGTGAACATCATCAACATAAGTGATAGGCAATACAGAATCACAAGTGATTGGAAACACAGAATCACAAGTGATCTGCAACACAGAATCACAAGTGATCGGCAATACAGAATCACAAGTGATCGGCAACACAGAATCACAAGTGATTTGCAGTACAGAATCACAAGTGATTGGCAGTACAGAATGCAGAATCACAAGTGATTTTGGCCAAAATGACAACCACCCAAAACCGAAAATTTTTACATTCTACTTCATGCATGTTCATAGAATGCAAAATTATAGTGGGTTTAATAACCATCTCGAAGCATATTTCAACAACTTCGGCTCTAGATACCATTGTTGGGATTTAACAAGTTCATAATATACTTAAACCATTTTAAGAATTAAGAAAGCGGAAGCATGTTAATTACCAATTTTAGACTTGTTAAACTTTAACCAATTAAAGTTAAAACCCAATTAGGATCAAGTTATGAAATATGCTTACAAACTACAAGTAAGAAAGTGTTTATACCTTCTCCTAGCTTGTTGATAGATGATGATGAAGATGATGATGAATGGAGCTCCAAAACTATGAAACCTCAAGTAGTTATACCCCAAACTTATAACCAACACCTTGTACTTAGGTTAGGATTTCTTAACACTTGAATTAGCCTTACAAAAACCAAACTTTGAACCTCCTTTTGGCTCCCAATAGCCACGGCATTCAGCAGCAGAAATGAGAGGTTTTGTGCAGAATTTTCAAGTTCAAAATGTGGAAAAAAACTCTTGAGAGAAGTGGTCAAGCTTTGGTTCAAGTAAATAGCATGCACCACTAAAGTTGTGTGTGTGTTGGAAGTAACAAATGAGCATGGGATGTTGTCTTGAAGACCAAAAATTCTGCACACTCATTTTATAAAATAATAATGTTATATATATATATATATAAACTTGATACATATATAAACATGTATTTATTTTGTTACTTTCACATTTTATAAACAAGTGTTTATAAAATATAACACAACATAATCATTTAAACCTATAAACAATTATATATAAATTATCCAAATAATTTATCTCAAGTGATCATATTTTAGAAAACCGATTTTCTAAAGTCCAAGTGTCGCGTATTTATTTGATGACCCAAACGTCAAGACTAAATACGTTTTAAGGTGTCGGTAAGTTTGTTATTGGGTATGACCCGACTTGGATCATAACATACCAGCCACATTAATTTAATATGTCTCTCGGGCATACGAAATACCTTCAAGCTCGGGGGGTGGAGCGAGGTGCGGTTACTCCGACAAGTCTTCATATATCTCCTCCTCCGAGGATCAACTTTAGTGGGTGTGTAATCCGAGGGGTACTCTTCCTGGATTGCGTGAAGTAATGTTTCGATCTCTGGAATGTTGGAACGGTAGTAACAGGTGGATTACAATACTGTTCCTTAGGGTTAGACGAGTGGGGAAAGGGTTCAGAAAAACATATGAACGAGGAAAGATAAATTTTTCAAGTCGGTACAGCGAATAGCATACATGAAGCAAGCACGTAATCAGGCATAATAACTACAGCAGCCTAGCAGTACATAGCATGGCAATAATAACGATATTAAGCAGAGGTAACATGCAATCAAAAGTAGATAGTAGCATGTAGTAGCGAGAATAAGCAATAGCATACAGCAAGTCCACATAGCAGTAAAAGTAAGCAGTAGCATGCAGCAAGTTCATATGGCATTAAAAGTAAGCAGTAGCATGCAGCAGTTTCGCAGAAATAAGTAAACGAGCAAGTTGTAGATTAATCCTATTAGCGAATCCTACTCGACTCGGTCAAGACTCACTAATGCAACCTAATTCCCTACAACCAATGCTTTGATACCAAATGTGATGCCCCTTAGAAAACCATCATGTACGGATCATCAACAACATCTCCATTACACGGTATAATACTATATGCTATTTTAAAACAAGTTTTGCATTCATGAAAGAGAAAATTGCGCGGATAGCCCCTGTGGTATGTACCACCCAGCTAGGATAGACATACTTGTGGATTTGAGGGGGGATAGTCATTATGCTTGAATGCTTGTGCAAGGATAGCCCTAGTTACGATTTCTGTTTGCTCCTCCCGTTAACCCATTACCACGTGATCCCCACGTGAGGGTAATTTGGTCTTTATTTGTTACCCTCTCGTTATCCCCACCAAGTCACCCACTTTTTCATTTATTTATTATAATTGCATGTGCATTTCCCCTTTTCCCTCTTTCAATTTATCACTGATGAGATACTAAAAAAACCCTAATTAATCGACTTGCAAGATGAACAACGATGGGATACATATACGAGATAATGATGTTGAATACGATGACAGCGATCTTTGAATGCTATATGGTAAGTATCCCAGCAATGTAAGCATTAATCTCAATTGCATTTTTTATTCAATTATTAATGCCTATTTCAATTGCAGGTTTATACGACACTTACTTCACAATCGAGTTGCATCACGGAGGAGTTTTTACAGATGCTCCTGGCAGAATCTACAAAAATGGACGGGTAACCTATATTGATGCTATAGACATTGACCTGTTTTCAGTTCATGATTTGAATGATGTGATAGAGACGTTAGGTTACGATGGTTGGGGTTTCATAATTTATCACTTTCAGAAACCTGGTTTTTCTTTAGATAATGGATTAGAACCTCTAGGTTGTGATGATGATGTTCGTATTATGTCTAGATATGTGTCTGAAAACAGGTACATAGCTGTATACGCTGAACATGATGAACCACATGTAAATGATTTTATAAGCCCACCCAAAAACCCGTTCATTTTATAGAAAATTCAGGATGAAGGGATGAGGTACCTAAGGTTACAAAATTCAATCAAGGAGCTAGCTGTTCAAATCCTAGGGTTTCAAAGCAACTTTTTTTAGATTACCCTATAAATGAACCTGTGAATGAACCTGTGAATGAACATGTGAATGAACCTGTGAATGATCATGTGAATGAACCTGTGAATGATCATGTGATCACTCAAAATAGTGAGGTAGTGGACGATGAAACTGAAGGAGTTGATGATCAAATTGGGGACCCTAATTTTTTGTTGATGAGGAGAATGATATTAGTGATCATGAAGTTGACATGAGGAATTTTCACTGTAGTGTAGACAAGGATGTTGAGTTTATGGGTAATGGTGCTCAAAACAAAGACCTTCATCTCACAGATGATGATGAAGATGTTGACTTGGATGTGTTGGATCTTGAACAATTTGAAAGTGATGATGAAAATAATGATTTGGAAAGGGAAAGGAAACAAAAATTGAGGGAGTTGAGGCTGCAAGAGGAAGAAGATAGTGAATTACAAAGTACTAGTTTCTATGTTGGGCAGGAATTTGTAACTGCTCAAGATGCAAAAGAGTACTTTAAGTTGCATGCTATTGAAACAAGGAGAGCTCTTATTTTAATAAGAAATGAGAAAGATAGGATAAGAGGAGGTTATGAGGGAATGCTACCAAAGTTTGTGAAAAAGGATTTTTGTGGTGCTAATAATGTTGAGCAACAAGATAAAGGGGTAGGTGAAACAGAAAAAGACATAAATGTGGGAACCACCAAAAAAGTAAATACAAGTGAGAAGAATCCAAGAAAAGGAATCAAAGTGGGTGATAAGAAAGAGAAAACAAAGGCAGTGGGTACCAAGTTAGAGAGAAGAAAAGCAAGACTCAAAAATCTTAAATGTCCATGGGTGGTTCAGATCTCCATTAATCCAAAAATATAGACATTTGAGGTCAAAACCTTGAATGATAAACACAAATGTTTGAAGACCAGATCTAACAAGAATTGCACATATAAGTTTCTTTCCTCAAAGATCATTCACCAGTTAACCTCAAACCCTAATCTACCCACTAAGGCTGTTAAAGCACAATCTGAGGCTAATTTCAACTTGAATGTTTCTAGATACAAGGCATATAGAGCTTTAAGAGAGGCACAGACAAAACTTCAAGGGGATTACATGGATCAGTATCTACACTTAAGGGATTATATTAAGGAATTACAGAGAACTAATCCAAACACAACAGTTAGGGTTTTAACAGGTAATCAAGATCCTAATGCAGAAGCCGTTCAGTTCAAGAGAATATATATTTGTCTAGGGGGTTTGAAACAAGGTTTTAAGGAATTAGGCAGAGATTTAATTGGTGTAGATGGTGCATTTATGAAGGCACCTGCTCATGGTCAACTCTTGACAGCTGTGGGGATTGATTCAAACAATGGAATCTATCCACTTGCATATGCTATGGTGGAGCAAGAAAATTACAATGCTTGGTGCTGGTTTCTTGATTGCTTGAGAGATGATTTGGAGATGGACAGAACATCAAATTTTACCTTTATGAGTGATAGACAGAAGGTATGACTTTATTCAAGATTTTTTTAGTTCTTACTTTGTCACATTTATCAACTTAATGTTCTTATATAGTTTTATTTTATGTATTTTGGGATTAATTCATGCAGTAGAAAAAGTTTTTCCATGTGCTGAACATAGGTTCTGTCTAAGACATATACATGAGAACATGAAGAAGAAATGGGGTGGGCAAACCACTCTGTTACCACCAATTAGAGTAGCATGTGCAGGAAGGCCAAAGAAAAACAGAAGGAAAGGTATGGATGAGAATGACAGCATGGTGAAGAATGGAAAGTTGTCAAGATTGGGATATATATATATATATATATATATATATATATATATATATATATATATATATATATATATATATATATATATATATATATATATAGGGGATGGTCATAACAAGAGGACATGTACAGCAGGTAAAAGTGGCAATGATGGTGCAAGTGGCAGCAAAAATGGTGCAGGTAGCAAGAAAAGGAAGAAGGATACCAATGTTTCAAGTGGTACCAAGAAGTCAAGAGTTTAAGTGTTTAAGTTTCATGTTTTGTGTTTTGGATGTAGGACTTATGTTGTGTTTTGGATGTAGCGAATGTTGTAAGGGTGTAATTCGAAATTCTGTCTGTGTAACGTTACGCTATTTTTAATCATTGTAAGTTATGTTCAACCTTTTTAATTTAATGTCTCGTAGCTAAGTTATTATTATGCTTATTCAAGACGAAGTAATCATGATGTTGGGCTAAAATATTAAGACGGGGTAATTGGGCTTTGTACCATAATTGGGGTTTGGACAAAAGAACGACACTTGTGGAAATTAGACTATGGGCTATTAATGGGCTTTATATTTGTTTAATTAAATGATAATTTGTTAATTTAATATAAAGATTTACAATTGGACGTACCTATAAATAACCATATACACTCGATCGGACACGATGGGCGGGATATTTATATGTACGAATAATCGTTCATTTAACCGGACACGGGAATGGATTAATAGTTAATAGACTTATTAAAACAGGGGTGAATTATGTACAAGGACACTTGGCGTAATTGTTAACAAATTATTAAAACCTTGGGTTACACGCAGTCGATATCCTGGTGTAATTGTTAAACAAAATATTAAGACCTTGTTACAGTTTAAGTCCCCAATTAGTTGGAATATTTGACTTCGGATATAAGGATAATTTGACGAGGACACTCGCACTTTAAATTTATGACCGATGGACTGTTATGGATAAAAACCAGACGGACATATTGAATAATCCAGGACAAAGGACAATTAACCCATGGGAATAAACTAAAATCAACACGTCGAACATCATGATTACGGAAGTTTAAATAAGCATAATTCTTTATTTTCATATTTAATTGCACTTTTAATTATCGCACTTTTATTTACTGTCATCGTATTTAATTGCACTTTTAATTATCGTTCTCTTTAATTATCGCAATTTTATTTTATCGTACTTTTATTTATCGCAATTTCATTATCGTTATTTACTTTACGCTTAAAATTAAGTTATATTTATTTTTAATATTTTACATTAGGTTTTAACTGCGACTAAAGTTTTAAAATCGACAAATCGGTCATTAAATGGTAAAAACCCCCTTTTATAATAATAATACTACTACTTATATATATTTTTGTATTTTTACAAATATAGTTTTTAAAAAATATAGTGTTAAGCTTGTTTAAAAGATCCATGTGGAACGAACCGGACTTACTAAAAACTACACTACTGTACGATTAGGTACACTACCTATAAGTGTTGTAGCAAGGTTTAGGTATATCCACTCTATAAATAAATAAATAACTTGTGTAAAATTGTATCGTATTTAATAGTATTTCCTTGTAAAAATTAATACTATTTCATATACCCCTCGCATAACATCAAGTATTTTTGGCGCCGCTGCCGGGGAAATTCTTGCTTAAATGCCGGAAGCGCAAAGCTATATATATAAATAAATAAAAAGATTTTTATTAATTTTTAGTTTACTTTTATAAAAATACGCTTTTGTAAAAATACGTTTTAAATATACGAAAATATAAAAAGAAAAACAAAATATTTGTATATTTTTAATAATTTGTTATATATATATAAAATTATAAAGTTTCTTTATTTTTATTTTAGTTTTTAAAATACAAGTTTTTATTTATTTATATAATTATTTATTAAAACAGAAAACAGAGAAAAAAATAAATAAATATATAAGTTTCGGCCTGGTACTGTAGCAGCCCATAACCTGGCCCGAAACCCTAGCTCATGTGATCGCATGAGCCCGAAGGTAAAACTTCATGCGATCGCATGAGGGTACCTGACACGTCAGGTTTGACCATCCAACAGCAATCATTACGGAGTATTATTATTAATTATAATTAATTAAAACCCTTATTAGGTTTTTATTTATTTATTATTTAAGTTTTAGTTTTATTATTTAATTTGTATTATTTAATTTATTTAGTTTTATAAATTATATAAAAATTAATAGTTTTATAAAATAAATAATATAAAAATAATATTTTTATAAACATTGTACTTTTTACAACTTTAAGTATTATTTTTATTTTTTGTATCTTTTATTTGTTTTAGCGTAATATTTGTAGTTTTCGTTCGTAATTAGTTTAAGCTATAGTTTTTGCCGTAGTTATTTTTATTTCTAGATTTTTAGGCCTTGCCGTAAAATCCCTTAAGTGCTTTTTCTTTAGACTAAGATTTAGGTGCTTTAGAATTTTGCGACGCTGTTTTAAATTTTAGTGCCTATTAAGTTATTGCCGTTTTGGATATAGAATTCCCTTTAAGCTTTAATACCTTTAGACGTAAGTTTTAATTTTTAGTTTTTAGAATTCTAAGTTTCGACGCTTATTTTCTTATTTTTATTTTTCGACATTTATTTTTCGACGTTTTTCGACGCGCTCTTTTTCTTTCTTATTTCTCGACGCTCTAGTTTATAGGACATAGAATTTTTTTCTATTTCTTCTCTAAAATTTCAAAACGAACAATTATTTTAAGTGGTTAAATTGATAGACATCCATTTTCTGGTTCGTAGTAATAGTTGGATTTGTACGTGGACCGGGTTATTGGAGCCAAACAGTACTCAATTATATTGAGACCAAATGAATCCTGCCCCTCTGCTGCATCTTTTGGCCATTCGAAAAGTGGGCAAAATCAGAAAAGTCTATTAATTTGATAACTTGTATAATTTTTCTTATTTTTATAACTAATAGTATGTTCAGTGAATGCACCGAGCAAAACGTTCACCACCTTTTGTACGTTCACCACCTGTAACTCGATCAAGACATCTAGCAAATATTGTCGCCGTTGATTTTTCTTTAGAATCGTCATCCAGCCGACCAAGTACTCCAATTCAAATTTCCGATAATCCATTTTTTGAACCCGACCTCGCAATTGAGAATCCGGAGGATATTCAGGGACAATTCAGAGATCCTGAACCATTAATCTTTCCTCCGGAACCACCAATCATTCAAACGGAGATTGTAGAGGAACCAACCATTAAATCAGAATCCTCTAGTGATTCAGATTCAACAAATTCAATCATGGAAAATCTAGAACCTCTAAATATGGAAGACCGAAAGAGAGCTAAACGCACTGGCCAAGGTCACGCAATTACTCAACCTGACATTAATGCGCCAGATTATGAAATCAAAGGACAAATCCTACACATGGTAACTAATCAATGCCAATTTAGTGGTGCGCCGAAGGAAGATCCAAATGAACATCTTCGAACCTTTAATAGGATCTGTACACTATTTAAAATCCGAGAAGTGGAGGATGAACAGATATATCTCATGTTATTTCCCTGTACTTTAAAGGGAGAAGCCAAAGATTGGTTAGAATCGTTACCTGAAGGGGCGATTGATACATGGGACGTTTTAGTTGAAATATTTCTTAAACAATTCTTTCCGGCATCTAAAGCCATGAGACTTCAAGGAGAAATTGTTACGTTCACGCAAAAACTAAATGAAACTCTATATGAGGCGTGGACAAGATTTGGAAAGTTATTGAGAGGATGTCCGCAACATGGTTTAGACACTTGTCAAATAGTACAAATATTCTACCAAGGATGCGACATCACTACAAGGAAAGACATCGATATAGCAGCTGGTGGTTCCATTATGAAGAAAACAGCAACTGACGCTTACAAAATTATTGATAACACTGCTTCCCACTCACATAAGTGGCACCAAGAAAAAGATATCGTTAGATCATCTAAAGCAGCTAGAGCCGATTCTAGCCATGACTTCGATTCCATTTCTGCAAAGATAGATGCTGTCGAGAGACGAATGGAAAAGATGACTAAGGATATTCACTCAATAAGAATTAGTTGTGAGCAGTGTGGAGGACCACATTTGACAAAAGATTGTCTCAGTATTGAACTAACAATGGAACAAAAAGAGAATATTTCATACATAAACCAAAGGCCTGGAAATAATTATCAGAATAATTATCAACCGCCAAGACCAATCTACAATCAAAACCAGAATTATAACCGAAATGTTCCATACAACAACCAACAAGGTCCTAGCAATCAACAAGTATCCAATAATACTTCCAATCAGCAAAGAATTGTTTTTCAAAACAAACCACCACAAATCGATGATAAAAAGCCAAATTTAGAAGATATGATGTCGAAGCTAGTTGAATCTCAAACTCGGTTTTTCACATCTCAGAAACAAACCAATGAACAAAATGCTCAAGCATTTAGAAATCAACAAGCTTCTATTCAAAATTTGGAACAAGAAGTGAGCAACTTAGCAAGGTTGATAGGTGAAAGAAAACCGGGAAGTCTACCTAGTGATACAAATGCTAACCCCCGAAATGAAACAGCTAAAGCCATTACCACAAGAAGTGGTATTACACTTAAACCACCTGAAATGCCTGTAATTCCTGATGAAGCTATTCCTACTCCACAAGAACCACAGTCTGAACAAGATAAGGAAAAAAAACCGATAGTTGAAAAAGTTAATGAAGATAACACAGTTAAGGCTAAACCTTATGTTAAACTATACCAACCACCACTTCCTTACCCTAGTAAAATGAGAAAAGAGAGACTTGAAGCCGAGCAATCCAAATTCTTGGATATGTTTAAACAAATAAATGTAAATCTTCCTTTCATTGATATGATTTCAGGAATGCCTAGATATGCTAAATTTTTGAAAGATCTAATCACAAATAGAAAGAAAATGGAAGAACTCTCGGCTGTTACTATGAATGCTAATTGTTCTGCAGTACTGTTGAATAAGATACCAGAAAAATTATCAGATCCAGGAAGTTTCATGATTCCATGTTTTCTGGGTAGTCTTAGTTCAATAGAAGCATTGGCAGACTTAGGTGCTAGTATAAATTTAATGCCATATTCATTATACGCTAAACTAGACCTTGGAGAATTGAAACCAACACGAATAAGCATACAACTAGCCGATCGATCAGTAAAATATCCTAGAGGGATAATGGAGAACATGCTAGTTAAAGTTGGTACTTTAGTATTTCCAGTAGATTTTGTTATTCTGGACATGGAAGAAGGTTCTCGAGTTCCTCTCATATTAGGAAGACCATTCTTAAACACGGCTAAAGCAATAATAGATGTGTTTGGTAAGAAACTGACCCTAAGTATAGAGGATGAGAGTGTTACCTTTTCTGTTGATAGAGCCATGCAACAACCGCAGTCTACAGATGATACATGCTATTATATTCAAACTATAGATTCACATGTAGAATTGTTAGAAGAATTTCCAGAATTACAAGGAACAGGAGAATGTTCTTTAGGAGAAGGAACTGAACCAATTGAGGAAACTGAAATTTTAGCTACACTTATGGCTAATGGATATGAACCAACAACAGAAAAAATTCAAATGCTAAAAGAAGAAGACAGATATCGATATAAATCATCGATAGAAGAACCACCGACATTAGAGTTAAAGCCACTTCCAAACCATTTGGAATATGCTTATTTATATGGTGAATCTGAATTACCTGTAATAATATAGTCTTCTCTTACTGAAAATGAAAAATCTCAACTCATTTCTGTGCTAAAAGCTCATAAACCAGCTATTGCATGGAAAATTCATGATATTAAAGGAATAAGTCCTTCGTATTGCACACATAAAATCCTTATGGAAGAAGGTCATAAAACGTATGTGCAACGCCAACGAAGTCTAAATCCGAATATGCAAGATGTTGTTAAGAAAGAAATTATTAAACTGCTTGATGCAGGTTTAATTTATCCAATTTCTGATAGTCCATGGGTAAGCCCAGTTCAATGCGTACCTAAGAAGGGTGGCATGACTGTCATCACAAATGAAAAAATGAGCTTATTCCTACTAGGACGGTAACAGGATGGCGTGTTTGTATTGATTATAGAAAATTAAATGATGCCACCAGAAAAGATCACTTTCCCTTACCTTTCATTGATCAAATGTTGGAAAGATTAGCCGGAAATAGTTACTATTGTTTTCTTGATGATTTTTTCGGATACTTTCAAATTCCAATAGCACCCGAGGACCAAGAGAAAACCACATTCACGTGCCTTTAAGGTACTTTTGCTTACAAACGCATGCCATTTGGACTTTGCAACGCCCCTGCAACCTTTCAAAGGTGCATGATGGCGATTTTTCACGACATGATAGAAGAATGCATGGAAGTTTTCATGGATGACTTTTCAGTCTTCGGTGATACATTTGAATCATGTCTAGTTAATCTTGAACGAATGCTTATTAGATGCGAACAATCAAATCTAATACTTAATTGGGAGAAATGCCATTTCATGGTTAAAGAAGGCATCGTTCTTGGTCATAAAATTTCAAAAGAAGGAATTGAAATGGATAGAGCTAAAGTAGATGTAATTGCTAAACTTCCACATCCCACTAATGTTAGAGGAGTTAGGAGTTTTCTAGGGCATGCCGGTTTTTACCGACGTTTTATAAAAGATTTTTCTAAAATTGCCACTCCTATGAATAAACTCCTAGAAAAGGATGCTCCATTCATCTTTTCAGATGAATGCATCAAATCTTTTAATATTCTTAAAGAGAAACTCACTAATGCGCCGATCATGATAACTCCAAATTGGAATCTACCATTTAAACTAATGTGCGATGCAAGTGATTTTGCAATGGGAGCCGTTTTAGGATAAAGGATTGAAAAATGATTTCAACCTATTTATTATGCTAGTAAGACGTTACAAGGAGCACAAACGAATTACACAACTACTGAAAAAGAACTCCTTGCAATTGTCTTTGCTTTTGACAAATTTCGTTCATATCTCGTTCTAGCAAAAACGGTGGTCTATACCAACCATTCTGCTCTTAGATACCTATTTTCGAAACAAGATACTAAACCAAGATTAATCCGTTGGATCTTACTCTTACAAGAGTTCGATATTGAAATCCGAGATAAAAATGGAGCAGAAAATCTCGCCGCTGATCATCTTTCTCGTCTTGAAAATCCTGAATTAGAAGTTCTAAATGAATTGGCCATACAAGACAACTTTCCTGATGAATATCTATTGAAGATAGATTATAATGAAATTCTATGGTTTGCAGACTATGCAAACTACTTAGTATGTGGATTCCTTGAAAAAGGATTATCGTACCAAAAACGAAAGAAATTCTTTAGTGATATAAAACACTATTTCTGGGAAGATCCACATTTGTTTAAAAGTTGTCCCGATGGAATAATACGCCGATGTGTATTCAGAGATGAAGCCAGTCAAATCTTAAACCATTGTCACACAGAACCAACAGGAGGGCATTATGGGCCTCAACTCACAGCAAGAAAAGTTTACGATGCTGGATTCTATTGGCCTACAATTTTCAAAGACGCACACCTTCTTTGCAAATCCTGTGATGCTTGTCAAAGGGCCGGAAAAATAAGTCAACGTGATGAAATGCCACAAAATGTCATTCAAGTATGTGAAGTATTTGACATTTGGGGTATTGACTTTATGGGTCCATTTCCAAAATCTCATAATAATCTTTACATTCTCGTTGCCATTGATTATGTATCTAAATGGGCGGAAGCACAAGCTCTCCCAACTAACGATGCACGAGTTGTAGTCAACTTTTTAAAGCATCTTTTTGCAAGGTTTAGAACACCGAAAGCTTTAATAAGTGATTGGGGTACTCATTTTTGTAATAATCAACTTGAGAAAGTTCTCAAAAGATATGGAGTAACTCATAAAATCTCAACTGCATATCATCCACAAACAAGTGGACAAGTTGAAAATACCAACCGAGCTTTAAAACGTATTCTAGAAAAAACCGTAGGATCAAATCCGAAGGAATGGTCCATGAAATTGGAGGATGCACTCTGGGCTTTTAGAACAGCCTACAAAACTCCAATTGGAACCACACCTTTTAAACTCGTTTACGGAAAAGCATGTCATCTTCCAGTAGAAATTGAACACAAAGCATTTTGGGCTTTGAAGACATGTAATCTTGATTTACATGAAGCTGGACGTCTACGGTTAAGTCAATTAAACGAATTAGAAGAATTGAGACATGAAGCATACAAAAATTCGTTAATCTATAAGGAAAGAACGAAGAAATGGCATGATAAAAGAATCAGAAGTTCAAAAGAATTTAAAGAATGAGACAGAGTTCTTCTTTTCAATTCACAATTCAAGCTATTTCCTGGAAAATTGAAATCAAGATGGTCTGGACCATTCATAGTTAAAAGAGTTTTCCCATACAGAACAGTAGAGTTAATAAATTCAAATGGGATTGAATTTAAAGTTAATGGTCACAGAGTTAAACATTACATAGATAATCCAATGGAAGTTGACAACGAAGTTAATCATAATTTCGACACCACATCTAACTAAGTGTGGGGAGGTTCGAATCTTTTTAGGGTAATATATATTTCTGTTAGAGTTAGATATTCTGTTTTCGTGTAGTTCTCGAGAATGGAATCCAAATGGTCTTTCCCTAGCAGACCCTAAAGAACTAGTCTTCTCCCCCCATTCTGAATTTTTATTTTTTTTAGGTTTTACGAGATGAAGACTTCCTGTGAACTAAACCATGGTCTAATGCTACACGCTTTAATCACTAAACGAATTAATGACACCCTTCCAAGTGAATTAGTATCATTAATCAGAGGTAAATTGGACGGAGTAAGAAAAGAATCCAGGAACGAAAATAATAAGTTACAGTTTGGTAAAGAAAAATCAAAATCCGCAGCGAAAAGAAGAGCACGACACCTTGAAAGATGTCACAAATGCGGAAAATGGTCACACGAAGGAAAATGCTCGACAATCAGACATATTCCAATATCGAGTTCGTTACTTTATGCAGAGAAGGACCGTTCATATGTTTTGAAGAAAAAACGTTGAATGCTCGAGGTTACACCTATGTAGCTATGGAAAACCAATTAGTCCGACTATCTTATGAGTGGGCTAAATCAGGTCACTGAGAATTCTATCTCACAGGTAAGTTTGTACAGTTTTTAGTTTTATTTTTATTATTTTTAACCTTTTGATAATAAACGCTAAATCGTTCACTATAAAGTATTAAATTGGTATTCAATAAAATTAGGTATGCGTGACCGAAATTATTAATATCATACAAAAATTTATTACATCACTGCGAAATTTACCGTTTATTCTTAAGGTATAAATATCTTTAATCAATCAACTCAAAATATTTCAAAAATTCATCAGGAGTAAAACTAGGTAATATAGCCGAAATTACTTTACCGAAAAGAAGGGCGTATATTTTTGATAATATTTGATTGATTAAAGTGGGATAAAAGACCAAAAAGATTTTTAATTTTTATTTTTACTTTGTTTATTAATACATTAATACTAAATTATTATTGTAAACTTTTAAAATCAATATATTTAAGTTTGTAAATATTTGAAAAATTAATATTTTTAATATAAGTTTGTATGTATAAAAACAAAAATTTAATATAAGTTTAGTGTGAATTTTTAATCTTAATAATATGAATTTTTTTAATTTTATGCATTTTAAATTTAAGTTTGGTGTGAATTTAAAAACAAAAATTTACTTAATTTCGCTAAATTAAAAATATGATTTTTAAAATTCGTCGTAAGTTGAAGACTAGGTCATTGAACCGAAATTGCTTTACTCAAGGGAGGGACGAGAACTTTTATTATCATTATTTTTAGCCTTATTGAATTAAAGTATGCCAAAAACATTTAAAAAAATCCAAAAAGCTTTGCTTTTAAAACTGAGCTTAAAAATGACAAATTTTAAAACTTTGTCGAGGGACGGACTAGGACATCGTTCCGAAACGCCCTCATCCTAAAAAGAAACAAAATTTTAATTTTTAATTAATTATATGTTTTATTAAGTATAAGGTTTTATAAAAAAAATAAAAAATAAAAATGGTACTGTACCCGCCGGACCCCATGCGATCGCATGGGGTTTGCACTGCAACTCCATGCGATCGCATGGAGCTGGAATCCAGGCAAGAAACAAAAGAACCAGCGAGCTGTTTGTCTCCACAAAACACACACATATACACACGAACTCTCTCAAATCCTCACCAAATTTCATCATTTTTTCACCGTAATTCGTCAAATTTCTTGCTCTAATCATGCCTAGGTTCCGATTCTTCAACAAAAAGGTAAAAATTACACCCCTAAACTCATAAATTTTCTAGTTTTTGTGATAATTACCAATATTTTACCTAATTTGATTTTGTTAATTTCTAGTGTAATTAGTGTTAAATTGTTAGTATTTTATGCATGTAGAGAAATATTCATTTGAGTCCATAAATTAAGTTGAGATTCAAGGGACCAATGAGAGCGCGACACGTGTCGCGAAAATCACATGTGATTGAAAAAAAATTCAAAAATTTTTTTTTGAAAAAAATAATTTTAAATTTTTTTTTCGAAATTTAAAAAAAAAAAAAATTTAAATTTTTTTTTTTACAATCACATGTGATTTATCTGCACAATCACATGTGATTGAATTGTACAATCACATGTGATTGGATTGTACAATCACATGTGATTGGATTTGCCATGCATAATCATATGTGATTGGGTTTACAATCACATGTGATTGGGTTTACAATCACATGTGATTGATATGCATAATCACATATGATTTTTTTTTTTAAAAAAATTTCGAAAAAAAAAAATTTCGGAAAAAAAATTTGAAAAAAAAAATTAAAAAAAAAAATTTGAATTTTTTTTTTTCCAATCACATGTGATTTTCGCGCCACATGTCGCCATCTCATTGTTCCCTTTGTTTTCAAGCAAATTTATGGATGCAAGTGATTACAACTCTATGCATGTATAACCTAGATTGATGCTATTTAACATGGTTTGAAGCCAAAAATTTCAAAATTTTTAGAAATCTAGGGTTTGTGTTCTTGAGCAATTTGGGGCTTTTTGATATAAACAGGTTATGGCTGATTTTTATCATGAATTATTGCCAAATTAAGTAGTGTAACATGTTTAGGTAGTTAAATGATCCAAACTTTAATCCTAAACATGATTTTTGAGAATTAAAGTGGACTTTTTAGGTACAAAATTCATGAACTTGATTAATTTGATATAATTGCCATTTGAGACTTGTTTAATTGTTAGTAATGACTATTTTGACATGTTATTTGAGTTAAATGCTTATGAACTTTGTATACATTTTCATAAAGGCTTATTTGAAAAAGTGTAGAATTAATAAAATTGTGAAAATGTGTATAAGTTTAATTTTGATTTAACATGTTATTGTAATTGTTTCAAGTTGTTATTTTGCTAACACTAATGCATATTTGGATGCACAAATTTTGTGTTTAATTTGTTTTGCAGAAAATCGATACTACTGGTGCTTCATCATCATCTAGACAACCACAACAAGAACCTGAACCAGAATATGAGCCGCAATATGAGCCAGAACCCGAACAAGAACCACAACAGGAACAACCACATCAGCCTGATCAACATGTACCTTATTATGATCCGCTATAGTTTGTTAATGAATTCACAGTGTTTCCGATACATCCGCCAGTAGAATACCCAACGATTCCTGAATATACATTGCATCCTAATCTGAGATTCGATAGAAGCTGGAGAGATTACCCGGCATATCAAAGTAATAAATTCAAATTAGTAACGAAAGATGTAGAGGTGCCTAGGGTAATTGATTGGAATCCTTTGGAAAAGGTACATCTAGCTGACCGTGTTAGACTGCTACGGATTCAAAGGTATGGCAGTTCTTCTTTTACCGATTGGGAACGCTTATTCACCATTCGTAGGCCTGTATATAAGAAATGGTGTGTTGAGCTGATGAGTACTATAGCATTAAATGTAGATGTAGATAGATTAGATGATAGAAGTTTTCTTAGATTTATACTTGGCCGTAGGATGTACAGGATGTCCATGCTGGACATGGCCAGGGCTTTGCAGATATATACGCCCGCTGAATTACTACTACCCGATTGTATTAATTTGATTTATCGTGGTGAAAGGGTAGATAGGAATTTTGATGCGAACGCCGTCTGGAGGCGTATGTCAGACTATAATGTTTTTGGGCGGGCAGGAACACATACCTACTTACATATTAACAGAGCCGAGCTTCGTATAATTCATAGATTTTTGGCTAACTCGATTACACAGAGAGGTCACAACAAGGAAAAATTGACCTTACATGATTTATTTTACCTAAATTGTATTCGAGACCCAAGAGGCTTTGTTAATATCCCTTACTGTGTTGGTTTTTATTTGTCTAAGATGGTGGAAGGAATGCAGGAAGGGGGGATAATTGGAGGAGGTATTTTTGTTACTCTCATTGGAGAGTATTTAGGTGTAGATAGGGATCAAGGGGGTCCACTTATGGTATGTAGAGAACAGGTTGAGCTTTTATGATTGAGGGTTTATGCGGGTGCTAAGGTATTAAAGAGTAGACGCAATCAGCCAGTACCCTATGAAGGTAATCATCCTCAGGTAGAGAGAGGTTCAGATGAGGAAATGGAGGAAGCGGATGACATTAGGGATGTCATTCGGGAGGCTATGACTGATGTCTACCAGTGTGTAGATGAGGTAGATATGACAAACGCGGAGAGATTTCGTCGGATGGAGCAGTGGCAAGCCCGGAATGATTACGAGCATTCCAGGCAACGACAGCATGATAGATGGGACTATCATCAGCATCAGATTATGAGCCGGCTGTCACCTCAGGATCACTATGTTCCGACCCGACCAGCTTACTACCCTTCACACCAGCCCGAAATGAGACCACCATATCCTCTCTACGACCCTAACCAGGCATACCAGTACACCTATCACCAACCATGGAACCCGGACGATGACATGAACTAGAACCCCTATCCAGATTGACATAGTTCCTGTTGGTAATTTTTATGATTTTTATCTTTTTATTATTTCTATTTATTTATGTTTAAACACATTATATTTTGATACTTTTATTGTAATGTTTAATATTTTAATTATTTTGTACTACTATTTCATATTTGATTTGAAAGTGGGATATTAAGTCCCATTTCAAATTACCATGCTTGTTTATATTTGTATGTATATATATTGTCAATTGTACACAACAGGGTAAAACAGCGCATTTTCAAAGACTGGCATTAAGTTCAGCAAAAGCTAGTACTTTTGACGACAAAATGAAAAACAAATGTGATGTAACAACAAGATAGAATGAACAAATGATGTGCACCATTTATCATTCAACAAACAAACGCCAATATGTTTGGAAACTTTGGTAAAATTTAATCATTTTTCTATGCTAATCACCCTCAATAATTTAAATTGTTACTGATTTCTTGCAAATGAGGGCATTGCAAGATCTTAAGTGTGGTAAGGGGTTAAATTCTTTCAGATTTTTAAAATTTTAACTTATACACTTGGTTACCATTAAAAATACTAGTAACGCAGTAGTTGTATTAGAATCTAGTGCTCTCTGATAATAAAGAACAGCCCTAGTCTTATATACTGACTACCCAATTCTAGTAAAATTTTTCAAAATTTTCAATTAAAATGAATTCAAAATCAAGTTTATACATGTTTCTGAACGATAAAACTAGGTGTTAATACCGAAATTATTGTTACCTCGGAAAGGACATAAATTGAGAAACAACCCAAAATATTAGAATTCATTTAAAATGGAATAGAGGACAATAAAAAGGCAAATAAAGGAAAATAAAAGCCAAGTGTAGGAAAATTTACCAAGTTATTTAAAACATATATCACATATTTTTGTACAAATAACTGAAGATGCTTTTGCTTTAGACTAAACTAATCAGTTTTACCCGATTTACTGTAATATATTTGAAAGAAAGATGGATCAACACAATGAATCAATTCCATCATTAAAAGGAAGTAAAGACTTCCGAAAAAGACACGCGCTTCTTGATTTAGGTCATGAAGTTGTCGTCCAGACCAGCTGTAGGTTGACGAAAAATCTAGAAAAGTCAACACTAAAATTAGCAGGAAATCTACGGACCTCAACATCAAACAGGGTCGCCAAGTGGTCAGACTTATCCTAACCACGAGAGGATCTGTCTCGTAAAATGGGGAGGATGCCGTGCAAATTAGCTTGATAAGACTAATGAATCAGATCCCCAGAAAGGATAATCTCCTTAAAAGATCAAAAATCAGCTTTTAAGACTGATATTACTCAATCCTTGAGATTGTCTTTAAAGATTGAGAATTACAAACTCATGAAATTCAATGATATCTAAACTCGAGCTTGAACGAGAAAATATTTTGATCAAAATTACAAACCGATTTGTTTTCTGAAAATCCATTTTCAATGCGTTCATTACCATTGAACGTAAAATCCTAAGAATTCTCCTGAAATTCATTAGGTCACCTGAACCAAATCGGGTGTCAACCGTAAGAACGGTGGTTGTATAGTATGGTCGAAGACAGGAACTTGTGCCAAACCGAAAAATTATAAGGGTGAGCTTTACTATTGCTCCTACCAAGAATAGTAATTGCATCCGACACGTTATAGACCATAATTAAAAGCATGTCAGGGGACATTGCCTTAACAGTTGCTTGTTCAATGCTTCCTTTACAACTGGAAGGTAGTTTACCGAAAGGTAATATACGGAGTAAGTATACTGGACGTGTTGCTTGTAGTGACCCGAACTTTTCCATGTTTATATATATATTAAATGAAATTGTTATTTACATGATTAAGTGTATCCAACATGTTAAGAAATCAAACTTGTTAAGACTTGATTAATTGAAATAGGTTTCATATAGACAATTGACCACCCAAGTTGACCGGTGATTCACGAACGTTAAAACTTGTAAAAAAAAAAACTATATGATGACATATATATGGATATATATATATATATATATATATATATATATATATATATATATATATATATATATATATATATATATATAGTTAACATGATATTATGATAAGTAAACATATCATTAAATATATTAACAATGAACTACATATGTAAAAGCAAGACTACTAACTTAATGATTTTGAAACGAGACATTTATGTAACGATTATCGTTGTAACGACATTTAATGTATATATATCATATTAAGAGATATTCATACATCATATTATCATGATAATATAATAATTTAAAATCTCATTTGATATTATAAACATTGGGTTAACAACATTTAACAAGATCGTTAACCTAAAGGTTTCAAAACAACACTTACATGTAACGACTAACGATGACTTAACGACTCAGTTAAAATGTATATACATGTAGTGTTTTAATATGTATTCATACACTTTTGAAAGACTTCAAGACACTTATCAAAATACTTCTACTTAACAAAAATGCTTACAATTACATCCTTGTTCAGTTTCATCAACAATTCTACTCATATGCACCCGTATTCGTACTCGTACAATACACAGCTTTTAGATGTATGTACTATTGGTATATACACTCCAATGATCAGCTCTTAGAAGCCCATGTGAGTCACCTAACACATGTGGGAACCATCATTTATCAACTAGCATGAAATATCTCATAAAATTACAAAAATATGAGTAATCATTCATGACTTATTTACATGAAAACAAAATTACATATCCTTTATATCTAATCCATGCACCAATGACCAAAAACACCTACAAACACTTTCATTATTCAATTTTCTTCATCTAATTGATCTCTCTCAAGTTCTATCTTCAAGTTCTAAGTGTTCTTCATAAATTCTACAAGTTCTAGTTTCATAAAATCAAGAATACTTCCAAGTTTGCTAGCTTACTTCCAATCTTGTAGAGTGATCATCCAACCTCAAGAAATCTTTCTTATTTACAGTAAGATATCTTTATAATATAAGGTAATACTTATATTCAAACTTTGATTCAATTTCTATAACTATAACAATCTTATTTCGAGTGAAAATCTGACTTGAACTTGTTTTCGTGTCATGATTCTACTTCAAGAACTTTCAAGCCATCCAAGATCCTTTGAAGCTAGATCCATTTGTCTCTTTTCCAGTAGGTTTATCCACAAAACTTGAGGTAGTAATGATGTTCATAACATCATTCGATTCATACATATAAAGCTATCTTATTTGAAGGTTTAAACTTGAAATCACTAGAACATAGTTTAGTTAATTCTAAACTTGTTCGCAAACAAAAGTTAATCCTTCTAAATTGACTTTTAAAATCAACTAAACACATGTTCTATACTATATGATATGCTAACTTAATGATTTAAAACCTGGAAACACGAAAAACACCGTAAAACTGGACATACGCCGTCGTAGTAACACCGCGGGCTGTTTTGGGTTTGATAATTAAAAACTATGATAAACTTTGATTTAAAAGTTGTTCTTCTAGGAAAATGATTTTTCTTATGAACATGAAACTATATCCAAAAATCATGGTTAAACTCAAAGTGGAAGTATGTTTTTCAAAATGGTCATCAAGACGTCGTTCTTTCGACTGAAATGACTACCTCTTACAAAAATGACTTGTAACTTATATTTCTTACTATAAACCTATACTTTTTATGTTTATATTCATAAAATAAAGTTCAATATGAAACTATAGCAATTTGATTCACTCAAAACGGATTTAAAATGAAGAAGTTATGGGTAAAACAAGATTGGATATTTTTTTGATTTTTGTAGCTACGGGAAATATTAACAATTCTATACAAATCATATCCTAGCTAACTTATATTGTATTATACATGTATTCTAATATATTATGTAATCTTGGGATACCATAGACACGTATGCAAATTTTTTGACATATCATATCGACCCATGTATATATATTATTTGGAACAACCATAGACACTCTATATGCAGTAATGTTGGAGTTAGCTATACAGGATTGAGGTTGATTCCAAAAATATATACACTTTGAGTTGTGATCTAGCCTGAGACGTGTATACACTGGGTCGTGGATTGATTCAAGATAATATATATATATATCGATTTATTTCTGTACATCTAACTGTGGACAACTAGTTGTAGGTTAGTAACGAGGACAACTGACTTAATAAACTTAAAACATCAAAATGTATTAAAAGTATTGTAAATATATTTTGAACATACTTTGATATATATGTACATATTTGTTATAGGTTCGTGAATCGACCAGTGGCCAAGTCTTACTTCTCGACGAAGTAAAAATCTGTGAAAGTGAGTTATAGTCCCACTTTTAAAATCTAATATTTTGGGATGAGAATACATGCAGTTTTATAAATGTTTTACGAAATAGACACAAGTAATTGAAACTACATTATATGGGTGAATGATCGAAGTCGAATATGCCCCTTTTGTTTGGTAGCCTAAGAATTAGTAAACCGATCTACTAATTGACGCGAATCCTAAAGATAGATCTATTGGGCCTAACGAACCCCATCCAAAGTACCGGATGCTTTAGTACTTCGAATTCGTTTTTATCATGTCCGAAGGATTTCCCGGAATGATAGGGGATATTCTTATATGCATCTTGTTAATGTCGGTTACCAGGTGTTCACCATATGAATGAATTTTATCTCTATGTATGGGATGTATATTGAAATATGAAATCTTGTGGTCTATTATTATGATTTGATAATATATAGGTTAAACCTATAACTCACCAACATTTTTGTTGACGTTTTAAGCATGTTTATTCTCAGGTGATTATTAAGAGCTTCCGCTGTCGCATACTTAAATAAGGACGAGATTTGGAGTCCATGCTTGTATGATATTGTGTAAAAACTGCATTCAAGAAACTTATTTCGTTGTAACATATTTGTATTGTAAACCATTATGTAATGGTCGTATGTAAACATGATATTTTAGATTATCATTATTTGATATTTAAACCTTTATTGATGAAATAAAGGTTATGGTTTGTTTTAAAATGAATGCAGTCTTTGAAAAACATCTCATATAGAGGTCAAAACCTCGCAACGAAATCAATTAATATGGAACGTTTTTAATCAATAAGAACGGGACATTTCAGTTGGTATCCGAGCGTTGGTCTTAGGGAACCAGAATTTTGCATTAGTGTTCTTATCGAGTTTGTTAGGATGCATTAGTGAGTCTGGACTTCGACCGTGTTTACTTGAAAAATGATTGCTTAACAAATTTTGTTGGAAACTATATATTTTTAACATGTGAATATTATGTGATATATTAATCTCTTAACGTGTTTGATATTATGTGATAGATGTCTACCTCTAGAACAGGTCCCATTGACTCACCTAATAATAATGAAGAGTCAAATGTAAATTGGAATGATTCGTGGACTGATTCACAAGTTCCCGAAGAGGAACCGGAAGAAGAGTCGGAACCGGAAGAAGAATCGGAACCGGAAGAAGAAATAGAACCAGTGGGGGAAATAATAAAACGGTTAAGTAGAAGAAAATCCTCAACCAACCGACCAAAGTTAATTATGGTCAATGGTGTTTCCGCCAAGGAAGCAAAGTATTGGGAGGATTACCAATTCTTCGATGAATCGGATCCCGACAAGGATTCCGATGATGTTATAGAAATTACCCCAACACAATTTAATAAGGTAAAAGAGAACAATAAGGGAAAGGGCATAAAAATAGAGAAATTTGATTCCAAACCCGATGAACTTTATATGTATCATCAACACCCGTATTTCTTAAGTTGTGACAATAACCCGGGAACCTCTAAACCATCGGGTTTTTCTAAACCAATGTGGAAAACGATGGCTCGTATTAGGAGAACATCATATATCCCTAGAAACTTAGCAAAACGAACCAAAACCGAAGAAGAAGAAATGAGCAAGTCGGAATAAGATAGTTATATTCGTGTGGTGTAATATATGTAATATAGTGTGCTTATGTTTTATGATATATGTAAAAATTTCTTGTATTAATAAGTATTTTTTTTTTTGAATCTAACTCTTGTCTATTTTACAGTATAAAAACACAAAATGGATAGACAACCCAATATTTTAAGAGACCTACCCGGAGACATGATTGATGAAATCTTGTCTAGAGTCGGTCAGAATTCCTCGGCACAACTATTTAAGGCGAGATCAGTTTGTAAGACATTCGAAGAACGTTCAAAGAATGCCTTGATTTATAAAAGGCTTTCATTCGAAAGATGGGGGATATCACATTGAGGAATCCATAAGTTACGATGTGTTTACTTTGACGCATATATTGCGGAGAACCCAAATGCTATTTTACGCAACGGGTTAAGAAATTATTTTGACTCAATATATCCGAATATAGGACTTCGTGATTTAGAAAAAGCGGCTAACATGCAACATAAAGAAGCATGTTATGCTTACGGGTTAGTAATGTTCGCTTCTCACCAAAGTGAGAACAAGAACATCGGGCTACAACTATTAAACAAAACGTTCACAAGTGACGGAGTTGGTAATTGGGGTAAGAAATGAGGTTTTTAGGTTATTACGAGACTGTTGGTCATTACGTAACCTTCATCCTTTTGACGACGTTACAACACATTTTCTTACTATCAGTCACAACGGTTATGTTCCACAAAACCAAGGATGGGAAGTGGTATTAGTAAAACCAGAATGCATGACTTGTTCCTGGACGTATGAATTACGTGTCTTTATTGCCTTTGCTGAACGCCTTATTTATTAACTAGAATTATCTTCGCAACTACTTTGTATCAAAGTTTTATGTGCTATATTTCATGCTATATGTAAAATAGCGGTATTGTAAGTTTGCAAGTTATTGTATAAAGGTTTGAATACGATATATTTTTTTTGTGATTAGTTTTTCATATAGAATTGTAGTAGTTGAAATGGTATGTTAGCTACTAAGTATGAACTTAACAGGTAGGTACTGCCAGAATTAAAGAGTATAAAACTCTAATATGAAGAAAGAGCTTTTATAAATAAGTTCATATTACGCTACGAAATACTATTGACTACTCTTGATATTCTATATGATTAACTCGTTTCTTTTGGCTATTTTTGAAGGAACTGGCACCAACTACTCGACATACCGTGAGTATGAACGAAGAGGAGTTTCGTACCTTTCTTGCTGCAAACATAGCTGCAGTACAGGCTGCGCTACATACCAACAATAACGCTGAATCTAGCAATGTAGCTAACGGTGCAAGAAATCGTGTAGGACGCACCTACAAAGAATTCACTGCCTGCAAACCTTTGAAATTTGATGGAACCAAAGGACCAATTGGATTGAAACGGTGGACCGAGAAATTCGAATCGGTGTTTGCCATAAGTAAGTGTACTGAAGACGAAAAAGTTAAGTACGCTACGCATACCTTCACAGGTACTGCATTAACGGGGTGGAACACCTATCTTGAACATGTAGGACAAAATGCTGCTTACGCACTACCGTGGTCGGCATTCAAGCAATTGATGAACGAGCAGCATCGTCCTAGAAACGAAGTCAATAAACTCAAGGCAGAACTTAGAGAGTTACGAACACAAGGGTTCGACATTACCACATATGAACGATGATTCACAGAGTTGTGCCTATTGTGCCCGGGAGCATTCGAAGATGAAGAAGAGAAGATCGACGCGTTTGTAAAATTGTTACCAGCAAGGATTCAAGAAGATGTAAGTTCACACGAGCCTGCTTCTATACAGAAGGCAAGTCGAATGGCTCATAAACTCATAAATCAGATTGAGGGAAGAATTAAAGAGCAGGCGGCCGAAGAAACTAACACGAAACAACTCAAGAGGAAGTGGGAGGAAAACGGTGACAAGAGTCACCAGTACAATAACAATAACAATTACAACCACAATCGCCATAACTATCCCAACAACCGCAACAACAATCGCAACAATAACCGCAATTCTAACAATAACTACAACAAACATCCCAACAACAACAACAACTACAACAACCGTTTCAACAACAATAACAATCCCAACAACAACCTTAATAACAACAACGGCAACAAAAACCAAAAACAGCCATGTCATAGGTGTGAAGAAAATCACCAGGGGTTTTGCACGACATTTTACAACAGGTGTAAAAGAAATGGTCTTAGCGTGACAAAGTGTGAGGTCTATGGACCAAAGTTTAACAGAACTAAGGGAGCAAATAATGCCGGAACAAGTAATGCCGAAACGAATTACGTCGGAGCAAGTAATACCAACGCTGTTTGTTATAAATGTGGAAAACCGGGCCACATTATTAGAAATTGACCGAATCAGGGGAATACTAATGGGTAGGGCCGTGAAAGAGTTTTCAATATTAATGCGGCAGAAGCACAGGAAGACCCGGAGCTTGTTACGGGTACGTTTCTTATTGACGATAAATCTGCTTATGTTTTATTTGATTCGGGTGCGGATAGAAGCTATATGAGTAGAGAATTTTGTGCTAAATTAAGTTGCCCATTGACGCCTTTGGATAGTAAATTTTTACTCGAATTAGCAAATGGTAAATTAATTTCAGCAGATAATATATGTCGGAATCGAGAAATTAAACTGGTTAGCGAAACATTTAAGATTGACTTGATACCAGTGGAGTTAGGGAGTTTTGATGTGATAATCGGTATGGACTGGTTGAAAGAAGTGAAAGCAGAGATCGTTTGTTACAAAAATGCAATTCGCATTATACGAGAAAAAGAAAAAACCCTTAATGGTGTACGGAGAAAAGAGCAACGCAAAGTTAAATCTTATTAGTAACCTGAAGGCACAAAAACTAATAAAAAAAGGTTGCTATGCTGTGCTAGCACACGCCGAGAAAGTCAATTCCGAAGAAAAGAACATCAATGATATTCCCGTCGCAAAAGAATTTCCCGATGTATTTCTGAAAGAATTACCGGGACTACCTCCACACCGATCCATTGAATTTCAAATAGACCTTGTACCAGGAGCTGCACCAATAGCTCGTGCTCCATACAGAATCGCACCTAGCGAAATGAAGGAACTTCAGAGCCAATTACAAGAACTTTTAGAGCGTGGTTTCATTCGACCAAGCACATCACCGTGGGGAGCTCCTGTTTTGTTTGTCAAGAAGAAAGATGGCACATTCAGGTTGTGTATCGACTATCGAGAGTTGAACAAACTTACCTTCAAGAACCGCTACCCACTACCGAGAATTGACGACTTATTTGATCAACTACAAGGCTCGTCTATTTATTCAAAGATTGACTTACGTTCCGGGTATCATCAAATGTGGGTGAAAGAAGATGATATTCCAAAGACTGCTTTCAGAACACGTTACGGTCATTATGAGTTTATGGTCATGCCGTTTGGTTTAACTAATGCACCAGCTGTGTTCATGGACCTTATGAACCGAATGTGTGGACCATACCTTGATAAGTTTGTCATTGTTTTCATTGATGACATACTTATTTACTCAAAGAATGACCAAGAACACGGTGAACATTTGAGAAAGGTGTTAGAAGTATTGAGGAAGGAAGAATTGTACGCTAAGTTTTCAAAGTGTGCATTTTGGTTGGAAGAAGTTAAATTCCTCTGTCACATAGTGAACAAAGAAGGTATTAAGGAGGATCCGGCAAAGATAGAAACTGTTGAAAAGTGGGAAACCCCGAAAACTCCGAAACACATAGGCCAGTTTTTAGGACTAGCAGGTTACTACAGAAGGTTCATCCAAGACTTTTCTAGAATAGCAAAACCCTTGACTGCATTAACGCATAAAGGGAAGAAATTTGAATGGAAGGATGAACAAGAGAAAGCGTTTCAGTTATTGAAGAAAAAGTTAACTACGGCACCTATATTGTCATTACCTGAAGGGAATGATGATTTTGCGATATATTGTAACGCCTCAAATCAAGGTCTCGGTTGTGTATTAATGCAACGAACGAAAGTAATTGCTTATGCGTCTAGACAATTGAAGATTCACGAACAAAATTATACGACGCATGATTTGGAATTAGGCGCGGTTGTTTTTACATTAAAGACTTGGAGGCACTACTTATATGGGGTGAAAAGTATTATATATACCGACCACAAAAGTCTTCAACACATATTTAATCAGAAACAGCTGAATATGAGGCAGCATAGGTGGATTGAATTGTTGAATGATTTCGACTTTGAGATTCGTTACCACCCGGGGAAGGCAAATGTGGTAGCCGACGCCTTGAGCAGGAAGGACAGAGAACCCATTCGAGTAAAATCTATGAATATAATGATTCACAATAACCTTACTACTCAAATAAAGGAGGCGCAACAGAGAGTTTTAAAAGAGGGAAATTTAAAGGATGAAATACCCAAAGGATCGGAGAAGCATCTTAATATTCGGGAAGACGGAACCCGGTATAGGGCTGAAAGGATTTGGGTACCAAAATTTGGAGATATGAGAGAAATGGTACTTAGAGAAGCTCATAAAACCAGATACTCAATACATCCTGGAACGGGGAAGATGTACAAGGATCTCAAGAAACATTTTTGGTGGTCGGGTATGAAAGTCGATGTTGCTAAATACGTAGGAGAATGTTTGACGTGTTCTAAGGTCAAAGCTGAGCATCAGAAACCATCAGGTCTACTTCAACAACCCGAAATCTCGGAATGGAAATGGGAAAACATTACCATGGATTTCATCACTAAATTGCCAAGGACTGCAAGTGGTTTTGATACTATTTGGGTAATAGTTGATCGCCTCACCAAATCAGCACACTTCCTGCCAATAAGAGAAGATGACAAGATGGAGAAGTTAGCACGACTGTATTTGAAGGAAGTCGTCTCTAGACATGGAATACCAATCTCTATTATCTCTGATAGGGATGGCAGATTTATTTCAAGATTCTGGCAGACATTACAGCAAGCATTAGGAACTCGTCTAGACATGAGTACTGCCTATCATCCACAAACTGATGGGCAGAGTGAAAGGACGATACAAACGCTTGAGGACATGCTAAGAGCATGTGCTATTGATTTCGAAAACAGTTGGGATCGACATCTACCGTTAGCAGAATTTTCCTACAACAACAGCTACCATTCAAGCATTGAGATGGCGCCGTTTGAAGCACTTTATGGTAGAAAGTGCAGGTCTCCGATTTTTTGGAGTGAAGTGGGGGATAGACAGATTACGGGTCCGGAGATAATACAAGAAACTACCGAGAAGATCATCCAAATTCAACAACGGTTGAAAAAACCGCCTAAAGTCGACAAAAGAGCTACGCTGACATTAAAAGAAAAGATATAGAATTTGAAATTGGAGAGATGGTCATGCTTAAAGTTGCACCTTGGAAAGGCGTTGTTCGATTTGGTAAACGAGGGAAATTAAATCCAAGGTATATTGGACCATTCAAGATTATTGATAGTGTCAGACCAGTAGCTTACCGACTTAAGTTACCTCAACAACTCGCGGCTGTACATAACACTTTCCACGTCTCGAATTTGTAGAAATGTTTTGCTAAAGAAGATCTCACTATTCCGTTAGATGAAATCCAAATCAACGAAAAACTTCAATTTATCGAAGAACCCGTCGAAATAATGGATCGTGAGGTTAAAAGACTTAAGCAAAACAAGATACCAATTGTTAAGGTTCGATGGAATGCTCGTAGAGGACCCGAGTTCACCTGGGAATGAGAAGATCAGATGAAGAAGAAATAGCCGCATTTATTTCCAGAAGATACGTCAACACCTCCAACTGCTTAATTATTTAACGGGTAGGTACTGTAGTGACCCGAACTTTTCCATGTTTATATATATATTAAATGAAATTGTTATTTAAATGATTAAGTGTTTCCAACATGTTAAGCAATCAAACTTGTTAAGACTTGATTAATTGAAATAGGTTTCATATAGACAATTGACCACCCAAGTTGACCGGTGATTCACGAACGTTAAAACTTGTAAAAAAAACTATATGATGACATATATATGGATATATATATATATATAGTTAACATGATATTATGATAAGTAAACATATTATTAAGTATATTAACAATGAACTACATATGTAAAAGTAAGACTACTAACTTAATGATTTTGAAACGAGACATTTATGTAACGATTATCGTTGTAACGACATTTAATGTATATATATCATATTAAGAGATATTCATACATCATATTATCATGATAATATAATAATTTAAAATCTCATTTGATATTATAAACATTGGGTTAACAACATTTAACAAGATCGTTAACCTAAAGGTTTCAAAACAACACTTACATGTAACGACTAACGATGACTTAACGACTCAGTTAAAATGTATATACATGTAGTGTTTTAATATGTATTCATACACTTTTGAAAGACACTTATAAAAATACTTCTACTTAACAAAAATGCTTACAATTACATCCTCGTTCAGTTTCATCAACAATTTTACTCGTATGCACCCGTATTCGTACTCGTACAATACACAGCTTTTAGATGTATGTACTATTGGTATATACACTCTAATGAACAGATCTTAGTAGCCTATGTGAGTCACCTAACACATGTGGGAACCATCATTTGGCAACTAGCATGAAATATCTCATAAAATTACAAAAATATGAGTAATCATTCATGACTTATTTACATGAAAATAAAATTACATATCCTTTATATCTAATCCATACACCAACGACCAAAAACACCTACAAACACTTTCATTCTACAATTTTCTTCATCTAATTGATCTCTCTCAAGTTCTATCTTCAAGTTCTAAGTGTTCTTCATAAATTCTACAAGTTCCAGTTTCATAAGATCATGAATACTTCCAAGTTTGCTAGCTTACTTCCAATCTTGTAGAGTGATCATCCAACCTCAAGAAATCTTTCTTATTTACAGTAAGATATCTTTCTAATATAAGGTAATACTCATATTCAAACTTTGATTCAATTTCTATAACTATAACAATCTTATTTCGAGTGGAAATCTGACTTGAACTTGTTTTCGTGTCATGATTCTACTTCAAGAACTTTCAAGCCATCCAAGATCCTTTGAAGCTAGATCCATTTGTATCTTTTCCAGTAGGTTTATCCACAAAACTTGAGGTAGTAATGTTGTTCATAACATCATTCGATTCATACATATAAAGCTATCTTATTCGAAGGTTTAAACTTGAAATCACTAGAACATAGTTTAGTTAATTCAAAACTTGTTCGCAAACAAAAGTTAATCCTTCTAACTTGACTTTTAAAATCAACTAAACACATGTTCTATATCTATATGATATGCTAACTTAATGATTTAAAACCTGGAAACACGAAAAACACCGTAAAACTGGACATACGCCGTCGTAGTAACACCGCGGGCTGTTTTGGGTTTGATAATTAAAAACTATGATAAACTTTGATTTAAAAGTTGTTCTTCTATGAAAATAATTTTTCTTATGAACATGAAACTATATCCAAAAATCATGGTTAAACTCAAAGTGGAAGTATGTTTTTCAAAATGGACATCAAGACGTCGTTCTTTCGACTGAAATGACTACCTCTTACAAAAACGACTTGTAACTTATATTTCTGACTATAAACCTATACTTTTTCTGTTTAGATTCATAAAATAGAGTTCAATATGAAACCATAGAAATTTGATTCACTCAAAACGGATTTAAAATGAAGAAGTTATGGGTAAAACAAGATTGGATATTTTTTGATTTTTGTAGCTACGGGAAATATTAACAATTCTATACAAATCATATCCTAGCTAACTTATATTGTATTATACATGTATTCTAATATATTATATAATCTTGGGATACCATAGACACATATGCAAATGTTTTGACATATCATATCGACCCATGTATATATATTATTTGGAACAACTATAGACACTCTATATGCAGTAATGTTGGAGTTAGCTATACAGGGTTGAGGTTGATTCCAAAAATATATTTACTTTGAGTTGTGATCTAGCCTGAGACGTGTATACACTGGGTCGTGGATTGATTCAAGATAATATATATCGATTTATTTCTGTACATCTAACTGTGGACAACTAGTTGTAGGTTACTAACGAGGACAGCTGACTTAATAAACTTAAAACATCAAAATGTATTAAAAGTGTTGTAAATATATTTTGAACATACTTTGATATATATGTACATATTTGTTATAGGTTCGTGAATCGACCAGTGGCCAAGTCTTACTTCTCGACGAAGTAAAAATCTGTGAAAGTGAGTTATAGTCCCACTTTTAAAATCTAATATTTTGGGATGAGAATACATACAGTTTTATAAATGTTTTACGAAATAGACACAAGTAATTGAAACTACATTATATGGGTGAATGATCGAAGCCGAATATGCCCCTTTTGCTTGGTAGCCTAAGAATTAGTAAACCCATCTACTAATTGACGCGAATCCTAAAGATAGATCTATTGGGCCTAACGAACCCCATCCAAAGTACCGGATGCTTTAGTACTTCGAATTCGTTTTTATCATGTCCGAAGGATTTCCCGGAATGATAGGGGATATTCTTATATGCATCTTGTTAATGTCGGTTACCAGGTGTTCACCATATGAATGAATTTTATCTCTATGTATGGGATGTATATTGAAATATGAAATCTTGTGGTCTATTATTATGATTTGATAATATATACGTTAAACCTATAACTCACCAACATTTTTGTTGACGTTTTAAGCATGTTTATTCTCAGGTGATTATTAAGAGCTTCCGCTGTCGCATACTTAAATAAGGACGAGATTTGGAGTCCATGCTTGTATGATATTGTGTAAAAACTGCATTCAAGAAACTTATTTCGTTGTAACATATTTGTATTGTAAACCATTATGTAATGGTCGTATGTAAACAGGATATTTTAGCTTATCATTATTTGATAATCTACGTAAAGCTTTTTAAACCTTTATTGATGAAATAAAGGTTATGGTTTGTTTTAAAATGAATGCAGACTTTGAAAAACATCTCATATAGAGGTCAAAACCTCGCAATGAAATCAATTAATATGGAACGTTTTTAATCAATAAGAACGGGACATTTCATTGCTTTCCCAATACAAGGTTAGCAAGTGGGTGACACAAAACCACAAGTTTTGAGCTAAAGTTTTCAAATATGAAACCCACCAAACCCACAAAAACAATTTGCAAACACCGGTGAAGGGTTATTCCGGAAAACTTATCTAGGGTAGAAGCTAGATTGAATTTTCAAAAGATCAAATGTTTTCATAAAGATCCAATTTCCTTAAGGATCTAAATTTTTATAGTCATGTGGGACTGTAAACCACATCGTTACTACCATTGTTCATACCGCCGTATAGAAATCACTGATGTACAAAGTGTGAAGAATAAAGAAGTGATTCTAGTATTTTTATTTCAAGACTATATTGCTTGAGGACAAACAACGCTCAAGTGTGGGAATATTTGATAATGCTAAAAACGAACATATATTTCATAGCATTATGCCTCAAGAAAGACAAGCTTTTAGTTGCAATTGTTCTATTTACAAGTGATATTCGTTTAAATAATAAAAGGTGAAGATAAAAGACAGATTCGACGAATTGAAGACGCAAACGACCAAAAAGCTCAAAAGTACAAAATACAATCAAAGTGGTTCCAATTATTGATAAGAAACGTCTCAAAATTACAAGAGTACAAGAAGCGAAACGCAAAGTACAAGATATTAAATTATACGCAAGGACGTTCGAAAATCCGGAACCGTGACCAAAGTCAACTCTCAACGCTCGACGCAACGGACTAAAAATTACAAGTCAATTATGCACACAAATATAATATAATATTTAAATAATTCTATAAATTATTTATATATTATATTATTATTATAAACCGTCGGCAAAACAAGAAAACAAACTTATGTGAGCTGGTACCTACCTCCATGCGATCGCATGGCCTGGAGGCACAAAAGCCATGCGATCGCATGGTGAATAGTTCCAGGCCACATGCCTATCAATTTCGCGGTTTTGAGCAAATATATATCCATCATCTCTCTATCTCACTCATGTGTATATATATATATATATATATATATATATATATATATATATATATATATATATATATATATATATTATAATTTTAATTTTAAATTCTAATAATAAGGGTATGTTAGCGAATGTTGTAAGGGTGTAAGTCGAAATTCTGTCCGTGTAACGCTACGCTATTTTTAATCATTGTAAGTTATGTTCAACCTTTTTAATTTAATGTCTCGTAGCTAAGTTATTATTATGCTTATTTAAGACGAAGTAATCATGATGTTGGGCTAAAATATTAAGACGGGGTAATTGGGCTTTGTACCATAATTGGGGTTTGGACAAAAGAACGACACTTGTGGAAATTAGACTATGGGCTATTAATGGGCTTTATATTTGTTTAATTAAATGATAATTTGTTAATTTAATATAAAGATTTACAATTGGACGTACCTATAAATAACCATATACACTCGATCGGACACGATGGGAGGGATATTTATATGTACGAATAATCGTTCATTTAACCGGACATGGGAATGGATTAATAGTTAATAGACTTATTAAAACAGGGGTGAATTATGTACAAGGACACTTGGCTTAATTGTTAACAAAGTATTAAAACCTTGGGTTACACGCAGTCGATATCCTGGTGTAATTGTTAAACAAAATATTAAGACCTTGTTACAGTTTAAGTCCCCAATTAGTTGGAATATTTGACTTCGAATATAAGGATAATTTGACAAGGACACTCGCACTTTAAATTTATGACCGATGGACTGTTATGGACAAAAACCATACGGAGATATTGAATAATCCAGGACAAAGGACAATTAACCCATGGGAATAAACTAAAATCAACAGGTCGAACATCATGATTACGGAAGTTTAAATAAGCATAATTCTTTATTTTCATATTTAATTGCACTTTTAATTATCGCACTTTTATTTACTGTCATCGTATTTAATTGCACTTTTAATTATCGTTCTCTTTAATTATCGCAATTTTATTTTATCGCAATTTTATTTATCGAAATTTCATTATCGTTATTTACTTTACGCTTAAAATTAAGTTATATTTATTTTTAATATATTTTACATTAGGTTTTAACTGCGACTAAAGTTTTAAAATCGACAAACCGGTCATTAAACGGTAAAAACCCCCTTTTATAATAATAATACTACTTATATATATTTTTGTATTTTTACAAATATAGTTTTTAAAAAATATAGCGTTAAGCTTGTTTAAAAGATCCATGTGGAACGAACCGGACTTACTAAAAACTACACTACTGTACAATTAGGTACACTGCCTATAAGTGTTGTAGCAAGGTTTAGGTATATCCACTCTATAAATAAATAAATAACTTGTGTAAAATTGTATCGTATTTAATAGTATTTCCTTGTAAAAATTAATACTATTTCATATACCCCTCGCATAACATCAAATAGTTAAAGTAAAATGGGAAGCTATAACTCACAGTGAATGTGCGGTAAAAGTCGATATGAAAAGTATGCAAGTAGTAAGTCGGTCCGAAATGTCGTCAACCTAAGTCAAAGGTTACTAAGTCAGTATATTGTCCCCAAAAGTTTAAAAGTGAATAAACTAAGTCTTAAGTATCATCATCATCATCATCATTCGTAAAAGATAAAGTAAGTTTTCAACAAGAATAGAGATCGAAACAAAAGGATGATTTCGGACAGCTGCTACGACCTCTATACAAACTGAAATGACACGTGGCCAGTGGCTAAGGCTCCGTTTGTGAGTCCTCTAACCGCTATCCAATTTTCAGATCCTAACTCAATTTCATTTGACCGTGGCGACGGTTTAAGCGCGAGTAGGTCAGAATTTTCAGCATGTCGTAAAAAGGCGTAGTAACTTTTGGAAGGCCATAGATCCTAAACCGTATATCAGATTTAGGCGAGTCCTAAACGAAAAGTCATCTACTCGAAACGAACTATCCGAAAATAAATTTTTCAGAACTCCTAGGAGTCAGATAAGATCCCGAAAAACAGCAAACAAGTGCCCCGGTGGGTTTCTTGGTGCTTGATGCTCATCACGGTTCTCATCCTTGATGCGTGTAAGCTTCAAGTGTACAACTCTTTGATGTTTTAGCATCACTTTGACCAAGTTTCAACCATCAACACACAAATAAGAGTAAAAGCTAACATTATACAAGTTTTGAACATCAAGGTTGTCTCTTTATTGCATAAACCCAATAAAGCTTCAACCTTTGTCCTTTTGACACAAGTTTATGCATCTTCATCATAGATGATGATGAAGACTTGATCTTTATCATCCCAACAATCACAAAAAGGTTCCAAGTAAGTGAGATCTACAATGATAACTTAGATCTCAAGTATTAAGAAAACTCTAAGCTAGAAAGCTTAGATCTTTACAAGATTAATGAGACCATAAGCTAGAAAGCTAAGATCTAGTAAAAGTAATGAGACCATAAGCTAAAAAGCTAAGATCTTTAACAAAATAATAAAACCCTAAGCTAGAAAGCTTGGATCTTTAATGTTCTTGAAGATCCTTAAAGCAAAAGGCTAGATCTTCAAGTTTCATGAAGATCATAAACACAAGTTTTGATCTTTTAACAAAATAAAAGAGATTATAAGTTAAAAAACTTAGATCCAACAAAAGTAATGAAGATTCAAAGCTAGAAAGCTTGAATCTTTCATGTTCTTGAAGGATTCAAATCAAAGTTTGAATCTTCATGATATAACAAGATCAAGAAGGTAAAAAGCTTAATCCTTGTATGATGATGATGATGTCGATTCTATGAAGAAGAAAAGAAGAAGAAAAAAAATTTAAAACTTACATTTTTTAGAGTGAGAAAGACTAGAGAGAAAATTAGGGAGTAAGTGTGTGTAAAATGAGAATGAGATCAAGTGTGAAATGGGTGAATGAGGCTTGGTATTTATAGTGGTGGAGGTGATGCTTGTGTCTCTAAAACCGTAGCCAGGGGGGACAAGGGGCAACTTTTTACTTTTTGGTTAGTGGTGGTCTAAAGGTGGTGCTTATGTTAGGATCCCATGCAACATTTATGATTATGGTTAACAAAAATGCTAGTATGTTGGCTCTTATAAATGGGTTTTTGTCATACATTTATATGGGTCATAAACTTATTAAAATTGAGCTAATTAAATAGTCCATTTGCTAGAGTAGGGTGGGCTAAAGTTCAATACGGTAGAAAGTCCAACAAGACTAACTAGTGAGCATAAGTAAATTACTAAGCGTAATTAAGCAATCAAAAACTCAAGTAATTGTTATTAGGAAATAACAATTAGTATTACATAGTCATAATATTCCAATTATGACAAAAGTTAATCGTGTACCAAAGTACATAGCTCGTTCTAGACGTCAAGTGACACTAACGGTCATAAAAGAATTCGAGGATCAAGTTAAGTGATTAAACACTAAATAGCACATTGTAAGGTATTAACGGAAGTAATTAATCATGAAATAAGATCCCAGAGCATAAACTAGCTCAGTACGCACATATACGCAGATTCGTGAAAGTATAGAGCACAAAAATATAAGTCGAAAAAATCGGGTCGTTACATGAACCACTATAAATCCTTGTGTCTATGTTCTTTACATTACTTCATTTATCATTTTGAACATATACACTACACACATCAAGTTTGAGTTGAATTGGTTGATCAAAGTTAATCGAATTTGGTGATCAATCGAAAAAGTGTTAAAAACGTATCAAATAACTATTCACCCCCTAGTTACTTACACTCGTAAATCCAAAAAACTAGTAACGCTGCATTGGCAGGCTTGTGAACCATTATCTAGTCACTTTTTGTAGACCATGGGAAACATATGACATGAAACATTGTCTTCCCGATGTTGTAATCGCATGACACCTTCAATAATTCCCAAAAAAATCTTCTGGATCAATTGTTCCATCATATACTCCTATTGCCGATGGTATTCCTAAGTTTTGGGGGAGTGAAAAATTTGTTGTGACTGATAAAACGTGTTGACTCCACCATTACTAGAGGCTTGGTTGCATGTTCTTCTATTATTAAGGCGAAGATATTTTCCACAACTGTTGCACGGATTGCGGGTTGTGCTAACTTTTGTTTTTATTTTACTGGTGCAGTTTTGGTTAAGATTCCATTCAATATTTTTATTGTCATTTCCTCAGTCATGAACTGTTCGTCTTCTTCATCATCGTTCATATTATTGTCTTCTTCGCTGAAAAAGAACTCTTATTCTTCTTCTCATTCTGCAATCCTGATAGAGATTCCCAACCGTTCTAATAATTGGATACTTAGTGTTTGATCACCGTTTTTCTTTTGACTGTGTGTCTTGCGTTGGCTCTTGATGTATTTTTGGATGATACTACTTGTGGTCCTCATCGAGCAAGCCAATTGCATGTTCTTGGTGTACCAGTTGTTAACTTTCTAAAGCGTTTTGTTGTTTCATTAAGAACTTCCTCTAGTATTTCTTGACTAACATTTTCTTCCTCCTCCACTAGAATTTCTTCCATGTTAACTTGATTAGGTGGTATGTATTCAATTAAAAGTTCATTGGTTATTTCCACAGCTGTGCTTGTCGAAGGTATATCACTTTCTTTTGCTGCTGTGTTCTTTGTGCTTATGAGATTCTTTATGTTCTTTGAAACAAATGGTGTTATATGTTTGTACATAAGTCTGGCTATCGGATATAAGTACAAGTACAGGTCTAAAACTCCTTAGCGGGGTGAATAACTATTTACTCTCTGGAAAGTTTCCGTGCAGAGCTGGATCACGGTGTAGGAACAATGGGTGGCTTATGTCCATCTCCAGAACCAATATATGAGTTGGTCTGTCGAGCGTTGTGTTGCTAAGTCCTCGAGTCCTATAGAGAGAAATAATTGTGTGTGAGAGAAAGTCTGTTCTCCGCCACAAGTCCAAGTGTCTGAAAAGTAATGGCCCTGGTGTCGTATTTATAGGCGCATGGGTCTTCGTTTTTTTAGACACGTGTCGTGTTATCATTGAATGGTTTATTTGAAATTGTGTAGTCGACTGTGTAGCTTTATGCTGACGTGGCATGTGTGGTGATCACATGCTTTATATTTTGATATATTTAGGACTTATACATATGTGGTCTACAAAGCTTATGCTAAACGATGAACGACCTGATTTAATCTTCATTATGTGAGGGTTGTTTTATGTGTCTATGTTTTTTTTTAAAGGCGAAAAAGACTTATATTAATTAAAACGATCTTCATCAAAGCGATGAAGATATAGAGTTACAATGACGGAGTTAAAAACTCGGCTAAAACAAGAGATTACAATAAAATACAAATTGAAAAGAGGATCTAAAAACATAGTAATGACGGGTTGTGATCCCAAACGTAGTATTGAGACCCGTTGCAAAACTTAAGGTTTGTTGCCCAAAGAAAGGTCTTAAGCTTGATGTTACGGACCAAAACCGATCTACACATGACTTTCCGGTTGAATATGAAATCATTTCTTGCCAACCAAATCGCCCAAATCGTTGCGGGGCCAATCAACTTCCAAAACTTGAACGCTTTAATACCCATACCATAGAACCAATCAAAAGAAAAGTCTTCAATTGAGGCCGGAATAACCCATTCAAGCTTCCACCAAGATAAAAGAGCCGACCAAATCTTGAACGACCACTTACAATGTAACAAAAGATGGTTGATCGTTTCAATTTCCTCCCAGCACCAAATACACAAATTGGATTGTGAAGTTACGTGTCTATGTAATGGACCTTTAAATTAAATTAAATTAAATCGTATAATTAAAATTCCACTAAATTATAACGAGACCCCATTGTATGACGGTCAAGCTGCTTGCGTAGAAGTAAGCTATCATCTGTATTCTTCTGATCAAGCTATATCCCAATCGCTACCGGCGATCTGAATCTCTTTCAATCTTCCGATTCCATAATGTCATGGTTCGCTCGATCCATCGCCAACACCCTCCAACTCGACCTCGATAACGATGACGAAAACAATGACGTCACCGAACAGCATCCGCTCAATAACAACACAATTGAAAAACCTGAACAAGTAATCGAAGATGACAACGATTCGCCGTTAACTCCAGGACGTGGAGTGAAAGAGGACTTATCAGAAATCACAAAAACCCTAACTCGTCAATTTTGGGGCGTCGCATCGTTTCTAGCGCCACCGCCATCTGCCGAACCGTCGAATTCGAAATCTGATCCGGATGATGGAGCTCCGGAACCTATTGCTGGAATCCGGAGAGATTTTGCGGAGATCGGAGGGAGATTTCGTAGTGGAATATCGAAGCTGTCTAATAATATTGATGTATCTGACATTACCAAATTAGCTTCTAATTTTCTGCAATTATCACCTGATGATGATGATGATGATTATATGCTGTCTAGTGATGCTCAAACACTTGGTGTTACTGATGAAGTTGTGGCTTTTGTTAGGGATATTACAATGCATCCTGAAACTTGGCTTGATTTTCCATTACCAGATGATGATGATAATGATGATAGCCAAGGTATATATATTTATTTGTAATAAAGTGTTGTGTTTGAATTTATTTATGTAATATTTGGATTATAACTGGATATGCATTACTTGATTAAATAATTTGTGATCACTAGTTGGGCCGTATACTAGCATTGTTGAAGTTTTTAGAACTTAATGGTTGTGTTCAGTCAATGTTTGTCTTCAAATTTTGCAATGAGTTGCTCTCAAGTCAAATATGATAATTAAATGCTTTTGTGTGTTTCTTAATAATGTATTATAATAGAGCTTGGAGTTAGATTAATGAAAAGGGACTAGGTCTTGTTGGATATTTCAAAATAAAAGTTTTTATTGTATGTATGTGGCAGTGTCATTTATAAAATTGTTGTTTTTTCATCCATTGCAGATTTTGAGCTGTCTGATGCACAACAACAGCATGCTTTGACTGTTGAAAGCTTAGCACCGAGGTTGGCTGCACTTAGGATTGAGCTTTGTCCCGGTTATATGAGTGAAAGTAATTTCTGGAAGATATATTTTGTGCTTCTGCATCCTAGACTTGAACCTCAGGCTGCTGAACTTCTTTCAACACCAGAGGTAAGTTTGCTATGAAGTAAACATAATTTAGGATAATTGTGTTCTCTTTTTATGGGCTAATATGAAACTGTAATGGTGATGGGAACCTATATCTGTAAAGGTCCGTCCTTGTTGTCATGTTTTTATGCTATCTCTCTGCTTAATTATGATACAAAGAAATTAAGAATGATAAAAAGTCATCATAACAGAAGTTGACCTTAGGTAATAGCCAATAATAGTCTTAGTCTTTAAGTATTAAACATTTTAGAATTTTAAATTTTGCTGGGCATTTGAAGGGGATATGTTTTTCTACATTTTAATACGTTGTTAGGTTAACATACGGGGACCTTATCACATCAACGTATATACCATGTATTTATCTGAATTGGAACAGTGGGTAGTTATTTATGCGTTCCTATGATAGGAACGTGCACATTATTGCTTGGGTTAGTATACAAGTTATGGTGTGAATCCTCTTCACACAATTCATGTAGGGCTCTTTTAAGTATCCGTTGGAGAGTATTCCAGGGTGTTTTCACTAAGAAGTGTTTTCGTTTGAGATACCATAAATATGAACACCGTCTGTATTTGTATGTATGGATAACATTTAAGTTTCTGTTCATTGGCGGATAATGTCTAGACACTTGATATCATATGGACATTTCATCAATGGCTCTCTTCTCTAGGAAGGTAGATTTTATTTGTTAGTTACAATGGAAAATGGTGCAATTTTAGGGCATATAGGCTTATTTTTTATTGCTTCTACAGAAAAATATTTCAAGTGGGCATATTAATAGGGTGAGATTTGAGTTGTGTAAAGTGTAAACTATTGATCTAATCTGTCTCTTTAACTAAGGATTGTCATTTCACCAGTTAATGAATGAATTACGATCTAGCCTTTTAGTTGATGGTTCATGATCTCACCTATGACCCCACTGTTTTATGAAGATGGAGTCATTTGTATTCGTTTTGTTAATTCACCAGTAACAAGTTAACTTCAAAAAAAGTTTCCTTAAAGAAGTTTTGTTGACCTGCTAGATCGTATGAATGGTTCTGATCGTTTTAGCATTGGACCCCATCCATTCTTGTTCTGTGCTCAATTTTGTTGCCATTTTTAATTGTTTATGACATGAATTGCATGATTTTTTCTGTTCATCAGCCAACAACTATTTCTCTTACACGCACCCCATCCCAAGTATTGGTGTTTGTAACTCGATTAATTAGTTGATAGGTTGCAATCTAATATGCCGTCATTGCAGGTTGTGAAAGCCAGAGCGGCATTGAAATACGAGTTGAAGGGCCGTACAAACATGCAGACTAAAGAGGAGGATGTATCACAAAACACTTCTTCTTATTCTCAACTTAAACCTGATCCTTTTCAAGAACAGGATCGTCCGGTGCCATCTGTTATCAAGTCAGAATCCGTCCCACTTGAGATATCTAAAACTAAAGCAACAACCTCGACTAGATTAGTTGATATAGAGACTGAAAAGCATCCCATTCCAACTGAAGAAGAAGTTAGAATCGTAGACAAATCAGTTATCCAAGAGGAACCACGAAAAGAGGAGACCAAAACGGAAGATGAAACAGATAAAGATGAAGATGATTGGTTGAAGGAAGATAACTCAGAGAACGTTACTGGTACAACAACAACAACAAATACAATTCCCATTGAAAATGATGAGGATGTATCATTTAGCGATCTTGAGGATGACGATGGAGATGCCCCCCCTACAAAAGACTCACCAGATTGGGTCCAGCTTGGCAGTGATTCTTCGACTGTTGACCATGGCCAGGTAAGTGGTGCACGTAACTCCGAGGGGAAAGGATCTAGTGATTGGCTTGATGTTGATGACATTGATGTAGCATGATGATGATGATGACGCAATAGTCTTTTCTTTTAATTTGTTAAATGAATGAATTATTTGTGGTGTTGCTTTTGTGAATATTTTGTTTACAGTTGCTGCAAATTTAATTATGGCCCTTGGGATTGTTACACTTGTAATTATATCTGGATAAGATTGTCCGACAATAAGGTTCTTCATGTTTATACTTCTCTATTATATATATAGATGGAGTATTAAGGTTCGTCAGAGTCTATTACCTGAAAATGTAGGACTCAACGGACCGTACATCGCATGTGCACACGTTTTGAATACCACACAGCTATTGACGGAATTTGTACCATGAGTCATGACCATCTAAAAACTATCTATCATAACTCAGTCATGAACCATAAGTCCTACTGTATATAATTTAACAAGTGTTTTGGTATAATATTTGATTTAATTAATGACAAAATTGCACGGGGGTCCCTGTGGTTTGTTCAAAACAGCAAACGTAGTCCAAAAGTATTATTTCAACTTGGAGGGTCACCGTGCTTTGTAATAGTTGCATGGGGGGTCCAATCGACTAACTTATGTCAACAACTAACGTTTTAAACCCTCACATGCCTGGCACATGAGGGTATTTTCGTCTAAAGCATTTATGTACACCCTTTTAATAGGTAGCTGGAACCATTTTATTTCATTGAATGCAAAATTGTAGTTTGGTGGCGACGATTCAATCTCTGAAACCCTAATTGCACGTAAAAATGGTTAATCCTTTGTATCACAGGCGTACGGAGGAGTTGGATTATGATTTACCCCTAATATACGGTATTAATTTCTACATTCATCACTTCTTTTACAGTATCTACTATTTCTGTGCTTTAGGGCAAAATTATTTGTTTTGCAGGTCGTGAACCTTCTTTATTTAGTATAAAGTTACACCATGGTGGGTCGTTTACTCCATTTTCAAGAAGAGAGTATGTGAATGGTCATGTGACATATTTTGATCTCATTGATACAGATAAGTTTTCAGTTAATGAATTGAATGATATGGTGGAAGATTTAGGTTATGATGGGCATAAGGTCATGTTTTATCACTTTCTTAGACCAACAACTAATTTGGATTATGGATTAGAAGCTCTGGGTAGTGATATTGATGTAATTAACATGATTCAGTATGTTAAAGAGGATAGGGAAATAAGTGTGTACATTGAACATGATAACACCACCTTAACAACTTATCAGAGTCCTAGACAGAAAGGACTTGTACTGCAAGAGATTGAAGAGGAGGTTGTTCCTATAGTTAGAAGCAGAAAAAAGCCAAAGTTGCAAAAAAGATTAATGTTGGAATGGCATGAAGGTGAAAGCAGTCAACCTAGTGAATCAATTGTGTTTAATAACACCCAAACTACTGAGCCTGAAGTTTACAAACCAAGTGTCACCCAAGAGTCAGTGTATGACAACATTCAACCTACTGCAGATACATTTGATGATTTAGATACATTTGACCCATTTGATGGTTTAGATACATGTGATTTAGATACAATGGCTCAAATGGAGAAAGAGAATGGGATGGGTGATCCAAATGTTGAGAATGATACTGTTGTTGATGAAGAGAATGTTATACATGAAGAAATTGTTGATATGGGTGAATTCAGTTACAAAGGTACTAAAGAGAAATCCAATGATAAGCAAGAAAGTAGACAAAAAGTAAGATGTGTACAACTTGATGATTTAGACAATGATGATTTTGAAAGTGATTTTGAGAATGAGGATAACATTGAAGGACAAAGGAGAAGAAGAATTAGGGAGTTACAGAAAGAAGAAATGGAAAGGAGGGGTATGGAAAGGAGGTGTACATAAATGCTTTAGACGAAAATACCCTCATGTGCCAGGCATGTGAGGGTTTAAAACGTTAGTTGTTGACAGAAGTTAGTCGATTGGACCCCCCATGCAGCTATTACAAAGCACAGTGACCCCCCAAGTTGAAATAATACTTTTGGACTACGTTTGCTGTTTTGAACAAACCACAGGGACCCCCCGTGCAATTTTGTCTTAATTAATTAATGGTCTTCTGCTTCACGTCCTTTTCTTCATCTTAAATAACAAAATTAAGCTTACATAGAGATCGGATAGGTATTGGACAACGTTTATGTGATTACTACTTGCCTGAAACCCCAACATTTTCGACTGAATACTTTTGAATACGGTTTCAGATGAGCAAGCTTTTAGTATTTTAATCTTTTTTCATCAATGTACTTGGTTTCAATATACTAACCAAAAGTGCATTTCCACTGTACACCAATTGACGTAAGGATGCTTTTGAAATCATCATAAGCTTGCTCCAGAACTAAGAAGTACATCATATTCACAACCGTCTGGGTTTTGATTCCGACAACTGTGATATACAAATGTGAGAGTTTTTAAGGCAAACTCACTACTCACAAGTCCACAACTATGTACATATATCCACCCTTAGACTTGAACCCATAACCTCTTGGTCAGAGGGGTAATCGATACCGTTGATGGAAAAATTTGCAAACGAAAGGAGTGACTATCCACGATCCACCCAATAATTGTAAAATACAAGGATTTTCACTGTCAAAAAAGTAAATTAAAGACTATAACCATAAACTAAACTAGATCATAGAGATTATCCGCTTAATTAAGCCTTTACTTATATCTACCAAGAACAACACTTTAGATAATCTCCACAAAATACGATGGATCCCCCCGTATATTGACTTACATTCCTTTGTATACTCTCTCCATCCTTAATTTGTTGTTTTGAATTTATTGTGTGAAGTTGCGATGGCTCCTGTTGTAATTATTCGGGTACTGGTGGTGTGATTGAATCGGCGACAGAAGATGCAGTGGCCAAAGATGGTGGTGCGAAAGGGAATTTGGAAGCAGTTTCGGGTGAAGACGATGATGGGATTATTGAGGGAACGGTCGAGGCAGTTTCGGGTAGGGTAGAGGTGATCGGGGTGGCACCATGTTTAAAGGATTATGGCTTCTGTTGACAGCTCAAATGAGACTCTATTACTCTTGATTTAAATGTTCCTTTGCACTTCGATAAGGACAGTGTTTTAGATGGATCAACTAGTTTCCCGTGTGTTGGTTTGGTGTGTGAGAATTCTTGTCGGAGTGAGTGGGATAAATTGATTAAATGTAAAGCTTTGGTGGGTTCGAAGGGAAAGGATGATAAGGTTGATCACGGGTCAAAGAAGCTACCAAATAAGGCTGGCAAAAATGTGTCGTGTTGTTTGCAAGATACGGATGAAGATTTAGAGTTTGGCGATGCGGTTCAAAGACAATTCCAAGATGCTCCTAACGGTAGTGATGGAGAAGATAGTTCGTTGGTTCCTCTTGGTGTTGATGGGGGTTGTTCTTCCTCAAGTAAAGTTGTCGGTTTTTTCACGCTGCAATGAAAGGTTACGAACATTTACGTGTTGAAGGAAAGCGCCTTCGTCCTGAGCCCGTCCCCAAACCGAGAAAGGTTAGAGCTAGAAGAATAAAGGTTCATGGCACCTAGTTAGTAAAGTTTAATGTCGAGGGTATTTAAGTTCTTATTTGTAGGTGTCGGTTCTTGTTTGTTTTTTGTAGTTTCTTTTGGTTTCCGGTTAGAAAGTAGAGGGGTTGGAATCGGATCGGATGGTTAGGTTTTCTTGCTCTCTACTTTCCCCTTGCTTTTTTTGTTAGTTTGTTTGTGGTTTAGATTTCTGTTCGGGGTAATTTAGTTTTATTTTTGTTGTTGTTTGTGTAAGTCTCGTGGTTTCGTAATAAAGTTTTCATTATTTTGAAGAGAAAAAAAAGGAAGCTGATATTTTCACTTTCGTTTTTTATAGATCCACTCTATTTTTACTCAACTATCCAAAATACCCCTTAAGATATACTACGTGTTACTGGTGTTTTTTTTTTCTATAGCAAAAGTTGGAAATTTCTCTCTCCTCCAGAACGTTCTTTTCCCAACGATGTTACCAATTCACCATCAGACTTTAAAACCACCCCAAATTTTTGATTGGCAATTGCTCCTAACTCCGATCGTTTTAGAAGTTGAGACTAACATCCTTAAATTCGTAATGACGTCCTGAACCCAACCGTACAGGAAACCGTTTAAATACGCGCCACACGCGCCGCCACACAACCTCGCCGGAAAGAAATTTCGATCACTTTTACCGAGTTGTTTCCGGTCTTCTTGCTGCGTGTACGCCGCCAAGGCATCTGGTACAGAAGCGACTGGCTTTCCACGAACTAAAATACCACATAAAGTATACTTTCGCCGCTAACCACTGTGCGCCGCCGCTAACCACTGTGCGCCGCCACTAACCAACGGAATACCTTGTGCTTTTCTCCACTCGTTCTCTTAGATCTCTTTTACGTTTCATAGCAACTTTGACTAAAAAATTTTAAATCTATCAATTAATTTCCACATGAATTGTTTCGCAAAATTAATTGCACATCAGAAGACATGTTAATATGTTATGTTAGGAATTCGGTAGGCCCGAACAAGACAAGTGATTTATGCGAATCACTAACCTACGAACGACAAACGAATTAAAACGATAAATAAAGTACAAACGACACGGGTAATTTAACGTGGTTATATTTCAACTCCAAAACGCGGAGAAGGGTTTACTCCACGGGCGCAAACCAAAGATTTTTCACTATATTTTTGTGCACACATTACAATGAGGCCAGGGGTTACAATTTATAGGAAGAGTTAAACCTGTCCACCAAGTTAAACTTGTCCTTCAAGCAAAAGACATTCCATAAATATCTATTATTTGCTACATACTCCATTCATACTAGAAGATTTAATTAAGGAAACAAAATATCTACCACTTGTTCACCAAGTCAAGCTTCCTATAACTTTTTCACCAAGTCAAGCTCTCTTCGACTTGTTCCTTTGATCAAATTCTTCACACCTTCAACAATCTCCCACTTAAAGAGTTTGAACAAACTCTTCACTACTCAACAATCTTCCACTTTAAGATTTTGAACAAATCCGAACATCAATCTCCATTCCATCCAAGAAAGTCAAACCACCATTATACCGCCAAACTCCATTTGGGACACGCACACTCATCACATACGTCGAATGAGTAGACTTTTGATACAAGGTCTTCAACACTACTTGTCGGAACTAGAAATCAATAACCGCCTCAACTGTCAATGTTGTTCAAACACCCATAGAAACTCCCGATCTCCTCTCAGCTATGAATTTTGATACCGCCGGAATCAAACATCCAGGTCACGCCACTCTTCCACACCAGAGGGAAGGAAGTATTTCGACATCAAACAGCTAAGCTTCAACCCGATATCCATTTACTAACATTGTCCATCTCGGTTTCTTGCACCACCATCTTCTTATCCGAAGATCATCTTCTTACCTGAAGATCATCTTCTTTGAGACGACCCGTCCTAATCCAGAAGGACGAATACAATAACATATGATTACATCGCGAGGTAATTGACCTCTATATGATATATTTTACAAACATTGTATTCATTTTTAAAAGACAAACTTTCATTTCATCGAAAGTTGACGGCATGCATACCATTTCATAATATATCCAACTATAATTGATTTAATAATAATCTTGATGAACTCGACGACTCGAATGTGAAGCTGAAATGTCCCGTTCTTATTGATTAAAAACGTTCCATATTAATTGATTTCGTTGCGAGGTTTTGACCTCTATATGAGACGTTTTTCAAAGACTGCATTCATTTTTAAAACAAACCATAACCTTTATTTCATAGATAAAGGTTTTAAAAAGCTTTACGTAGATTATCAAATAATGATAATCTAAAATATCCTGTTTACACACGACCATTACATAATGGTTTACAATACAAATATGTTACAACAAAATAAGTTTCTTGAATGCATTTTTTACACAATATCATACAAGCATGGACTCCAAATCTCGTCCTTATTTAAGTATGCGACAGCGGAAGCTCTTAATAATCACCTGAGAATAAACATGCTTAAAACGTCAACAAAAATGTTGGTGAGTTATAGGTTTAACCTATATATATATATCAAATCATAATAATAGACCACAAGATTTCATATTTCAATACACATCCCATACATAGAGATAAAAATCATTCATATGGTGAACACCTGGTAACCGACATTAACAAGATGCATATATAAGAATATCCCCATCATTCCGGGACACCCTTCGGATATGATATAAATTTCGAAGTACTAAAGCATCCGGTACTTTGGATGGGGTTTGTTAAGCCCAATAGATCTATCTTTAGGATTCGCGTCAATTAGGGTGTCTGTTCCCTAATTCTTAGATTACCAGACTTAATAAAAAGGGGCATATTCGATTTTGATAATTCAACCATAGAATGTAGTTTCACGTACTTGTATCTATTTTGTAAATCATTTATAAAACCTGCATGTATTCTCATCCCAAAAATATTAGATTTTAAAAGTGGGACTATAACTCACTTTCACAGATTTTTACTTCGTCGGGAAGTAAGACTTGGCCACTGGTTGATTCACGAACCTATAACAATATATACATATATATCAAAGTATGTTCAAAATATATTTACAACACTTTTAATATATTTTGATGTTTTAAGTTTATTAAGTCAGCTGTCCTCGTTAGTAACCTACAACTATTTGTCCACAGTTAGATGTACAGAAATAAATCGATAAATATTATCTTGAATCAATCCACGACCCAGTGTATACGTATCTTAGTATTGATCACAACTCAAACTATATATATTTTGGAATCAACCTCAACCCTGTATAGCTAACTCCAACATTCACATATAGAGTGTCTATGGTTGTTCCGAAATATATATAGATGTGTCGACATGATAGGTCGAAACATTGTATACGTGTCTATGGTATCTCAAGATTACATAATATACAATACAAGTTGATTAAGTTATGGTTGGAATAGATTTGTTACCAATTTTCACGTAGCTAAAATGAGAAAAATTATCCAATCTTGTTTTACCCATAACTTCTTCATTTTAAATCCGTTTTGAGTGAATAAAATTGCTATGGTTTCATATTGAACTCTATTTTATGAATCTAAACAGAAAAAGTATATGTTTATAGTCGGAAAAATAAGTTACAAGTCATTTTTGTAAAGGTAGTCATTTCAGTCGAAAGAACGACGTCTAGATGACCATTTTAGAAAACATACTTTCACTTTGAGTTTAACCATAATTTTTGGATATAGTTTCATGTTCATAATAAAAATCATTTTCTCAGAATAACAACTTTTAAATCAAAGTTTATCATAGTTTTTAATTAACTAACCCAAAACAGCCCGCGGTGTTACTACGACGGCGTAAATCCGGTTTTACGGTGTTTTTCGTGTTTCCAGGTTTTAAATCATTAAGTTAGCATATCATATAGATATAGAACATGTGTTTAGTTGATTTTAAAAGTCAAGTTAGAAGGATTAACTTTTGTTTGCGAACAAGTTTAGAATTAACTAAACTATGTTCTAGTGATTACAAGTTTAAACCTTCGAATAAGATAGCTTTATATGTATGAATCGAATGATGTTATGAACATCATTACTACCTTAAGTTCCTTGGATAAACCTACTGGAAAAGGGAAAAATGGATCTAGCTTCAAAGGATCCTTGGATGGCTCGAAGTTCTTGAAGCAGAATCATGACACGAAAACAAGTTCAAGTAAGATCATCACTTGAAATAAGATTGTTATAGTTATAGAAATTGAATCAAAGTTTGAATATGATTATTACCTTGTATTAGAATGATAACCTACTGTAAGAAACAAAGATTTTTTGAGGTTGGATGATCACCTTACAATATTGGAAGTGAGCTAGCAAACTTGAAAGTATTCTTGATTTATGTAACTAGAACTTGTAGAATATATGAAGAACACTTAGAACTTGAAGATAGAACTTGAGAGAGATCAATTAGATGAAGAAAATTGAAGAATGAAAGTGTTTGTAGGTGTTTTTGGTCGTTGGTGTATGGATTAGATATAAAGGATATGTAATTTTGTTTTCATGTAAATAAGTCATGAATGATTACTCATATTTTTGTAATTTTATGAGATATTTCATGCTAGTTGCCAAATGATGGTTCCCACATGTGTTAGGTGACTCACATGGACTGCTAATAGCTGATCATTGGAGTGTATATACCAATAGTACATACATCTAAAAGCTGTGTATTGTACGAGTACGAATACGGGTGCATACGAGTAGAATTGTTGATGAAACTGAACGAGGATGTAATTGTAAGAATTTTTGTTAAGTAGAAGTATTTTGATAAGTGTATTGAAGTCTTTCAAAAGTGTATAAATACATATTAAAACACTACATGTATATACATTTTAACTGAGTCGTTAAGTCATCGTTAGTCGTTACATGTAAGTGTTGTTTTGAAACCTTTAGGTTAACGATCTTGTTAAATGTTGTTAACCCAATGTTTATAATATCAAATGAGATTTTAAATTATTATATTATCATGATATTATCATGTATGAATATCTCTTAATATGATATATATACATTAAATGTCTTTACAACGATAATCGTTACATATATGTCTCGTTTAAAAATCATTAAGTTAGTAGTCTTGTTTTTACATATGTAGTTCATTGTTAATATACTTAATGATATGTTTACTTATCATAGTATCATGTTAACTATATATATATCCATATATATGTTATCATATAGTTTTTACAAGTTTTAACGTTCGTGAATCACCGGTCAACTTGGGTGGTCAATTGTCTATATGAAACATATTTCAATTAATCAAGTCTTAACAAGTTTGATTGCTTAACATGTTGGAAACATTTAATCATGTAAATATCAATCTCAATTAATATATATAAACATGGAAAAGTTCGGGTCACTACAGAAGTGACCCGTCCTAATCCATCCGGACGAAGTCTATATCGATTATAAACGATTCACAACAGTTGATTACATCGCGAGGTACTTGACCACTATATGATACATTTTACAAACATTGCATTCGTTTTTGAAAAGACAATCTTTCATTACATCGAAAGTTGACGGTACCATTTTATAATATATCTAACTATAATTGACTTAATAATAATCTTGATGAACTCAACGACTCGAATGCAACGTCTTTTGAAATATGTCATGAATGACTCCAAGTAATATCTTTAAAATGAGCAATTGCACAGCGGAAGACTTCTTTCATACCTGAGAATAAACATGCTTTAAAGTGTCAACCAAAAGGTTGGTGAGTTCATTAGTTTAACATAAATAATCATTTCCATCATTTTAATAGACCACAAGAATTTCATTTCCAGTTCTCATAAATAAATGTCCCATGCATAGAGACAAAATTATCATTCATATGGATTGAACACCTAGTAACCGACATTAACAATATGCATATAAGAATATCCCCTATCATTCCGGAACATCCATCAGACATGATAAAACAACATCGGACATGTTAGGCCCAATAGATATATCTTTAGAATTCGCGTCAATTAGTAGACTGGTTTACTAATTCTTAGGTTACCAAGTAAAGGGGGCATATTCGGCTTCGATCATTCAACCATATAATGTAGTTTCAATTATTTGTGTCTATTTCGTAAAACATTTATAAAAGCAGCGCATGTATTCTCAGTCCCAAAAATATATATTACAAAAGCATTTAAAAAGGGAGCAAATGAAACTCACCAAATGTATTTTGTAGTAAAAATACATATGACTATATTGAACAATGCAGGGTTGGCCTTGGATTCACGAACCTATATCAATTGTATATTTATTAACATACGTAATTGTAATCGAACAAGTATATATATATTTTTATTAGTAGTATGCTTGTTATTTTATATGTTATATATATATATATATATATATATATATATATATATATATATATATATAATATTTTAATTTATATATTTTTATATAACTAATATTTATCATTTATTATTCATATTAATAATAATAATTTATATTAAAGATTATATATGATAAAATATATCTTTATATTAGTTGTTATATTTTATATAGCTTAGTTAATATCATTCTAACATTAACAATATGGTGATATGTAATATTAATATTTTTGTAATGTACCTTTATATAAAAATATCTATTTGTAATAATACTAATAATAATAACCATAGTTTTTAGAAAAATGCTAACTTTGATAATAACAATAATACTTAAAACAATGGTTTTAATCATATTGGTGCTACAACTATTACTTTAATGATAACACTAATAATAATAATAATAATACTTATAACGATAGCAATAATAATGTTTATGGTACTTATAATGTTAATTGTAATACTAATAATAATAATAAAAATAATAATAATAATAATAATAATAATAATAATAATAATAATAATATGTCATATTGTTTTCCTAATAACGATAATAATAATCATAATAATAATAATAATTATTATAATAATAATTATAATGATAATACTAGTATTATTAGTAATAACTTTAATAATAATAATGTTAGTAACAATAACAAATTTATAATCATAATTATAACCTTAATAACTAATAATAATAATAATCATAACAATAATAATAATCATAATAATAATAAAAATAAAAGGCGTAGTGTATACCCTTAAAAACTTTGTTTTAAAAGAATTGCTCTGAACCGGGCTCGAACCCATGACCACCTGCTCACCCGCTAACACCTTAACCATCTGGACCAATTTGTTTTTCTGGGATTAAACCTAGCAATTTTAGCTATAACCCGTATATCTGTGGTCCTATATTCTTCTTCTTCATTATTAATTGATTCAACAACACTCAAAAGCTTACCCGAAAATTACCATATTAATTTAGTTCCTTAAACTAATTATAATCAACCGGTGTTGATCTTGAGTTAATTGATAGCAAAAAAAAAATGAAACGGACTTATTGCTGTTCGCTGTTACGGTTTTCAAAACAAAACAAAAAAATTAAATTGATTTCGTTTTTAAGGATGTATTAGACAAAGATCATAACACAAAATATATTCCAAATCCATCCTAGAGACTTTCTCAAACATCAATTGAATTAGAAATATAAACATCAATTCGAATTTTCGCGAAGAACAATTGGTGGACTTTTAAAATTTAAAGTTTGACTCCATAATTAGGATTTGTTAAAAGAAATTGGAACTTGAAATTTTAGAGATAGTTTACCTAAATGTTTCCTAACACATCTGCAAATTTATATTTTAACAAGTAATTCGATTTCATGTTTTGGTAAAAAAAAAAAAAATGAAACAGAGGGTACCGGCGGTTTTGTTTCTCTTAATTTCCAGTTGGATTTTTCGATTAGCAGAAGAGAATTATGTTGTGTGATTTGAATGATTGCTTCTATAATGATAATTGATAAAAATTTTGTGTAGGGTTGGTGCTAGTCGACTGCCTTCACGGGTTAGAGAAGACAGAAGAGAACAAGGAAAGCAGACAAAGGAAAAAAAAAATGAATCTGCTATTTGATACTACTTTATGCTTAATTATATGCATCTGCTTTTCATATATTATTCTCAATATTTAATAAATATATATTAATAATATTAATACTTTTAATATTATAAATTCTGGTAAAAAAATAATATTAATATCATAAAATAACTATAGTACCATCTTAATAATAATAACAGAAATAATATTCCTATACTACTAATATTTAAGAATAGTGATATTAATAATGTTAAATAAAAATGACTTTGAAACTTATAACTATAATAATAATTATAATACTAGTAATGGTAAAGATATATACATGTTACATGTATCAAATTTTACATCTTTATATTCTATAATAATATTAATGATACTAATATTAATATAATAACAATATTTTAAACTCGTAATTATGTGTTAATATCACAATTTATTAATTATGTAATGTTTAATATTTATACAATATATACTATATATATTTAATAGTTATCCATTTTAACAATATACATATAATAATATTTATGCATACAATTCATATACATATATTTTCAAATTACTATATCTATAATTATGTTTTTATTTAAGAGATTTTATTACTTAAATAAGTATATTATATATATATATATATATATATATATATATATATATATATATATATATATATATATATATATATATATATATATATATATATATATATATATATATATATATTGAAATAAATAGACTCAAAGTTTACATTTAATACTTTGTTGTCGTTGACAAATTATGTTCAAAAACATTTACATTTAGTATACTTTCTATACTTAAATAAACAGTTTTAACCAATCTTGAGTTATCTTTCATGACGATTAAATCACATAATAGTTTAATTTATATGATATACTTATTTTCATATATAATCATTTATATATACATTCACACATATCTATTTACAATTAATTGTTCATGAATCGTCGGGAGTAGTCAAAGGTCAAATGAATTCATAAACACAGCTCACAGTTTTTGAGACTTTAACATTACAGACTTTGTTTATCGTGTCGAAATCATAATAAGATTAAGTTTAAATTTGATCGGAAATTTCCGGGTCATCACAGTACCTACCCGTTAAAGAAATTTCGTCCCGAAATTTGATTAGGATGATCATGGCTGACAATAAATATGTTTTCAAGGCACATATCAGCTTAGAAATTAGAGTTTTATCATCAGTGAGTAATATGGATAAAACTATTTGATTTTGTGAGGAGTATGAGTGAAGCTATCACAAAATAGTGAAATGAAAAATAGGGATTCGGCATAACTTTTGACGTAGTCATGGTTGAATTCATAAAATAAGGTGCGTCTTATCTTTTGACGTTGTTTTGATTGAATTCCGGAATTCAAGGGATTTAAAGAAAATCTTCGAAATCTAAAAGATTTGATTCTTCGGCGAATAAGGAAATTAAGATCTCTATAATTAAATACGGTGATCTACCTCGATTACTCTATCTGATATTTCCATTATAAAGTAAGCTCTCTCGTTCCATTATTCTCACCATTCCTATACTTTCTTTCTTAGTTCATACATCCGAAATATTGTGAAAATGCTTAATCCCGTTATAATCCTTGATATTTTCCTAATTATCATTTCTGTCATCCTTCTTTTCAATCTTCCACCAGAAAATCTGTTTACTTCTACCATTACCTTGGGGTGATACTATTCTTAATTATACCGTGTCTTTATATTGCTATTCGTATTAATATCCGCAGTTTGTAATCTCCGTATTGTTATTGGGATTTATATTTTCTCTTATATTTCAAAGTCCCTGCCTCCATCTTCTATAATCATTGTCATTCACAGTTAATGCTCTCTCTTATTTGCTGCGATTTATACCCCCTTTCTATTTCGGTGCTTCATGCTTTTGTTTTCTCTTCGCAAGTAATGGTCCAGAATTCGTAGGTATGGTGTTTCGAATGAACTTAATGTTCTAAACAAGAAAGAACGTAATCGCACGATTTGATTTGTCAAATTATCTGAATTGCTGAGAATAGAACTATCAAGAATATACTTTCTTGATATGTTAAGAAGTTAAGCAGAATGAAAGAGTTATGTAACATGGCACATGATGACGTTATGATCTGTGAATCATCACGTTCCATTAGAAACTTAGCATGACTTACTGTAATATAATCACATTGATCAAGTGTCATTATATTATACTAACTCATGCATCAGTTACCAACATTACTTCAATAACATTCATATTTTAAGCTCGAAAGTTTACATAATATAGAAACTTACAGTTTCTATATGATGTAACACTGATAGCACTAAGAGATTAATGATTTCAGATAAGAATAGTTATGAAAATATCTTCAGAAATATGGAGGATATTTATAATGAAAGATACGATGATATCTTGGAATTTCTAATATCAAAGGATGGTGAAGAAAATTTGTCCGCAAGAGTTTGGAGTCAGAAGTAAGGTATTCGCTAAAGATTTCATCAGAAACAGAATCATCAGGATTCTTAATGTACAAGTTTAGTCCTTGTGATTTGTTCAGAGACTCCTTTGTAGTTTGCTCAATCAGTTTCTTTTTTCAGTTTCAAACTTTTTCTGAATTTTGCCAACATACAATTCTTTATCATCAACTTTTGGCTGTTGAGGTCGTTTACAGTTTTTGTTGCTTCATTCAACTTTTCAAAATTCAGAGTATTAATTCGCAGACTGGGTGCTTTTCAGAATTTCAGAATGGAAGATCATAGTTCTAAGAGATAAATGTTATATGGATACATATAACTGTTGTTGTGGAAACGTTGCGAGACTCACACTACAGATTTGTTGATTTCTGGTAATTGGTATGGCAATTCTTGTTATAAGATGCGGATGAGTATATGATGAGACTTCAATAGATAAATATAGGGATTTGTCGGAGAGATTTAAACCAAGGAGCGACGAGGTTGCTGGTACATCTGCTGGTAATATGGTGGAATATAAAAGGTTCCCCGGTAACAATAAAAGAGCACGCATATATATCAAGCTTATAGTAAGGCTAGTCTGACTGAAAAGTTGAAGTTGACTTGCTGGAGCTGTGACAAATCTGTCTATTTTGAAACGGAATTGAAAAGTCATTTTGCCTAGTAAATGCCAAAGGATCTGACACGGATACGTGTCGAATTATGACTTTGGTTTCGAGAGCCTTTTAGCTATACAACTGTTGGTAACATGTGGTTAGATCATCATCTCGATTGTTCATTATTTGAAGTGTCTTCAGGAATTTCAAAGGATTTGAACGCAGATTGTAATCGTTAAGATACAATTGAGGTTTAAGATGGAATCAAGTGGCAAACTTGAAGAATTGTTTAGTTTCATATGTTATAATCAATATTTTAATTCATTTTAATTGTCCACTATTGGTAGTCCATAGTTGATAGTCTACAGTTAGCAGTTCAATAATTTAATACATAATATTCGAATTAATTAATACGTATCGTGACCCGTGTACAGGTCTCAGACTCGATCACAACTCAAAGTATATATATTATTGTAGAATCAACCTCAACCCTGTATAGAGAACTCGATCATTACGGCATATAGAGTGTCTATGGTTATTCCAAATAATATATATATATATATATATATATATATATATATATATATATATATATATATATATATATATATATATATATATATATATATATATATATGCGTCGATATGATATGTCAAAACCTTGTATACGTGTCCCGATATTTAAAGTGCGTAAAATAAATACAGAAATTAAATGACGATAAATAAAATGCGTAAAGTAAATAACAGAAATTAAATGACGATAAATAAAATTGCGATAATTAAATTGTGATAAATAAGCTGCGATAAATAAATTGCGATAATAAAATGTAATAAGAAATTAACAGTTAGCTAGGAATAGTTAGCTAGAATTTTGTTAGCGTGGATTCTTAATAAAATTTTCTCGTAGTTAATTTGTTTGTTTCTAACAAATTTTATCTTTGTCCAATGTTTTCTTCATTATGCCACTTGTTAGATTCTGATAGATCAAATTCCAAATATGAAATTGAATGAAAAGGGTTATTCTGCGATGAACATATCGGTAGTTGTAAATAGGATAGTAAATGACCGTTGAATCAGATTCGAAGAATGTACAGTGTAACTTATTAATGAAAAATCTAAATATTCCTCGGGTATTACCTACCCGTTAAAATATTTTCGCCATTAACAGTTTGTACAAAAAAAATTTTAATTACAATCTTTATGAAAATATATATACATATATATTTTCTTCAGATGTAATCATGGATTTAATGAGTTAATATGATATTAAACTCATCTGATTTACCATTAGAACAAGAATATATAATCTCTAAAACATTAGAGATTATATAATCGCCATGTCGAACAAAGATAAATGATGTAGAACGTCATGTAGAACGATGATTATACTCGAGGTACGAAATGAGATGTTGAGGCATGTGATGTTGAAACTTGGGGTGTTGGTGGTCTTGCTGAAGCTGGTAAGTTTTGCACCATATACTCTAAAACTATTACTTGAGCTCGAAGTTCATTGACTTCTTGTATTACTCCGGGATGATTGTCGGTTCGAACGAGCGGATGAATAAGGTCTAGAATGGTAGATAGAATATAATCGTGTAGAGCAACTCCATAAATGAGGTTGAAAATGGTGTTTCGGATAGGTACGCCGGTAAACACTTCAGGTTCATTGATGTTATGCGAGGTGTATATAAAATAGCTTATATTTTACAAGGACATACTATTAAATACGATACAATTTTACTCAAGATATTTATTTATTTATGGAATGGATATACTTAAACCTTGCTACAACACTTATAGGCAGTGTACCTAATCGTACAATAGTGTAGTTTTTAGTAAGTCCGGTTCATTCCACAGGGAAAATCTTTAAACAAAGCTTAACGCTATATTAGTTTAAATTTATAAAAATACAATTATATATATAAGTAATATTATTATTATAAAGGGAGGTTTTTTACCGTTTAATGACCGGTTTGTCGATTTTAAAACTTTAGTCGCAGTTAAAACTAAAATTAAAAATAAATACAAGACTTAATGTAAAGTAAATAACGATAATGAAATTGCGATAAATAAAAGTGCGATAAAATAAACTTGCGATAATTAAAAATTACGATAATTAAAAGTGCAATTAAATACAATAACAATAAATAAAAGTGCGATAATTAGAAGTGCAATTAAATATAAAATACAGGAAATTAAATATGAAATAAAAGAATTATGCTTATTTAAACTTGCGTAATCATGATGTTTGACGTGTTGATTTTAGTTTTATGCTTATGGGTTAATTGTCCTTTGTCCTGGATTATTTAATATGTCTGTCTGGTTTTTGTCCATAACAGTCCATCAGTCATAAATATAAAGTGCGAGTATCCTCGTCAAATTATCCTTATACCCGAAGTTAAATATTCCAACTAATTGGGGACTTAAACTGTAACAAGGTTTTATTACTTTGTTTAATAATTACACCAGGATGTCGACTGAGTGTAACCCAAGGTTTTAATACTTTGTTATCAATTATGCCAAGTGTCCTTGTACATAATTTCACCCCTGTTTTAATAATTCTAGTGACTATTAATCCATTCCCGTGTCCGGTTAAATGAACGATTATTCGTACATATAAATACCCTGCCCATCGTATCCGATCGAGTGTATATGGTTATTTATAGGGACGTCCAATTGTGAATCTTTATATTAAAATTAACAAACTATCATTTAGTTAAACAAATATAAAGCCCATTAATAGCCCATAGTCTAATTTCCACAAGTGTCGTTCTTTTGTCCAAACCCCAATTATGGTACAAAGCCCAATTACCCAATTTTAGTAATTAGCCCAACATCATGATTACTTCGTTTTAAATAAGCGTAATATTTACTTAGCTACGAGACATTAAATTAAAAAGGTTGAACATAACTTACAATGATTAAAAATAGCGTAGCGTTACACGGACAGAATTTCGACTTACACCCTTACAACATTCGCTAACATACCCTTATTATTAGAATTAAAATTAAAATTAAAATTAAAATTAAAATTAAAATATAAATATTTACGTATAGATATAGAGAGATTGATATTTTTGGATATATTTTTCGTCAAACTGCGTTGGCTTTTATAGGAATTTGAGTCCAGGTGAACTCCGCGAGTCGCGTAATTTTTTGCCTTCAAACTCCGCAACTCGCGGAGTTTGAAATTACAGCTCACCCAGCTTTGGCTCTTTGTTTGCCGACGATTTATAAATATATTATAATATATATATTAATTTTAAGAATTAATTATATATTATATTATATTTATATACATAGTTAACTTGTAATTTTTAGTCCGTTGCGTCGAGTGTTGAGAGTTGACTCTGGTCCCGGTTCCGGATTTTCGAACGTCCTTGCGTACAATTTAATATCTTATACTTTGTGTTTTGAATCTTGTACTCTTGCAATTTTGAGACGTTTCTTATCAATAATTGGAACCTCTTTGATTGTATTTTGTGCTTTTGAGCTTTTTGGTCGTTTGCGTCTTCAATTCGTCGAATCTGTCTTTTGTCTTCACCTTTTATTATTTAAACGAATATCACTTTTAAATAGAACAATTGCAACTAAAAGCTTGTCTTTCTTGAGGAATAATGCTATGAAATATATGTTCGTTTTTAGCATTATCAAATATTCCCACACTTGAGCGTTGCTTGTCCTCAAGCAATATAGTCTTGAAATACTAGAATCACTTCTTTATTCTTCACACTTTGTAGATCAGTGATTTCTATACGGCGGTATAAAAAATGGTAGTAGCGATATGGTTTACAGTCCCACATGACTATAAAATTTAGATCCATTAAGGAAATTGGATCTTTATGAAAACATTTGATCTTTTGAAAATTAAATCTAGTTTTTTACCCTAGATAAGTTTTCCGGAATAACCCTTCACCGGTGTTTGCAAAATATTTTTATGGGTTGTGTGGGTTTCATATTTGAAAACTTTAGCTCAACACTTGTGGTTTGGTGTTACCCACTTGCTAACCTTGTATTAGGAAAGAAACACGTCCAGTTCACTTGTCCCGTATATTACCTTTCGATAAACTACCGTCCGGTTGTAAAGGAAAGCGTTGAACAAGCAACTGTTAAGGCAATGTCCCCTGACATGCTTTTAATTATGGTCTATAATGTGTCGGACACAATTACTATCCTCTGTAGGAGTAATAGTAAAGCTCACCCTTATAATTTTTCGGTCTGGCACAAGGTCTTGTCTTTGACCATGCTATGCAACCACCGTTCTTACGGTTGACACCCGATTTGGTTCAGATGACCTAATGAATTCTAGGTAAATTCCTAGGATTTTACGTTCAATGGTAATGAACGCATTGAAAATAGGGTTTTCAGAAAACAAATCGGTTTATAATTTTATCAAAATATTTTCTCGTTCAAGCTCGAGTTTAGATATCATTGAATTCCATGAGTTTGAATTCTCAATCTTTAAGGTCAATCTCAAGGATTGAGTAATATCAGTCTTAAAAGCTGATTTTTAATTTTTAAGGAGATTATCCTTTCTGGAGATCTGATTCATTAGTCTTATCAAGCTAATTTGCACGGTGCCCCCCATTGTACTAGATAAATCCTTCTCATGGTTAGGATAAATCTGACCACTTGGCGACCCTGTTTTATGCTGAGGTCCGTGGATTTCCTGCTGATTTTAGTGATGACTTTTCTAGATTTTTCGTCAACCTACAGCTGGTCTGGACGACAACTTCTTGACCTAAATCAAGAAGCGCGTGTCTTTTTCAGAAGACTTTACTTCCTTTTAATGATGGAATTGATTCATCGTGTAGATCCATCTTTCTTACAGTAAATCGGCTAAAATAGTTAATTATCGTCCAAAACAAAAGTATCTTCAATTATTTGTACAAAAATATGTGATATATATTTTGAATAACTTGGTGAAAATTTCCCACACTTGGCTTTTATTTTCCTTTTTATTGTCCTCTCCATTTTAAATGAATTCTAACATTTTGGTTTGTTTCTCAATTTATGTCCTTTCCAAGGTAACAATAATTTCGGTGTTAAAACCTAGTTTTATCATTTATAAATATGTATAAACATGATTTTGAGTTCATTTAATTGAAAATTTTGAAAAATTTTACTAGAATTGGGTAGTCAGTATATAAGACTATGGCTGTTCTTTATTATCAGAGAGCACTAGATTCTAATACAACTACTGCTTTACTAGTATTTTTAATGGTAACCAAGTGTATAAAGTAAAAATTTTAAAAATCCGAAAGAATTTAAACTTGATGTTATGCGAGGTGTATATAAAATAGCTTATATTTTACAAGGAAATACTATTAAATACGATACAATTTTACTCAAGATATTTATTTATTTATTGAATGGATATACGTAAACCTTGCTACAACACTTATAGGCAGTGTACCTAATCGTACAGTAGTGTAGTTTTTAGTAAGTCCGGTTCGTTCCACTGGGAAAATCTTTAAACAAAGCTTAACGCTATATTAGTTTAAATTTATAATAATACAATTATATATATATATAAGTAATATTATTATTATAAAGGGAGATTTTTTACCGTTTAATGACCGGTTTGTCGATTTTAAAACTTCAGTCGCAGTTAAAACCAAAATTAAAAATAAATACAAGACTTAATGTAAAGTAAATAACGATAATGAAATTGCGATAAATAAAAGTGCGATAAAATAAACTTGCGATAATTAAAAAGTATGATAATTAAAAGTGCAATTAAATACAATAACAATAAATAAAAGTGCGATAATTAGAAGTGTAATTAAATATAAAATACAGGAAATTAAATATGAAATAAAAGAATTATGCTTATTTAAACTTCCGTAATCATGATGTTTGACGTGTTGATTTTAGTTTTATGCCCATGGGTTAATTGTCCTTTGTCCTGGATTATTTAATATGTCCGTCTGGTTTTTGTCCATAACAGTCCATCAGTCATAAATATAAAGTGCGAGTATCCTCGTCAAATTATCCTTATACCCGAAGTTAAATATTCCAACTAATTGGGGACTTAAACTGTAACAAGGTTTTATTACTTTGTTTAATAATTACACCAGGATGTCGACTGAGTGTAACCCAAGGTTTTAATACTTTGTTATCAATTATGCCAAGTGTCCTTGTATATAATTTCACCCTTGTTTTAATAATCCTAGTGACTATTAATCCATTCCCGTGTCCGGTTAAATGAACGATTATTCGTACATATAAATACCCTGCCCATCGTATCCGATCGAGTGTATATGGTTATTTATAGGGACATCCAATTATGAATCTTTATATTAAAATTAACAAACTATCATTTAGTTAAACAAATATAAAGCCCATTAATAGCCCATAGTCTAATTTCCACAAGTGTCGTTCTTTTGTCCAAACCCCAATTATGGTACAAAGCCCAATTACCCAATTTTAGTAATTAGCCCAACATCATGATTACTTTGTTTTAAATAAGCGTAATATTTACTTAGCTACGAGACATTAAATTAAAAAGGTTGAACATAACTTACAATGATTAAAAATAGCGTAGCGTTACACGGATAGAATTTCGACTTACACCCTTACAACATTCGCTAACATACCCTTATTATTAGAATTAAAATTAAAATTAAAATATAAATATTTACGTATAGATATAGAGAGATTGATATTTTTGGATATATTTTTCGTCGAACTGCGTTGGCTTTTATAGGAATTTGAGTCCAGGTGAACTCCGCGAGTCGCGTAATTTTTTGCCTTCAAACTCCGCAACTCGCGGAGTTTGAAATTACAGCTCACCCAGCTTTGGCTCTTTGTTTGCCGACGATTTATAAATATATTATAATATATATATTAATTTTAAGAATTAATTATATATTATATTATATTTATATACATAGTTAACTTGTAATTTTTAGTCCGTTGCGTCGAGTGTTGAGAGTTGACTCTGGTCCCGGTTCCGGATTTTCGAACGTCCTTGCGTACAATTTAATATCTTGTACTTTGCGTTTTGAATCTTGTACTCTTGCAATTTTGAGACGTTTCTTATCAATAATTGGAACCTCTTTGATTGTATTTTGTGCTTTTGAGCTTTTTGGTCGTTTGCGTGTTCAATTCGTTGAATCTATCTTTTGTCTTCACCTTTTATTATTTAAACGAATATCACTTTTAAATAGAACAATTGCAACTAAAAGTTTGTCTTTCTTGAGGAATAATGCTATGAAATATATGTTCGTTTTTAGCATTATCAATATTCCCACACTTGAGCGTTGCTTGTCCTCAAGCAATATAGTCTTGAAATACTAGAATCACTTCTTTATTCTTCACACTTTGTAGATCAGTGATTTTTATACGGCGGTATAAACAATGGTAGTAGCTGTAGTGACCCGAACTTTTCCATGTTTATATATATTAATTGAGAGTGATATTTACATGATTAAATGTTTCCAACATGTTAAGCAATCAAACTTGTTAAGACTTGATTAATTGAAATATGTTTCATATAGACAATTGACCACCCAAGTTGACCGGTGATTCACGAACGTTAAAACTTGTAAAAACTATACGATGACATATATATGGTTATATATATAGTTAACATGTTTTTATTATAAGTATGTATCTCATTAGGTATTTTAACAATGAGTTATATACATAAAAATGAGACTATTAATTTAAGAAACTCGAAAACGATATATATAACGATTATCGTTATAACAACGTCTTACTAGGTACATATGAATCATATTAAGATATTGATACACTTGGTTAATTATGTTAAATGATAAGTAAATATATTATTAAGTGTATTAACAATGAAATACATATGTAAAAATAAGACTACTAACTTAATGATTTCGAAACGAGACATATATGTAACGATTATCGTTGTAACGACATTTAACTGTATATACATCATACTAAGATATATTATATATCATAATATCATGATAATATAATAATTTAACATCTCATTTGTTATAATAAACAATGGGTTAACAACATTCAACAAGATCGTTAACCTAAAGGTTTCAAAACAACATTTACATGTAACGACTAACGATGACTTAACGACTCAGTTAAAATGTATATACATGTAGTGTTTTAATATGTATTCATACACTTTTTAAAGACTTCAAGTCACTTATCAAAATACTTCTACTTAACAAAAATGCTTACAATTACATCCTCGTTCAGTTTCATCAACAATTCTACTCGTATGCACCCGTATTCGTACTCGTACAATACACAGCTTTTAGATGTATGTACTATTGGTATATACACTCCAATGATCAGCTCTTAGCAGCCCATGTGAGTCACCTAACACATGTGGGAACCATCATTTGGCAACTAGCATGAAATATCTCATAAAATTACAAAAGTATGAGTAATCATTCATGACTTATTTACATGAAAACAAAATTACATATCCTTTATATCTAATCCATACACCAACGACCAAAAACACCTACAAACACTTTAATTCTTCAATTTTCTTCATCTAATTGATCTCTCTCAAGTTCTATCTTCAAGTTCTAAGTGTTCTTCATATATTTTACAAGTTCTAGTTACATAAAATCAAGAATACTTTCAAGTTTGCTAGCTCACTTCCAATCTTGTAAGGTGATCATCCAACCTCAAGAAATCTTTGTTTCTTACAGTAGGTTATCATTCTAATACAAGTTAATAATCATATTCAAACTTTGGTTCAATTTCTATAACTATAACAATCTTATTTCAAGTGATGATCTTACTTGAACTTGTTTTCGTGTCATGATTCTGCTTCAAGAACTTCGAGCCATCCAAGGATCCGTTGAAGCTAGATCCATTTTTCTCTTTTCCAGTAGGTTTATCCAAGGAACTTAAGGTAGTAATGATGTTCATAACATCATTCGATTCATACATATAAAGCTATCTTATTCGAAGGTTTAAACTTGTAATCACTAGAACATAGTTTAGTTAATTCTAAACTTGTTCGCAAACAAAAGTTAATCCTTCTAACTTGACTTTTAAAATCAACTAAACACATGTTCTATATCTATATGATATGCTAACTTAATGATATAAAACATGGAAACACGAAAAACACCGTAAAACCGGATTTACGCCGTCGTAGTAACACCGCGGGCTGTTTTGGGTTAGTTAATTAAAAACTATGATAAACTTTGATTTAAAAGTTGTTATTCTGAGAAAATTATTTTTATTATGAACATGAAACTATATCCAAAAATTATGGTTAAACTCAAAGTGGAAGTATGTTTTCTAAAATGGTCATCTAGACGTCGTCCTTTCGACTGAAATGACTACCTTTACAAAAACGACTTGTAACTTATTTTTCCGAGTATAAACCTATACTTTTTCTGTTTATATTCATAAAATAGAGTTCAATATGAAACCACAGCAATTTGATTCACTCAAAACGGATTTAAAATGAAGAAGTTATGGGTAAAACAAGATTGGATAATTTTTCTCATTTTAGCTACGTGAAAATTGGTAACAAATCTATTCCAACCATAACTTAATCAACTTGTATTGTATGTTATGTAATCTTGAGATACCATAGACACGTATACAATGTTTCGACCTATCATGTCGACACATCTATATATATTTCGGAACAACCATAGACACTCTATATGTGAATGTTGGAGTTAGCTATACAGGGTTGAGGTTGATTCCAAAATATATATAGTTTGAGTTGTGATCAATACTGAGATACGTATACACTGGGTCGTGGATTGATTCAAGATAATATTTATCGATTTATTTCTGTACATCTAACTGTGGACAACTAGTTGTAGGTTACTAACGAGGACAGCTGACTTAATAAACTTAAAACATCAAAATATATTAAAAGTGTTGTAAATATATTTTGAACATACTTTGATATATATGTATATATTGTTATAGGTTCGTGAATCAACCAGTGGCCAAGTCTTACTTCCCGACGAAGTAAAAATCTGTGAAAGTGAGTTATAGTCCCACTTTTAAAATCTAATATTTTTGGGATGAGAATACATGCAGGTTTTATAAATGATTTACAAAATAGACACAAGTACGTGAAACTACATTCTATGGTTGAATTATCGAAATCGAATATGCCCCTTTTTATTAAGTCTGGTAATCTAAGAATTAGGGAACAGACACCCTAATTGACGCGAATCCTAAAGATAGATCTATCGGGCCCAACAAGCCCCATCCAAAGAACCGGATGCTTTAGTACTTCGAAATTTATATCATATCCGAAGGGTGTCCCGGAATGATGGGGATATTCTTATATATGCATCTTGTTAATGTCGGTTACCAGGTGTTCACCATATGAATGACTTTTATCTCTATGTATGGGATGTGTATTGAAATATGAAATCTTGTGGTCTATTATTATGATTTGATATATATAGGTTAAACCTATAACTCACCAACATTTTTGTTGACGTTTTAAGCATGTTTATTCTCAGGTGATTATTAAGAGCTTCCGCTGTCACATACTTAAATAAGGACGAGATTTGGAGTCCATGCTTGTATGATATTGTGTAAAAACTGCATTCAAGAAACTTATTTTGTTGTAACATATTTGTATTGTAAACCATTATGTAATGGTCGTGTGTAAACAGGATATTTTAGATTATCATTATTTGATAATCTACGTAAAGCTTTTTAAAACCTTTATCTATGAAATAAAGGTTATGGTTTGTTTTAAAAATGAATGCAGTCTTTGAAAAACGTCTCATATAGAGGTCAAAACCTCGCAACGAAATCAATTAATATGGAACGTTTTTAATCAATAAGAACGGGACATTTCAGTTGGTATCCGAGCGTTGGTCTTAGAGAACCAGAAAATTTGCATTAGTGTGTCTTATCGAGTTTGTTAGGATGCATTAGTGAGTCTGGACTTCGACCGTGTTTTCTTTAAAAAATGATTGCTTAACATTTTTGTTGGAAACTATATATTTTTAACATATGAATATTATGTGATATATTAATCTCTTAACGTGTTTGATATTATGTGATAGATGTCTACCTCTAGAACAAGTCCCATTGACTCACCTAATAATAATGAAGAGTCAAATGTAAATTGGAATGATTTGTGGACTGATTCACAAGTTCCCGAAGAGGAACCGGAAGAAGAGTCGGAACCGGAAGAAGAATCGGAACCGGAAGAAGAATCGGAACCGGAAGAAGAAATAGAACCGGTGGGGGAAATAATAAAACGGTTAAGTAAAAGAGAATCCTCAACCAACCGACCAAGGTTAATTATGGTCAATGGTGTTTCCGCCAAGGAAGCAAAATATTGGGAGGATTACCAATTCTCCGATGAATCGGATTCCGACGAGAATTCCGATGATGTTATAGAAATTACCCCAACTGAATTTAAAAAGGCAAAAGAAAATAATAAGGGAAAGGGCATAAAAATAGAGAAATCTAATTCCAACCCCGATGAACTTTATATTTATCGTCAACCCCCGAAGTCCTTAAGTTGTAACAATGACCCGGGAACCTCTAAACCACCAGGTTTTTCTAAACCAATGTGGACAACGACGGCTCGTATTAGGGGAACATCATATATCCCTAGAAACTTGGCAAAACGAACCAAAACCGAACAAGAAGAAACGAGCGAGTCGGAATAAGATAGTTGTATTCGTGTGGTGTAATATATGTAATATAGTGTGCTTATGCTTTATGATATATGTAAAAATTGCTTGTATTAATAAGTATTTTTTTTTTATGAATCTAACTCTTGTCTATTTTACAGTATAAAAACACAAAATGGATAGACAACCCAATATTTTAAGAGACCTACCCGGAGACATGATTGATGAAATCTTGTCTAGAGTCGGTCAGAATTCCTCAGCACAACTATTTAAGGCGAGATCAGTTTGTAAGACATTCGAAGAACGTTCCAAGAATGTCTTGGTTTATAAGAGACTTTCGTTTGAAAGATGGGGGATATCACATTGGGAAACCCATAAGTTACGATGTGTTTACTTTGACGCATATATTGCGGGGAACCCAAATGCTATTTTACGCAACGGGTTAAGAAATTATTTTGACTCAATATATCCGAATATTGGACTTCGTGATTTAGAAAAAGCGGCTAACATGCAACATAAAGAAGCATGTTATGCTTACGGATTAGTAATGTTCGCTTCTCACCAAAGTGAGAACAAGAACATCGGGCTACAACTATTAAACAAAACGTTTCCACAAGTGACGGAGTCGGTAATTGGGGTAAGAAATGAGGTTTTTAGATTGTTACGGGACTGTTGGACATTACGTAACCCTCGTCCCTTTGACAACGTTACAACACGCTGTCTTATCAACGGCCATAACGGTTATGTTCCACAAGACCAAGGATGGGAAGTAATCCTAGTAAAATCAGAATGCATGACTTGTTTCTGGATGTATGAATTACGTGTTTTTATTGCCTTTGCTGAACGACTTGTGTACTAGCTAGAATTATCTTCACAACTATCTTGCATCAAAGTTATTGTGTGCTATATTTCATGCTTTATGTAAAATAAGCGGTATTGTAAGTTTGTAAACTATTGTATAAAAGTTTGAACGCGAAATATTATTATAATCAGTTTTTCATATAGAATTGTAGTAGTTGAATTGTATATTAGCTACTAAGTATGAACTTAACGGGTAGGTACTACCCGAATTTAAACTTATAAAACGCTAATATGAAGAAAAAGCTTTTATAAATGAGTTCATATTATGCTACGAAATACTATTAACTACTCTTAATATTCTGTATGATTAACTTGTTCCATTTGACTATTTTGAAGGAAATGGCACCGACTACTCGACACACCGTGAATATGAATGAAGAGGAATTCCGTACTTTTCTAGCTTCAAACATAGCCGCAGTACAGGCTGCGCTACATACCAACAATAACCTTGGATCTAGCAGTACAGGAAATTGTGTAGGATGCACCTACAAAGAATTCACTGCCTGCAAACCTTTGGAATTCGATGGAACCGAAGGACCGATCGGATTGAAACGGTGGACCGAGAAGGTCGAATCGGTGTTTGCCATAAGTAAGTGTACTGAAGAGGACAAAGTGAAGTACGCTACGCATACCTTCACAGGTTCTGCGTTAACATGGTGGAATACCTATCTAGAGCAAGTGGGACAAGACGATGCGTACGCACTACCGTGGTCAGCATTCAAGCACTTGATGAACGAGAAGTACCGTCCCAGAACCGAGGTCAATAAGCTCAAGACAGAACTTAGAGGGTTACGAACCCAAGGATTTGATATTACCACGTATGAAAGACGATTCACAGAATTGTGCCTATTGTGTCCGGGAGCATTCGAAGATGATGAAGAGAAGATCGACGCGTTTGTGAAAGGATTACCGGAAAGAATCCAAGAAGATATAAGTTCACACGAGCCCGCCTCCATACAACAGGCATGTAGAATGGCTCACAAACTAGTGAACCAGATTGAAGAAAGAATTAAAGAACAGACTACTGAAGAGGCCAATGTGAAGCAAGTCAAAAGAAAGTGGGAGGAAAACGGTGATAAGAATCACCAATACAACAACAACAGCAATTACAACAATAATCGCAACAATTATCCCAACAATCGCAACATCAATCGCAACTACAACAAACGGCCCAACAACAACAACAACAACAACAACAACAACAACAATAGCAACTACAACAATCATCCCAACAACAATAATAACCGCAACAACAACAACAATCAGAAGCTGCTATGCCAAAGGTGTGAAAAGTATCACTCGGGGTTCTGCACCAAATTTTGCAACAAGTGTAAAAGAAATGGTCATAGCGCGGCGAAGTGTGAGGTCTACGGACCAGGGGTTAATAGAACGAAAGGAACAAATGGTGTCGGAACGAGTAATGGTGGAACAAGTAGTGTCGGAGCAAGTTATGCCAATGTAGTTTGTTATAAATGTGGAAAACCGGGCCACATTATTAGAAATTGCCCGAACCAGGAGAACACGAATGGACAAGGCCGCGAAAGAGTTTTCAATATTAATGCGGCAGAGGCACAGGAAGACCCGGAGCTTGTTACGGGTACGTTTCTTATTGACAATAAATCTGCTTACGTTTTATTTGATTCGGGTGCGGATAGAAGCTATATGAGTAGAGATTTTTGTGCTAAATTAAGTTGTCCATTGACGCCTTTGGATAGTAAATTTTTACTCGAATTAGCAAATGGTAAATTAATTTCAGCAGATAATATATGTCGGAATCGAGAAATTAAACTGGTTAGCGAAACATTTAAGATTGATTTGATACCAGTAGAGTTAGGGAGTTTTGATGTGATAATCGGTATGGACTGGTTGAAAGAAGTGAAAGCAGAGATCGTCTGTTACAAAAATGTAATTCGCATTATACGAGAAAAAGGGAAACCCTTAATGGTGTACGGAGAAAAGGGCAACACGAAGCTACATCTTATTAGTAATTTGAAGGCACAAAATCTAATAAGAAAAGGTTGCTATGCTGTTCTAGCACACGTCGAGAAAGTACAAACTGAAGAAAAGAGCATCAATGATGTTCCCATTGCAAAAGAATTTCCCGATGTATTTCCGAAAGAATTACCGGGATTACCCCCACATCGATCTGTTGAATTTCAAATAGATCTTGTACCAGGAGCTGCACCAATAGCTCGTGCTCCTTACAGACTCGCACCCAGCGAGATGAAAGAACTGCAAAGCCAATTACAAGAACTTTTAGAGCGTGGTTTCATTCAACCAAGCACATCACCGTGGGGAGCTCCTGTTTTGTTTGTCAAGAAGAAAGATGGTACATTCAGGTTGTGTATCGACTACCGAGAGTTGAACAAACTTACCATCAAGAACCGCTACCCACTACCGAGAATCGACGACTTATTTGATCAACTACAAGGCTCGTTTGTTTATTCAAAGATTGACTTACATTTCGGGTATCATCAAATGCGGGTGAAAGAAGATGATATTCCAAAGACTGCTTTCAGAACACGTTACGGTCATTACAAGTTTATGGTCATGCCGTTTGGTTTAACTAATGCACCAGCTGTGTTCATGGACCTTATGAACCGAGTGTGTGGACCATACCTTGACAAGTTTGTCATTGTTTTCATTGATGACATACTTATTTACTCAAAGAATGACTAAGAACACGGTGAACATTTGAGAAAGGTGTTAGAAGTATTGAGGAAGGAAGAATTGTACGCTAAGTTTTCAAAGTGTGCATTTTGGTTGGAAGAAGTTCAATTCCTCGGTCACATAGTAAACAAAGAAGGTATTAAGGTGGATCCGGCAAAGATAGAAACTGTTGAAAAGTGGGAAACCCCGAAAACTCCGAAACACATACGCCAGTTTTTAGGACTAGCTGGTTACTACAGAAGGTTCATCCAAGACTTTTCCAGAATAGCAAAACCCTTGACTGCATTAACGCATAAAGGGAAGAAATTTGAATGGAATGATGAACAAGAGAAAGCGTTTCAGTTATTGAAGAAAAAGCTAACTACGGCACCTATATTGTCATTGCCTGAAGGGAATGATGATTTTGTGATTTATTGTGACGCATCAAAGCAAGGTCTCGGTTGTGTATTAATGTAAAGAACGAAGGTGATTGCTTATGCGTCTAGACAATTGAAGATTCACGAACAAAATTATATGACGCATGATTTGGAATTAGGCGCGGTTGTTTTTGCATTAAAGACTTGGAGGCACTACTTATATGGGGTCAAAAGTATTATATATACCGACCACAAAAGTCTTCAACACATATTTAATCAGAAACAACTGAATATGAGGCAGCGTAGGTGGATTGAATTGTTGAATGATTACAACTTTGAGATTCGTTACCACCCGGGGAAGGCAAATGTGGTAGCCGATGCCTTGAGCAGGAAGGACAGAGAACCCATTCGAGTAAAATCTATGAATATAATGATTCATAATAACCTTACTACTCAAATAAAGGAGGCGCAACAAGGAGTTTTAAAAGAGGGAAATTTAAAGGATGAAATACCCAAAGGATCGGAGAAGCATCTTAATATTCGGGAAGACGGAACCCGGTATAGGGCTGAAAGGATTTGGGTACCAAAATTTGGAGATATGAGAGAAATGGTACTTAGAGAAGCTCATAAAACCAGATACTCAATACATCCTGGAACGGGGAAGATGTACAAGGATCTCAAGAAACATTTTTGGTGGCCGGGTATGAAAGCCGATGTTGCTAAATACGTAGGAGAATGTTTGACGTGTTCTAAGGTCAAAGCTGAGCATCAGAAACCATCAGGTCTACTTCAACAACCCGAAATCCCGGAATGGAAATGGGAAAACATTACCATGGATTTCATCACTAAATTGCCAAGGACTGCAAGTGGTTTTGATACTATTTGGGTAATAGTTGATCGTCTCACCAAATCAGCACACTTCCTGCCAATAAGAGAAGATGACAAGATGGAGAAGTTAGCACAACTTTATTTGAAGGAAGTCATCTCCAGACATGGAATACCAATCTCTATTATCTCTGATAGGGATGGCAGATTTATTTCAAGATTCTGGCAGACATTACAGCAAGCATTAGGAACTCGTCTAGACATGAGTACTGCCTATCATCCACAAACTGATGGGCAGAGTGAAAGGACGATACAAACGCTTGAAGACATGCTACGAGCATGTGTTATTGATTTCGGAAATAGTTGGGATCGACATCTACCGTTAGCAGAATTTTCCTACAACAACAGCTACCATTCAAGCATTGAGATGGCGCCATTTGAAGCACTTTATGGTAGAAAGTGCAGGTCTCCGATTTGTTGGAGTGAAGTGGGGGATAGACAGATTACGGGTCCGGAGATTATACAAGAAACTACCGAGAAGATCATCCAAATTCAACAACGGTTGAAAACCGCCCAAAGTCGACAAAAGAGCTACGCTGACATTAAAAGAAAAGATATAGAATTTGAAATTGGAGAGATGGTCATGCTTAAAGTTGCACCTTGGAAAGGCGTTGTTCGATTTGGTAAACGAGGGAAATTAAATCCAAGGTATATTGGACCATTCAAGATTATTGATCGTATCGGACCAGTAGCTTACCGACTTGATTTACCTCAACAACTCGCGGCTGTACATAACACTTTCCACGTCTCGAATTTGAAGAAATGTTTTGCTAAAGAAGATCTCACTATTCCGTTAGATGAAATCCAAATCAACGAAAAACTTCAATTCATCGAAGAACCCGTCGAAATAATGGATCGTGAGGTTAAAAGACTTAAGCAAAACAAGATACCAATTGTTAAGGTTAGATGGAATGCTCGTAGAGGACCCGAGTTCACCTGGGAGCGTGAATATCAGATGAAGAAGAAATACCCGCATCTATTTCCAGAAGATTCGTCAACACCTTCAACAGCTTAAAATTTCGGGACGAAATTTATTTAACGGGTAGGTACTGTAGTGACCCGAACTTTTCCATGTTTATATATATTAATTGAGAGTGATATTTACATGATTAAATGTTTCCAACATGTTAAGCAATCGAACTTGTTAAGACTTGATTAATTGAAATATGTTTCATATAGACAATTGACCACCCAAGTTGACCGGTGATTCACGAAAGTTAAAACTTGTAAAAACTCTACGATGACATATATATGGTTATATATATAGTTAACATGTTTTTATTATAAGTATGTATCTCATTAGGTATTTTAACAATGAGTTATATACATAAAAATGAGACTATTAATTTAAGAAACTCGAAAACGATATATATAACGATTATCGTTATAACAACGTCTTACTAGGTACATATGATTCATATTAAGATATTGATACACTTGGTTAATTATGTTAAATGATAAGTAAATATATTATTAAGTGTATTAACAATGAAATACATATGTAAAAATAAGACTACTAACTTAATGATTTCGAAACGAGACATATATGTAACGATTATCGTTGTAACGACATTTAACTGTATATACATCATATTAAGATATATTATATATCATAATATCATGATAATATAATAATTTAACATCTCATTTGTTATAATAAACAATGGGTTAACAACATTCAACAAGATCGTTAACCTAAAGGTTTCAAAACAACATTTACATGTAACGACTAACGATGACTTAACGACTCAGTTAAAATGTATATACATGTAGTGTTTTAATATGTATTCATACACTTTTGAAAGACTTCAAGACACTTATCAAAACACTTCTACTTAACAAAAATGCTTACAATTACATCCTCGTTCAGTTTCATCAACAATTCTACTCGTATGCACCCGTATTCGTACTCGTACAATACACAGCTTTTAGATGTATGTACTATTGGTATATACACTCCAATGATCAACTCTTAGCAGTCCATGTGAGTCACCTAACACATGTGGGAACCATCATTTGGCAACTAGCATGAAATATCTCATAAAATTACAAAAGTATGAGTAATCATTCATGACTTATTTACATGAAAACAAAATTACATATCCTTTATATCTAATCCATACACCAACGACCAAAAACACCTACAAACACTTTCATTCTTCAATTTTCTTCATCTAATTGATCTCTCTCAAGTTCTATCTTCAAGTTCTAAGTGTTCTTCATATATTTTACAAGTTCTAGTTACATAAAATCAAGAATACTTTCAAGTTTGCTAGCTCACTTCCAATCTTGTAAGGTGATCATCCAACCTCAAGAAATCTTTGTTTCTTACAGTAGGTTATCATTCTAATACAAGGTAATAATCATATTCAAACTTTGGTTCAATTTCTATAACTATAACAATCTTATTTCAAGTGATGATCTTACTTGAACTTGTTTTCGTGTCATGATTCTGCTTCAAGAACTTCGAGCCATCCAACGATCCGTTGAAGCTAGATCCATTTTTCTCTTTTCCAGTAGGTTTATCCAAGGAACTTAAGGTAGTAATGATGTTCATAACATCATTCGATTCATACATATAAAGCTATCTTATTCGAAGGTTTAAACTTGTAATCACTAGAACATAGTTTAGTTAATTCTAAACTTGTTCGCAAACAAAAGTTAATCCTTCTAACTTGACTTTTAAAATCAACTAAACACATGTTCTATATCTATATGATATGCTAACTTAATGATATAAAACCTGGAAACACGAAAAACACCGTAAAACCGGATTTACGCCGTCGTAGTAACACCGCGGGCTGTTTTGGGTTAGTTAATTAAAAACTATGATAAACTTTGATTTAAAAGTTGTTATTCTGAGAAAATGATTTTTATTATGAACATGAAACTATATCCAAAAATTATGGTTAAACTCAAAGTGGAAGTATGTTTTCTAAAATGGTCATCTAGACGTCGTCCTTTCGACTGAAATGACTACCTTTACAAAAACGACTTGTAACTTATTTTTCCGACTATAAACCTATACTTTTTCTGTTTAGATTCATAAAATAGAGTTCAATATGAAACCATAGCAATTTGATTCACTCAAAACGGATTTAAAATGAAGAAGTTATGGGTAAAACAAGATTGGATAATTTTTCTCATTTTAGCTACGTGAAAATTGGTAACAAATCTATTCCAACCATAACTTAATCAACTTGTATTGTATATTATGTAATCTTGAGATACCATAGACACGTATACAATGTTTCGACCTATCATGTCGACACATCTATATATATTTCGGAACAACCATAGACACTCTATATGTGAATGTTGGAGTTAGCTATACAGGGTTGAGGTTGATTCCAAAATATATATAGTCTGAGTTGTGATCAATAATGAGATACGTATACACTGGGTCGTGGATTGATTCAAGATAATATTTATCGATTTATTTCTGTACATCTAACTGTGGACAACTAGTTGTAGGTTACTAACGAGGACAGCTGACTTAATAAACTTAAAACATCAAAATATATTAAAAGTGTTGTAAATATATTTTGAACATACTTTGATATATATGTATATATTGTTATAGGTTCGTGAATCAACCAGTGGCCAAGTCTTACTTCCCGACGAAGTAAAAATCTGTGAAAGTGAGTTATAGTCCCACTTTTAAAATCTAATATTTTTGGGATGAGAATACATGCAGGTTTTATAAATGATTTACAAAATAGACACAAGTACGTGAAACTACATTCTATGGTTGAATTATCGAAATCGAATATGCCCCTTTTTATTAAGTCTGGTAATCTAAGAATTAGGGAAAAGACACCCTAATTGACGCGAATTCTAAAGATAGATCTATCGGGCCCAACAAGCCCCATCCAAAGTACCGGATGCTTTAGTACTTCGAAATTTATATCATATCCGAAGGGTGTCCCGGAATGATGGGGATATTCTTATATATGCATCTTGTTAATGTCGGTTACCAGGTGTTCACCATATGAATGACTTTTATCTCTATGTATGGGATGTGTATTGAAATATGAAATCTTGTGGTCTATTATTATGATTTGATATATATAGGTTAAACCTATAACTCACCAACATTTTTGTTGACGTTTTAAGCATGTTTATTCTCAGGTGATTATTAAGAGCTTCCACTGTCGCATACTTAAATAAGGACGAGATTTGGAGTCCATGCTTGTATGATATTGTGTAAAAACTGCATTCAAGAAACTTATTTTGTTGTAACATATTTGTATTGTAAACCATTATGTAATGGTCGTGTGTAAATAGGATATTTTAGATTATCATTATTTGATAATCTACGTAAAGCTTTTTAAAACCTTTATCTATGAAATAAAGGTTATGGTTTGTTTTAAAAATGAATGCAGTCTTTGAAAAACGTCTCATATAGAGGTCAAAACCTCGCAACGAAATCAATTAATATGGAACGTTTTTAATCAATAAGAACGGGACATTTCAGTAGCGATATGGTTTACAGTCCCACATGACTATAAAATTTAGATCCATTAAGGAAATTGGATCTTTATGAAAACATTTGATCTTTTAAAAATTAAATCTAGTTTTTTACCCTAGATAAGTTTTCCGGAATAACCCTTCACCGGTGTTTGCAAAATATTTTTATGGGTTGTGTGGGTTTCAGATTTGAAAATTTTAGCTCAACACTTGTGGTTTTGTGTTACCCACTTGCTATGCTTGTATTAGGAAAGCAACACGTCCAGTTCACTTGTCCCGTATATTACCTTTCGATAAACTACCATCCGGTTGTAAAGGAAAGCGTTGAACAAGCAACTGTTAAGGCAATGTCCCCTGACATGCTTTTAATTATGGTCTATAACGTGTCAGACGCAATTACTATCCTTTGTAGGAGCAATAGTAAAGCTCACCCTTATAATTTTTCGGTCTGGCACAAGGTCTTGTCTTTGACCATGCTATGCAACCACCGTTCTTACGGTTGACACCCGATTTGGTTCAGATGACCTAATGAATTCCAGGTGAATTCCTAGGATTTTACGTTCAATGGTAATGAACGCATTGAAAATAAGGTTTTCAGAAAACAAATCGGTTTGTAATTTTATCAAAATATTTTCTCGTTCAAGCTCGAGTTTAGATATCATTGAATTCCATGAGTTTGAATTCTCAATCTTTAAGGTCAATCTCAAGGATTGAGTAATATCAGTCTTAAAAGCTGATTTTTAATTTTTAAGGAGATTATCCTTTCTGGGGATCTGATTCATTAGTCTTATCAATCTAATTTGCACGGTGCCCCCCATTGTACGAGATAAATCCTTCTCATGGTTAGGATAAATCTGACCACTTGGCGACCCTGTTTATGCTGAGGTCCGTGGATTTCCTGCTGATTTTAGTGATGACTTTTCTAGATTTTTCGTCAACCTACAGCTGGTCTGTAGTGACCCGAACTTTTCCATGTTTATATATATTAATTGAGATTGATATTTACATGATTAAATGTTTCCAACATGTTAAGCAATCAAACTTGTTAAGACTTGATTAATTGAAATAGGTTTCATATAGACAATTGACCACCCAAGTTGACCGGTGATTCACGAACGTTAAAACTTGTAAAAATTATATGATGACATATATATGGTTATATATATAGTTAACATGATATTATGATAAGTAAACATATCATTAATTATATTAACAATGAACTACATATGTAAAAACAAGACTACTAACTTAATGATTTTGAAACGAGACATATATGTAACGATTATCGTTGTAACGACATTTAATGTATATATATCACATTAAGAGATATTCATACATGATAATATCATGATAATATAATAATTTAAAATATCATTTGATATTATAAACATTGGGTTAACAACATTTAACAAGATCGTTAACCTAAAGGTTTCAAAACAACACTTACATGTAACGACTAACGATGACTTAACGACCCAGTTAAAATGTATATACATGTAGTGTTTTAATATGTATTTATACACTTTTGAAAGACTTCAATACACTTATCAAAACACTTCTACTTAACAAAAATGCTTACAATCACATCCTCGTTCAGTTTCATCAACAATTCTACTCGTATGCACCCGTATTCGTACTCGTACAATACACAGCTTTTAGATGTATGTACTATTGGTATATACACTCCAATGATCAGCTCTTAGCAGCCCATGTGAGTCACCTAACACATGTGGGAACCATCATTTGGCAACTAGCATGAAATATCTCATAAAATTACAAAAATATGAGTAATCATTCATGACTTATTTACATGAAAACAAAATTACATATCCTTTATATCTAATCCATACACCAACGACCAAAAACACCTACAAACACTTTCATTCTTCAATTTTCTTCATCTAATTGATCTCTCTCAAGTTCTATCTTCAAGTTCTAAGTGTTCTTCATATATTTTACAAGTTCTAGTTACATAAAATCAAGAATACTTTCAAGTTTGCTAGCTCACTTCCAATCTTGTAAGGTGATCATCCAACCTCAAGAAATCTTTGTTTCTTACAGTAGGTTATCATTCTAATACAAGGTAATATTCATATTCAAACTTTGGTTCAATTTCTATAACTATAACAATCTTATTTCAAGTGATGATCTTACTTGAACTTGTATTCGTGTCATGATTCTGTTTCAAGAACTTCGAGCCATCCAAGGATCCATTGAAGCTAGATCCATTTTTCTCTTTTCCAGTAGGTTTATCCAAGGAACTTAAGGTAGTAATGATGTTCATAACATCATTCAATTCATACATATAAAGCTATCTTATTCGAAGGTTTAAACTTGTAATCACTAGAACATAGTTTAGTTAATTCTAAACTTGTTCGCAAACAAAAGTTAATCCTTCTAACTTGACTTTTAAAATAAACTATACACATGTTCTATATCTATATGATATGCTAACTTAATGATTTAAAACCTGGAAACACGAAAAACACCGTAAAACCGGATTTACGCCGTCGTAGTAACACCGCGGGCTGTTTTGGGTTAGTTAATTAAAAACTATGATAAACTTTGATTTAAAAGTTGTTATTCTGAGAAAATGATTTTTATTATGAACATGAAACTATATCCAAAAATTATGGTTAAACTCAAAGTGGAAGTATGTTTTCTAAAATGGTCATCTAGACGTCGTTCTTTCGACTGAAATGACTACCTTTACAAAAATGACTTGTAACTTATTTTTCCGACTATAAACCTATACTTTTCTGTTTAGATTCATAAAATAGAGTTCAATATGAAACCATAGCAATTTGATTCACTCAAAACGGATTTAAAATGAAGAAGTTATGGGTAAAACAAGATTGGATAATTTTTCTCATTTTAGCTACGTGAAAATTGGTAACAAATCTATTCCAACCATAACTTAATCAACTTGTATTGTATATTATGTAATCTTGAGATACCATAGACACGTATACAATGTTTCGACCTATCATGTCGACACATCTATATATATTTCGGAACAACCATAGACACTCTATATGTGAATGTTGGAGTTAGCTATACAGGGTTGAGGTTGATTCCAAAATATATATAGTTTGAGTTGTGATCAATACTGAGATACGTATACACTGGGTCGTGGATTGATTCAAGATAATATTTATCGATTTATTTCTGTACATCTAACTGTGGACAACTAGTTGTAGGTTACTAACAAGGACAGCTGACTTAATAAACTTAAAACATCAAAATATATTAAAAGTGTTGTAAATATATTTTGAACATACTTTGATATATATGTATATATTGTTATAGGTTCGTGAATCAACCAGTGGCCAAGTCTTACTTCCCGACGAAGTAAAAATCTGTGAAAGTGAGTTATAGTCCCACTTTTAAAATCTAATATTTTTGGGATGAGAATACATGCAGGTTTTATAAATGATTTACAAAATAGACACAAGTACGTGAAACTACATTCTATGGTTGAATTATCGAAATCGAATATGCCCCTTTTTATTAAGTCTGGTAATCTAAGAATTAGGGAACAGACACCCTAATTGACGCGAATCCTAAAGATAGATCTATTGGGCCTAACAAACCCCATCCAAAGTACCGGATGCTTTAGTACTTCAAAATTTATATCATATCCGAAGGGTGTCCCGGAATGATGGGGATATTCTTATATATGCATCTTGTTAATGTCGGTTACCAGGTGTTCACCATATGAATGATTTTTATCTCTATGTATGGGATGTGTATTGAAATATGAAATCTTGTGGTCTATTATTATGATTTGATATATATAGGTTAAACCTATAACTCACCAACATTTTTGTTGACGTTTTAAGCATGTTTATTCTCAGGTGATTATTAAGAGATTCCGCTGTCGCATACTTAAATAAGGACGAGATTTGGAGTCCATGCTTGTATGATATTGTGTAAAAACTGCATTCAAGAAACTTATTTTGTTGTAACATATTTGTATTGTAAACCATTATGTAATGGTCGTGTGTAAACAGGATATTTTAGATTATCATTATTTGATAATCTACGTAAAGCTTTTTAAACCTTTATTGATGAAATAAAGGTTATGGTTTGTTTTAAAATGAATGCAGTCTTTGAAAAACGTCTCATATAGAGGTCAAAACCTCGCAACGAAATCAATTAATATGGAACGTTTTTAATCAATAAGAATGGGACATTTCAGTTGGTATCCGAGCGTTGGTCTTAGAGAACCAGAATTTTGCATTAGTGTGTCTTATCGAGTTTGTTAGGATGCATTAGTGAGTCTGGACTTCGACCGTGTTTACTTGAAAAATGATTGCTTAACAAATTTTGTTGGAAACTATATATTTTTAACATGTGAATATTATGTGATATATTAATCTCTTAACACGTTTGATATTATGTGATAGATGTCTACCTCTAGAACAAGTCCCATTGACTCACCTAATAATAATGAAGAGTCAAATGTAAATTGGAATGATTCGTGGACTGATTCACAAGTTCCCGAAGAGGAACCGGAAGAAGAGTCGGAACCGGAAGAAGAATCGGAACCGGAAGAAGAATCGGAACCGGATGAAGAAATAGAACCGGTGGGGGAAATAATAAAACGGTTAAGTAAAAGAAAATCCTCAACCAACCGACCAAGGTTAATTATGGTCAATGGTGTTTCCACCAAGGAAGCAAAATATTGGGAGGATTACCAATTCTCCGATGAATCGGATTCCGACGAGAATTCCAATGATGTTATAGAAATTACCCCAACTGAATTTAAAAAGGCAAAAGAAAATAATAAGGGAAAGGGCATAAAAATAGAAAAATCTAATTCCAACCCCGATGAACTTTATATGTATCGTCAACCCCCGAGTTCTTAAGTTGTAACAATGACCCGAGAACCTCTAAACCACCAGGTTTTTCTAAACCAATGTGGACAACGACGGCTCGTATTAGGGGAACATCATATATCCCTAGAAACTTGGCAAAACGAAACAATACCGAAGAAGAAGAAACGAGCGAGTCGGAATAAGATAGTTGTATTCGTGTGGTGTAATATATGTAATATAGTGTTCTTATGCTTTATGATATATGTAAAAATTGCTTGTATTAATAAGTATTTTTTTATGAATCTAACTCTTGTCTATTTTACAGTTTAAAAACACAAAATGGATAGACAACCCAATATTTTAAGAGACCTACCCGGAGACATGATTGATGAAATCTTGTCTAGAGTCGGCCAGAATTCCTCGGCACAACTATTTAAGGAGAGATCAGTTTGTAAGACATTCGAAGAACATTCCAAGAATGTCTTGGTTTATAAGAGACTTTCGTTTGAAAGATGGGGGATATCACATTGGGAAACCCATAAGTTACGATGTGTTTACTTTGACGCATATATTGCGGGGAACCCAAATGCTATTTTACGCAACGGGTTAAGAAATTATTTTGACTCAATATATCCGAATATTGGACTTCGTGATTTAGAAAAAGCGGCTAACATGCAACATAAAGAAGCATGTTATGCTTACGGATTAGTAATGTTCGCTTCTCACCAAAGTGAGAACAAGAACATCGGGTTACAACTATTAAACAAAACGTTTCCACAAGTGACGGAGTCAGTAATTGGGGTAAGAAATGAGGTTTTTAGATTATTACGGGACTGTTGGACATTACGTAACCCTCGTCCCTTTGACGACGTTACAACACGCTGTCTTATCAACGGCCATAACGGTTATGTTGCACAAGACCAAGGATGGGAAGTAGTCCTAGTAAAACCAGAATGCATGACTTGTTTCTGGACGTATGAATTACGTGTCTTTATTGCCTTTGCTGAACGACTTGTGTACTATCTAGAATTATCTTCACAACTATCTTGTATCAAAGTTATTGTGTGCTATATTTCATGCTTTATGTAAAATAAGCGGTATTGTAAGTTTGTAAAATATTGTATAAAAGATTGAACGCGAAATATTATTATAATCAGTTTTTCATATAGAATTGTAGTAGTTGAATTGTATATTAGCTACTAAGTATGAACTTAACGGGTAGGTACTACCCGAATTTAAACTTATAAAACGCTAATATGAAGAAAAAGCTTTTATAAATGAGTTCATATTATGCTACGAAATACTATTAACTACTCTTAATATTCTGTATGATTAATTTGTTCCATTTGACTATTTTGAAGGAAATGGCACCGACTACTCGACACACCGTGAATATGAATGAAGAGGAATTCCGTACTTTTCTAGCTTCAAACATAGCCGCAGTACAGGCTGCGCTACATACCAACAATAACCTTGGATCTAGCAGTACAGGAAATCGTGTAGGATGCACCTACAAAGAATTCACTGCCTGCAAACCTTTGGAATTTGATGGAACCGAAGGACCGATCGGATTGAAACGGTGGACCGAGAAGGTCGAATCGGTGTTTGCCATAAGTAAGTGTACTGAAGAGGACAAAGTGAAGTACGCTACGCATACCTTCACAGGTTCTGCGTTAACATGGTGGAATACCTATCTAGAACAAGTGGGACAAGACGATGGGTACGCACTACCGTGGTCAGCATTCAAGCACTTGATGAACGAGAAGTACCGTCCCAGAACCGAGGTCAATAAGCTCAAGACAGAACTTAGAGGGTTACGAACCCAAGGATTTGATATTACCACGTACGAAAGACGATTCACAGAATTGTGTCTATTGTGTCCGGGAGCATTCGAAGATGAGGAAGAGAAGATCGACGCATTTGTGAAAGGATTACCGGAAAGAATCCAAGAAGATATAAGTTCACACGAGCCCACCTCTATACAACAGGCATGTAGAATGGCTCACAAACTAGTGAACCATATTGAAGTAAGAATTAAAGAACAGACTGCTGAAGAGGCCAATGTGAAGCAAGTCAAAAGAAAGTGGGAGGAAAACGGTGATAAGAATCACCAATACAACAACAACAGCAATTACAACAATAATCGCAACAATTATCCCAACAATCGCAACATCAATCGCAACTACAACAAACGGCCCAACAATAACAACAACAACAACAGCAACATCAACTACAACAATCATCCCAACAACAATAATAACCGCAACAACAACAACAATCAGAAGCAACTATGCCAAAGGTGTGAAAAGTATCACTCGGGGTTCTGCACCAAATTTTGCAACAAGTGTAAAAGAAATGGTCATAGCGCGGCGAAGTGTGAGGTCTACGGACCAGGGGTTAATAGAACGAAAGGAACAAATGGTGTCGGAACGAGTAATGGCGGAGCAAGTAGTGTCGGAGCAAGTTATGCCAATGTAGTTTGTTATAAATGTGGAAAACCGGGCCACATTATTAGAAATTGCCCGAACCAGGAGAACACGAATGGACAAGGTCACGGAAGAGTTTTCAATATTAATGCGGCAGAGGCACAGGAAGACCCGGAGCTTGTTACGGGTACGTTTCTTATTGACAATAAATCTGCTTACGTTTTATTTGATTCGGGTGCGGATAGAAGCTATATGAGTAGAGATTTTTGTGCTAAATTAAGTTGTCCATTGACGCCTTTGGATAGTAAATTTTTACTCGAATTAGCAAATGGTAAATTAATTTCAGCAGATAATATATGTCGGAATCGAGAAATTAAACTGGTTAGCGAAACATTTAAGATTGATTTGATACCAGTAGAGTTAGGGAGTTTTGATGTGATAATCGGTATGGACTGGTTGAAAGAAGTGAAAGCAGAGATCGTCTGTTACAAAAATGCAATTCGCATTATACGAAAAAAAGGAAAACCCTTAATGGTGTACGGAGAAAAGGGCAACACGAAGCTACATCTTATTAGTAATTTGAAGGCACAAAAACTAATAAGAAAAGGTTGCTATGCTGTTCTAGCACACGTCGAGAAAGTACAAACTGAAGAAAAGAGCAACAATGATGTTCCCATTGCAAAAGAATTTCCCGATGTATTTCCGAAAGAATTACCGGGATTACCCCCACATCGATCCGTTGAATTTCAAATAGATCTTGTACCAGGAGCTGCACCAATAGCTCGTGCTCCTTACAGACTCGCACCCAGCGAGATGAAAGAACTGCAAAGCCAATTACAAGAACTTTTAGAGCGTGGTTTCATTCGACCAAGCACATCACCGTGGGGAGCTCCTGTTTTGTTTGTCAAGAAGAAAGATGGTACATTCAGGTTGTGTATCGACTACCGAGAGTTGAACAAACTTACCATCAAGAACCGCTACCCACTACCGAGAATCGACGACTTATTTGATCAACTACAAGGCTCGTCTGTTTATTCAAAGATTGACTTACGTTCCGGGTATCATCAAATGCGGGTGAAAGAAGATGATATTCCAAAGACTGCTTTCAGAACACGTTACGGTCATTACGAGTTTATGGTCATGCCATTTGGTTTAACTAATGCACCAGCTGTGTTCATGGACCTTATGAACCGAGTGTGTGGACCATACCTTGACAAGTTTGTCATTGTTTTCATTGATGACATACTTATTTACTCAAAGAATGACCAAGAACACGGTGAACATTTGAGAAAGGTGTTAGAAGTATTGAGGAAGGAAGAATTGTACGCTAAGTTTTCAAAGTGTGCATTTTGGTTGGAAGAAGTTCAATTCCTCGGTCACATAGTGAACAAAGAAGGTATTAAGGTGGATCCGGCAAAGATAGAAACTGTTGAAAAGTGGGAAACCCCGAAAACTCCGAAACACATACACCAGTTTTTAGGACTAGCTGGTTACTACAGAAGGTTCATCCAAGACTTTTCCAGAATAGCAAAACCCTTGACTGCATTAACGCATAAAGGGAAGAAATTTGAATGGAATGATGAACAAGAGAAAGCGTTTCAGTTATTAAAGAAAAAGCTAACTACGGCACCTATATTGTCATTGCCTGAAGGGAATGATGATTTTGTGATTTATTGTGACGCATCAAAGCAAGGTCTCGGTTGTGTATTAATGCAACGAACGAAGGTGATTGCTTATGCGTCTAGACAATTGAAGATTCACGAACAAAATTATACGACGCATGATTTGGAATTAGGCGCGGTTGTTTTTACATTAAAGACTTGGAGGCACTACTTATATGGGGTCAAAAGTATTATATATACTGACCACAAAAGTCTTCAACACATATTTAATCAGAAACAACTGAATATGAGGCAGCGTAGGTGGATTGAATTGTTGAATGATTATGACTTTGAGATTCGTTACCACCCGGGAAAGGCAAATGTGGTAGCCGATGCCTTGAGCAGGAAGGACAGAGAACCCATTCGAGTAAAATCTATGAATATAATGATTCATAATAACCTTACTATTCAAATAAAGGAGGCGCAACAAGGAGTTTTAAAAGAGGGAAATTTAAAGGATGAAATACCCAAAGGATCGGAGAAGCATCTTAATATTCGGGAAGACGGAACCCGGTATAGGGCTGAAAGGATTTGGGTACCAAAATTTGGAGATATGAGAGAAATGGTACTTAGAGAAGCTCATAAAACCAGATACTCAATACATCCTGGAACGGGGAAGATGTACAAGGATCACAGGAAATATTTTTGGTGGCCGGGTATGAAAGCCGATGTTGCTAAATACGTAGGAGAATGTTTGACGTGTTCTAAGGTCAAAGCTGAGCATCAGAAACCATCAGGTCTACTTCAACAACCCGAAATCCCAGAATGGAAATGGGAAAACATTACCATGGATTTCATCACTAAATTGCCAAGGACTGCAAGTGGTTTTGATACTATTTGGGTAATAGTTGATCGTCTCACCAAATCAGCACACTTCCTGCCAATAAGAGAAGATGACAAGATGGAGAAGTTAGCATGACTGTATTTGAAGGAAGTCGTCTCCAGACATGGAATACCAATCTCTATTATCTCTGATAGGGATGGCAGATTTATTTCAAGATTCTGGCAGACATTACAGCAAGCATTAGGAACTCGTCTAGACATGAGTACTGCCTATCATCCACAAACTGATGGGCAGAGCGAAAGGACGATACAAACGCTTGAAGACATGCTACGAGCATGTGTTATTGATTTCGGAAACAGTTGGGATCGACATCTACCGTTAGCAGAATTTTCCTACAACAACAGCTACCATTCAAGCATTGAGATGGCGCCGTTTGAAGCACTTTATGGTAGAAAGTGCAGGTCTCCGATTTGTTGGAGTGAAGTGGGGGATAGACAGATTACGGGTCCGGAGATTATACAAGAAACTACCGAGAAGATCATCCAAATTCAACAACGGTTGAAAACCGCCCAAAGTCGACAAAAGAGCTACGCTGACATTAAAAGAAAAGATATAGAATTTGAAATTGGAGAGATGGTCATGCTTAAAGTTGCACCTTGGAAAGGCATTGTTCGATTTGGTAAACGAGGGAAATTAAATCCAAGGTATATTGGACCATTCAAGATTATTGATCGTGTCGGACCAGTAGCTTACCGACTTGAGTTACCTCAACAACTCGCGGCTGTACATAACACTTTCCACGTCTCGAATTTGAAGAAATGTTTTGCTAAAGAAGATCTCACTATTCCGTTAGATGAAATCCAAATCAACGAAAAACTTCAATTCATCGAAGAACCCGTTGAAATAATGGATCGTGAGGTTAAAAGACTTAAGCAAAACAAGATACCAATTGTTAAGGTTCGATGGAATGCTCGTAGAGGACCTGAGTTCACCTGGGAGCGTGAAGATCAGATGAAGAAGAAATACCCGCATCTATTTCCAGAAGATTCGTCAACACCTTCAACAGCTTAAAATTTCGGGACGAAATTTATTTAACGGGTAGGTACTGTAGTGACCCGAACTTTTCCATGTTTATATATATTAATTGAGATTGATATTTACATGATTAAATGTTTCCAACATGTTAAGCAATCAAACTTGTTAAGACTTGATTAATTGAAATAGGTTTCATATAGACAATTGACCACCCAAGTTGACCGGTGATTCACGAACGTTAAAACTTGTAAAAACTATATGATGACATATATATGGTTATATATATAGTTAACATGATATTATGATAAGTAAACATATCATTAATTATATTAACAATGAACTACATATGTAAAAACAAGACTACTAACTTAATGATTTTGAAACGAGACATATATGTAACGATTATCGTTGTAACGACATTTAATGTATATATATCATATTAAGAGATATTCATACATGATAATATAATGATAATATAATAATTTAAAATATCATTTGATATTATAAACATTGGGTTAACAACATTTAACAAGATCGTTAACCTAAAGGTTTCAAAACAACACTTACATGTAACGACTAACGATGACTTAACGACCCAGTTAAAATGTATATACATGTAGTGTTTTAATATGTATTTATACACTTTTGAAAGACTTCAATACACTTATCAAAATACTTCTACTTAACAAAAATGCTTACAATTACATCCTCGTTCAGTTTCATCAACAATTCTACTCGTATGCACCCGTATTCGTACTCGTACAATACACAGCTTTTAGATGTATGTACTATTGGTATATACACTCCAATGATCAGCTCTTAGCAGCCCATGTGAGTCACCTAACACATGTGGGAACCATCATTGGCAACTAGCATGAAATATCTCATAAAATTACAAAAATATGAGTAATCATTCATGACTTATTTACATGAAAACAAAATTACATATCCTTTATATCTAATCCATACACCAATGACCAAAAACACCTACAAACACTTTCATTCCTCAATTTTCTTCATCTAATTGATCTCTCTCAAGTTCTATCTTCAAGTTCTAAGTGTTCTTCATATATTTTACAAGTTCTAGTTACATAAAATCAAGAATACTTTCAAGTTTGCTAGCTCACTTCCAATCTTGTAAGGTGATCATCCAACCTCAAGAAATCTTTGTTTCTTACAGTAGGTTATCATTCTAATATAAGGTAATATTCATATTCAAACTTTGGTTCAATTTCTATAACTATAACAATCTTATTTCAAGTGATGATCTTACTTGAACTTGTTTTCGTGTCATGATTCTGTTTCAAGAACTTCGAGCCATCCAAGGATCCATTGAAGCTAGATCCATTTTTCTCTTTTCCAGTTGGTTTATCCAAGGAACTTAAGGTAGTAATGATGTTCATAACATCATTCAATTCATACATATAAAGCTATCTTATTCGAAGGTTTAAACTTGTAATCACTATAACATAGTTTAGTTAATTCTAAACTTGTTCGCAAACAAAATTTAATCCTTCTAACTTGACTTTTAAAATAAACTATACACATGTTCTATATCTATATGATATGCTAACTTAATGATTTAAAACCTGGAAACACGAAAAACACCGTAAAACCGGATTTACACCGTCGTAGTAACACCGCGGGCTGTTTTGGGTTAGTTAATTAAAAACTATGATAAACTTTGATTTAAAAGTTGTTATTCTGAGAAAATGATTTTTATTATGAACATGAAACTATATCCAAAAATTATGGTTAAACTCAAAGTGGAAGTATGTTTTCTAAAATGGTCATCTAGACGTCGTTCTTTCGACTGAAATGACTACCTTTACAAAAATGACTTGTAACTTATTTTTCCGACTATAAACCTATACTTTTCTGTTTAGATTCATAAAATAGAGTTCAATATGAAACCATAGCAATTTGATTCACTCAAAACGGATTTAAAATGAAGAAGTTATGGGTAAAACAAGATTGGATAATTTTTCTCATTTTAGCTACGTGAAAATTGGTAACAAATCTATTCCAACCATAACTTAATCAACTTGTATTGTATATTATGTAATCTTGAGATACCATAGACACGTATACAATGTTTCGACCTATCATGTCGACACATCTATATATATTTCGGAACAACCATAGACACTCTATATGTGAATGTTGGAGTTAGCTATACAGGGTTGAGGTTGATTCCAAAATATATATAGTTTGAGTTGTGATCAATACTGAGATACGTATAAACTGGGTCGTGGATTGATTCAAGATAATATTTATCAATTTATTTCTGTACATCTAACTGTGGACAACTAGTTGTAGGTTACTAACAAGGACAGCTGACTTAATAAACTTAAAACATCAAAATATATTAAAAGTATTGTAAATATATTTTGAACATACTTTGATATATATGTATATATTGTTATAGGTTCGTGAATCAACCAGTGGCCAAGTCTTACTTCCCGACGAAGTAAAAATCTGTGAAAGTGAGTTATAGTCCCACTTTTAAAATCTAATATTTTTGGGATGAGAATACATGCAGGTTTTATAAATGATTTACAAAATAGACACAAGTACGTGAAACTACATTCTATGGTTGAATTATCGAAATCGAATATGCCCCTTTTTATTAAGTCTGGTAATCTAAGAATTAGGGAACAGACACCCTAATTGACGCGAATCCTAAAGATAGATCTATTGGGCCTAACAAACCCCATCCAAAGTACCGGATGCTTTAGTACTTCGAAATTTATATCATATCCGAAGGGTGTCCCGGAATGATGGGGATATTCTTATATATGCATCTTGTTAATGTCGGTTACCAGGTGTTCACCATATGAATGATTTTTATCTCTATGTATGGGATGTGTATTGAAATATGAAATCTTGTGGTCTATTATTATGATTTGATATATATAGGTTAAACCTATAACTCACCAACATTTTTGTTGACGTTTTAAGCATGTTTATTCTCAGGTGATTATTAAGAGATTCCGCTGTCACATACTTAAATAAGGACGAGATTTGGAGTCCATGCTTGTATGATATTGTGTAAAAACTGCATTCAAGAAACTTATTTTGTTGTAACATATTTGTATTGTAAACCATTATGTAATGGTCGTGTGTAAACAGGATATTTTAGATTATCATTATTTGATAATCTACGTAAAGCTTTTTAAACCTTTATTGATGAAATAAAGGTTATGGTTTGTTTTAAAATGAATGCAGTCTTTGAAAAACGTCTCATATAGAGGTCAAAACCTCGCAACGAAATCAATTAATATGGAACGTTTTTAATCAATAAGAACGGGACATTTCATGGTCTGGACGACAACTTCTTGACCTAAATCAAGAAGTGCGTGTCTTTTTCGGAAGACTTTACTTCCTTTTAATGATGGAATTGATTCATCGTGTAGATCCATCTTTCTTACAGTAAATCGGCTAAAACAGTTAATTATCGTCCAAAACAGAAGTATCTTCAATTATTTGTACAAAAATATGTGATATATATTTTGAATAACTTGGTGAAAATTTCCCACACTTGGCTTTTATTTTCCTTTTTATTGTCCTCTATTCCATTTTAAATGAATTCTATCATTTTGGTTTGTTTCTCAATTTATGTCCTTTCCAAGGTAACAATAATTTCGGTGTTAAAACCTAGTTTTATCATTCATAAATATGTATAAACATGATTTTGAGTTCATTTAATTGAAAATTTTGAAAATTTTTACTAGAATTGGGTAGTCAGTATATAAGACTAGGGCTGTTCTTTATTATCAGAGAGCACTAGATTCTAATACAACTACTGCTTTACTAGTATTTTTAATGGTAACCAAGTGTATAAAGTAAAAATTTTAAAAATCCGAAAGAATTTAACCCCTTCCCACACTTAAGATCTTGCAATGCCCTCATTTGCAAGAAATCAGTAACAATTTAAATTATTGAGGGTGATTAGCGTAGAAATGATTAAATCTTACCAAAGTTTCCAAACATATTTGTGTTTGTTTGCTGAATGATAAATGGTGCATATCATTTGTTCATTCCGTCTTGTTGTTATATCACATTTATTTTGCATCTTGTCGTCAAAATTAGTTGCTTTTGCTGAACTTAATGCCAGTCTTTGAAAATGCGTTGTTTTATCCTGTTGTATACATAAGATAAACTGCAAACATATATACATATTCTTGAAGTTTGGTATATTACCCCACATTTAAAAATTATTAAAATCTAATAATAAAAGTTAGAAAATTATAAAAACTATTACAATGTTAACATAAGTATTAAATGTATCAACATTACAAATAATAAAATAAATAAAACTAAGTAGACTAGGGATGATATTGATACCAGTAGGGGTTCCATGCATAACCGTATGTGTTATAGAATGCTTCGACTGGGTTATACGTAGGATACGGTGGTTGGATCTCTATAGACCAGGGAGGAAATACAGGCGATGGAGTAGGAATATAGTTTCTACCTACATGTTGGCAATGAGCTATGATTTGGTTTTGATGAACTTTCCAATCTTCAAATGCTCTATGTCTAGCATTTTCATACTCTTGTGAAGCTATAAACCTTTGCATTTCTGTCATTTCATTCCCCCTCCCACATTACCTGGCTGTTGGTTTCTCTCAACCTGTGGATGTCTACCATGGTATTGTAATGCGGCGTTATTTCGCCTCTTCAAAACCTTCGCACCATGGTATACATTTAAACCTATTGTATCGCGGGGTTCTGGTTCTTTGACTAATAATCCCCCCTACTTATATCCACACCAAGATATTCAGCAATCAAAGTAATAAATATACCACCTCCTATTATGCTATGCGGTCTCATCCCCCTAACCATAGCTGATAAATAATAACCCACACAATAAAGGTATACTTACAGCGCTTTGTGGGTCTCGAATACACATGTGGTAAAACAAATCCTGTTCATTTACCTTTTCCTTATTCTTACCTCGTTGTGTAATCGAATTGGCTAAAAACCTATGAATTACTCTTAACTCTGCTCTATCTATATCCAAATAAGAGTAATTTCCCCCTTTAAATCGGTGATGGCTAGTCATTTGACTCCATACACCATGCGTATCAAAATTTTCGTCTATCTTTCTACCATTTAGTATCAACCCTCTACAATCGGCAGACGCTAACTCCTCAGGCGTATATATACGTAAAGCCTGAGCCATGTCTAGTAAAGACATGTGGCGCATCGAACCTCCTAACAAAAATCTAATAAAAGATCGATCGGTTAAACTAACTACCCGATCATTTATTTCTATACTACACAATAATTCTTCACACCATACTTTATATACAGGTCTACGCATGTTGAATAAACGTACCCAATCGTTAAAAGTAGAATTACCATACCTCTGTGTAAGTAATTCCCTAATTGGCCCGGCCAATTCTACAGCTTCTAACGGTTCCCATTCTATTACCCTAGGTACTTCAACAGCTTTAGAATGAAGAGTATGCAAGCCCCTTTGGTATTTTGGATAATCTATCCAACGTCTGTCAAATCTCAAGTTCGGGTGCAAATCTTCCAAGTGCATATCAGAAAATGTCATAACTGGATGAGGTATATCTTGTTTGTAGTAGTTATCCACCTCCTGTTGTTCCGCATTCTCAGCAGGAGCATTGCGAGCTTGGGATGAAGATTCACCCCTTTCAGTCTGCAAAACACATCAAACACAATTTTTATGCATCCAAATATGCATTAGTGTCAGCAAAATCATCAATCAAAATAATTATAATGACATGTTCAATTTATATCAAACTTAAGCTCATTTTCATATATTTATTAAATCTACACTTTTTCAAATAAGCATATACGAAAATGTTCGCCAAGTTCATAAGCACTCAACTCAAATAACATGTCAAAATAATCATTACTAGCAATTAAACAAGTTTCAAATGGCATTATCTCTTTAAAATCAAGTTCATGAATTTTAGACTTGAAAAAGTCCACTTTAATTCTCAAAATCATGTTTAGGCTCAAATTTTGGATCATTTAACTACCTAAATATGTTACACTACTTAATTTAGCAACAATTCATGACAAAAATCGGCCATAACCTGTTTATATCAAAAAGCCCCAAATTGCTCAAGAACACAAACACTAGATTACTCAAAATTAGAAGTTTAAGGCTTCTAATCATGTTAAATAGCATCAATCTAAAGTTATACAAGCATAATACACAAGCAATTTAAGCATAATTACACTAAAAAGCATCAAAATCGAATTGGGTATAAAATTGCTCAAGAACGCTAATTTTTGGATTAAATGGTGTTTAGGTGTAGAAATTTACCGTTTTTCTTGAGTAATTCCTTGATAGCATCCTTCTCAACATGATTTTAGTAAAAAATGTGATGATTTTCGGTGAAAAAATTCGATTTTGTGATGTGTTTGTGTGTGTTTCGCAGTATTTTTGAGTTGGGTTTTGTGGACTGACCTGTTCGTTCAGCTTTTTATTTTTTCTGGATTTTGCAAGCTCCGCGACTTGCGGTGTTTGTGTTCTTCAAACTCCGCGAGTCGCGACCATATATTTTTTTTTACTTAATAAGCCTTAACTTATAAAACAAATATAAAATAAATTTAAAATTTTGTTTTCCTTTGTTTTAGGACGAGGTCGTTTCGGATCGATGTCCTAGTCCGTCCCTCGACAAAATTTTAAAATTTGTCTTTTTGTAGCGATTGTTTTAAAAGCTAAGATTTTTGGGTTTTTTAAATGTTTTTGGCATACTTTAAGTCAATAAGATTAAAAATAATGATAATAAAAGTTCTCGTCCCTCCCTCGGGTAAAGCAATTTCGGTTCAAAGACCTAGTCATCAACTTACGACGAATTTTAAAAATCATATTTTTAACTTAGCGAAATAAAGTAAATTTTTGTTTTTAAATTCACACCAAACTTAAATTTAAAATGCATAAAATTTTAAATTCACACCAAACTTAATTAAAAATTCATATTATAAATTCACACCAAACTTATATTTAATTTTGTTGTTATACATACAAACTTATATTAAAAATTTTCAAATATTGACAAACTTAAATATATTGATCTTACAAAGTTCACAATATTAATTTAAGATTTATATATTAATTTTAAAAACATGGTAAAAATAAAATTAAAAATCTGTTTGGCTTTTATCCCACTTTAATCAATCAAATATTATCAAAAATATGCGCCCCTCTTTTTGGTAAAGTAATTTCGGTTCCATGACCTAATTTAACTCATGACGAATTTTTGAAATATTTTGGGTTGATTGATTAAAGATATTTATACCTTAAGAATAAACGTTAAATTTCGCAGTGATGTAATAAATTTTTGTATGATATCAACAATTTCGGTCGCCAAACCTAATTTTATTGAATACCAATTTAATACTTTATAGCGAACAAATTAGCGTTTATTATCAAAAGGTTAAAAATGAAAAAAAAAACTGTACAGACTTACCTGTGAGATAGTATTCTTAGTGATATGATCTATCCCATTCATAAGATAGTCGGTTTAATTGATTTTCCATGGCTACATAGGCGTAACCTCGAGCATTCAGTGTTTTTTCTTCTAAACATATGAACGGTCCGTCTCTGTATAAAGTAACAAATTCGGTGTTTGAATAGGTTTGATTATTTGAACATTTACCTCCATGTGACCATTTTCCGCATTTGTGACAACTTTCTAGGTGTCGTGCTCTTCTTTTCGCTGCGGATTTTGATTTTCCTTTACCAAATTGTAACTTATTATCTTCGCATCTGGATTCTTTTCTTACTCCGTCCAATCTTTCTCTGATTACTGATACTATTTCACTCGAAAGTGTGTCATTATTACGTTTAGTGATCAAAGCGTGTAGCACTAGACCATGGTTTAGTTCACAGGAAGTCTTCATTTCATAAAAACCTAAAAAAAATAAAAATTTAGAATGGGGGGAGAAGACTAGTTCTTTAGGGTCTGCTAGGAAAAGAACATTCGGGTTCCATTTTCGAGAACTACACGAAAACAGAAAATCTAACTCTAACAGAAATACATATTATCCTTTAAAAGACTTGATTCTCCCCACACTTAGTTAGCCGTGGTATCGAAATTGTGATTAACTTCATTGTCAACTTTCATCAGACTATCTATGTAATGTTTAACTCTGTGACCATTAACTTTAAATTCAATCCCATTTGAATTTATTAACTCTACTGTTCCATATGGGAAAACTCTTTTGACTATGAATGGTCCAGACCATCTTGATTTCAATTTTCCAGGAAATAGCTTGAATCGTGAATTGAAAAGAAGAACTCTGTCTCCTTCTTTGAATTCTTTTGAACTTCTGATTCTTTTATCATGCCATTTCTTCGTTCTTTCCTTATAGATTAATGAATTTTCGTATGCTTCATGTCTTAATTCTTCTAATTCGTTTAATTGACTTAATCGTAGACGTCCGACTTCATGTAAATCAAGATTACATGTATTCAAAGCCCAAAATGCTTTGTGTTCAATTTCTACTGGAAGATGACATGCTTTTCCATAAACGAGTCTAAAAGGTGTGGTTCCAATTGGAGTTTTGTAGGCTGTTCTAAAAGCCCAGAGTGCATCCTCCAATTTAATGGACCATTCCTTCGGATTTGATCCTACGGTTTTTTCTAGAATACGTTTTAAAGCTCGGTGGGTTATTTCAACTTGTCCACTTGTTTGTGGATGATATGCGGTGGAGATTTTATGAGTTACTCCATATATTTTGAGAACTTTCTCAAGTTGATTATTACAGAAATGAGTACCCCGATCACTTATTAAAGCTTTCGGTGTTCCAAACCTTGCAAAAAGACGTTTTAAAAAGTTGACTACAACTCGTGCATCGTTAGTTGGGAGAGCTTGTGCTTCCACCCATTTAGATACATAATCAATGGCTACGAGAATATAGAGATTATTATGAGATTTTGGAAATGGACCCATAAAGTCAATACCCCAAATGTCAAATACTTCACATACTTGAATGACATTTTGTGGCATTTCATCACGTTGACTTATTTTTCCGGCTCTTTGACATGCATCACAGGATTTGCAAAGAAGGTGTGCGTCTTTGTAAATTGTAGGCCAATAGAATCCAGCATCATAAACTTTTCTTGCTGTTAGTTGAGGCCCATAATGCCCTCCTGTTGGTCCTGTGTAACAATGGTTTAAAATTTTACTAGCTTCATCTCCGAATACACATTGGCGTATTATTTCATCTTGACAACTTTTAAACAGATGTGGATCTTCCCAGAAATAGTGTTTTATATCACTGAAGAATTTCTTTCGTTTTTGGTACGATAATCCTTTTTCAAGGAATCTACATACTAAATAGTTTGCATAGTCTGCAAACCATGGAATTTCATTATAATCTATCTTCAATAGATATTCAGCAGGAAAGTTGTCTTATATGGCCGATTCATTTAGAACTTCTAATTCAGGATTTTCAAGACGAGAAAGATGATCAGCGGCGAGATTTTCTGCTCCTCTTTTATCTCAGATTTCAATATCGAACTCTTGTAAGAGTAAGATCTAACGGATTAATCTTGGTTTAGCATCTTGTTTCGAAAATAGGTATCTAAGAGCAGAATGGTCAGTATAGACCACCGTTTTTGCTAGAACGAGATATGAACGAAATTTGTCAAAAGCAAAGACAATAGCAAGGAGTTCTTTTTCAGTAGTTGTGTAATTCGTTTGTTCTCCTTGTAACGTCTTACTAGCATAATATATAGGTTGAAATCGTTTTTCAATTCTTTGTCCTAAAACAGCTCCCATTGCAAAATCACTTGCATCGCACATTAGTTCAAACGGTAGATTCCAATTTGGTGTTATCATGATCGGCGCATTAGTAAGTTTCTCTTTAAGAATATTAAAAGATTTGATACATTCATCTGAAAAGATGAATGGAGCATCCTTTTCTAGGAGTTTATTCATAGGAGTGGCAATTTTAGAAAAATCTTTTATAAAACGTCGGTAAAAACTGGCATGCCCTAGAAAACTCCTAACTCCTCTAACATTGGTGGGATGTGGAAGTTTAGCAATTACATCTACTTTAGCTCTATCCACTTCAATTCCTTCTTTTGAAATTTTATGACCAAGAACGATGCCTTCTTTAACCATGAAATGGCATTTCTCCCAATTAAGTACTAGATTTGATTGTACGCATCTAATAAGCATTCGTTCAAGATTAGCTAGATATGATTCAAATGTATCACCGAAGACTGAAAAGTCATCCATGAAAACTTCCATGCATTCTTCTATCATGTCGTGAAAAATCGCCATCATACACCTTTGAAAGGTTGCAGGGGCGTTGCAAAGTCCAAATGGCATGCGTTTATAAGCAAAAGTACCATAAGGGCACGTGAACGTGGTTTTCTCTTGGTCTTCGGGTGCTATTGGAATTTGAAAATATCCAAAAAATCCATCAACAAAACAATAATAACTATTTCCGGCTAATCTTTCCAACATTTGATCAATGAAAGGTAAGGGAAAGTGATCTTTTCTGGTGGTGTCATTTAATTTTCTATAACCAATACAAACACGCCATCCTGTTACAGTCCTAGTAGGAATAAGCTCATTTTTCTCATTTGTAATGACAGTCATGCCACCCTTCTTAGGCACGCATTGAACTGGGCTTACCCATGGACTATCAGAAATTGGATAAATTAAACCTGCGTCTAGTAGTTTAATAATTTCTTTTTTAACAACATCTTGCATATTAGGATTTAGTCTTCATTGGCGTTGCACATACGTTTTATGACCTTCTTCCAAAAGGATTTTATGTGTGCAATACGAAGGACTTATTCCTTTAATATCATGAATCTTCCATGCAATGGCTGGTTTATGAGCTTTCAACACATAAATGAGTTGAGATTTTTCATTTTCAGTAAGAGAAGAAGATATTATTACAGGTAATTCAGATTCACCATGTAAATAAGCGTATTCCAAATGGTTTGGAAGTGGCTTTAACTCTAATGTTGGAGGTTCTTCTATCGATGATTTATATCGATATCTGTCTTCTTCTTTTAGCATTTGAATTTCTTCTATTGTTGGTTCATATCCATTAGCTATTAGTGTAGCTAACATTTCAGCTTCATCAATTGGTTCAGTTCCTTCTCCTAAAGAACATTCTCCTGTTCCTTGTAATTCTGGAAATTCTTCTAACAATTCTGCATGTGAATCTATAGTTTGAATATAATAACATGTATCATCTGCAGATTGCAGTTGTTGCATTGCTCTATCAACTGAAAAGGTAACACTCTCGTCCTCTATACTTAGGGTCAGTTTCTTACCAAACACGTCTATCATTGCTTTAGCCGTGTTTAAGAATGGTCTTCCTAATATGAGAGGAACTTGAGAATCTTCTTCCATGTCCAGAACAACAAAATCTACTGGAAATACTAAAGTACCAACTTTGACTAGCATGTTCCCCATTATCCCTCTAGGATATTTTATTGATCTATCGGCTAGTTGTATGCTTATTCTTGTTGGTTTCAATTCTCCAAGGTCTAGTTTAGCGTATAGTGAATACGGCATTAAATTTATACTAGCACCTAAGTCTGCCAATGCTTCTATTGAACTAAGACTACCCAGAAAACATGGAATTGTGAAACTTCCTGGATCAGATAATTTTTCTGGTATCTTATTTAACAGCACTGCTGAACAATTAGCATTCATAGTAACGGCCGAGAGTTCTTCCATTTTCTTTCTATTTGTGATTAGATCTTTCAAGAATTTTGCATATCTAGGCATTCCTGAAATTACATCAATGAAAGGAAGATTTACATTTATCTGTTTAAACATATCCAAGAATTTGGATTGCTCGGCTTCAAGTCTTTCTTTTTTCATTTTACTCGGGTAAGGAAGTGGTGGTTGGTATGGTTTAACATAAGGTTTAGCCTTAACTGTGTTATCTGCATTAACCTTTTCAACTACCGGTTCTTTTTCCTTATCTTGTTCAGATTGTGGTTCTTGTGGAGTAGGAATAGCTTCATCAAAATTTTCAGGTATTTCAGGTAGTTTAAGTGTTGTACCACTTCTTGTGGTAATAGCTTTAGCTGTTTCATTCCGGGGGTTTGCATTTGTATCACTAGGTAAACTTCCCGGTTTTCTTTCACCTATTAACCTTTCTAGGTTACTTACTTCTTGTTCCAAATTTTGAATAGAAGCTTGTTGATTTCTAAATGCTTGAGCATTTTGTTCATTCGTTTGTTTTTGAGATATGAAAAACTGCATTTGACTTTCAACTAGCTTTGTCATCATATCTTCTAAATTCGGCTTTTTATCATCGGTTTGTGGTGGTTTGTTTTGAAAATTAGGTCTTTGCTGATTGTAAGTATTATTGGATACTTGTTGATTGCTAGGACCTTGTTGGTTGTTGTATGGAATATTTCGGTTATAATTCTGGTTTTGATTGTAAATCGGTCTTGGCGGTTGATAATTATTCTGATAATTATTTCCAGGCCTTTGGTTTATGTATGAAATATTCTCTCTTTGTTCCATTATTAATTCAATACTGAGACAATCTTTTGTCAAATGTGGTCCTCCACACTGCTCACAACTAATTCGTATTGAGTGAATATCTTTAGTCATCTTTTCCATTCGTCTCTCGACAGCATCTATCTTTGCAGAAATGGAATCTAAGTCATGGCTAGAATCGGCTCAAGCTGCTTTAGATGATCTAACGATATCTTTTTCTTGGTGCCACTCATGTGAGTGGGAAGCAGTGTTATCAATAATTTTGTAAGCATCAGTTTCGGTTTTCTTCATAATAGAACCACCAGCTGCTATATCGATGTCTTTCCTTGTAGTGATGTCGCATCCTTGGTAGAATATTTGTACTATTTGACAGGTGTCTAAACCATGTTGCGGACATCCTCTTAATAATTTTCCAAATCTTGTCCACGCCTCATATAGAGTTTCATTCGGTTTCTGTGTGAACGTAACAATTTCTGCTTGAAGTCTAACGGCTTTAGATGTCGAAAAGAATTGTTTAAGAAATTTTTCAACTAAAACGTCCCATGTATCAATCGCCCCTTCAGGTAACGATTCCAACCAATCTTTGGCTTCTCCCTTTAAAGTCCATGGAAATAACATGAGATATATCTGTTCATCCTCAACTTCTCTTATTTTAAATAGTGTGCAGATCCTATTAAAGGTACGAAGATGTTCGTTTGGATCTTCCTTCGGCGCACCACTAAATTAGCATTGATTAGTCACCATATGTAGAATTTGTCCTTTGATTTCATAATCTGGCGCATTAATGTCTGGATGAGTAATTGCGTGACCTTGGCCAGTGCGTTTAGCTCTCATTCGGTCTTCCATACTTAAAGGTTCCAGATTTTTCATGATTGAATTTGTTGAATCCGAATCACTAGAGGATTCTGATTTAATGGTTCGTTCCTCAACAATCTCTGTTTGAATGATTAGTGGTTCCGGAGGAAAATTTAATGGTTCAGGATCTATGAATTGTCCCTGAATATTATCCGGATTCTCAATTGTGAGGTCGGGTTCAAAAAATGGATTATCGGAAATTTGAATTGGAGTACTTGGTCGACTGGATGACGATTCTAAAGGAAAATCAACGGCGGTAATATTTGCTAGATGTCTTGATCTAGTTACAAGTGGTGAACGTACAAAAGGTGGTGAACGTCTTGCTCGGTGCATTCACTGAATATCCTATTAGTTTTTAAAAGGAAAGAAAAAATTATATAAGTTATCCAATTAATAGACTTTTCTGATTTTGCCCACGTTTCGAATAGCCAAAAGATGCAGCAGAGGGGCAGGATTCGTTTGGTCTCAATATAATTCAGGACTGTTTGGCTCCAATAACCCGGTCCACGTATAAATCCAACTATTACTACGAACCAGAAAATTTTGATGTCTATCAATTTAACCACTTAAAATAAATTTTCGTAATTTTAAGAAATTTAGATAAGAAGTAGAATAAAAATCTATGTCCTAAAACTAGAATAGCGAGAAATAAGAAAGAAAAAGAACGCGTCGAAAAAGGTCGAAAAATAAAAGGCGTCGAAAAATAAGAAAGAAAAATAGTGACTTATAAAACTTAAAAATACTTGACTAACCCAACCTTATTACTATCACTAACTTAAAATTATAATCGCAAATTGAGATTACTAATTGGAATGATAATTGATACATAGGTAAAAGGCGTCTAAAAATATTAAAGCTTACAAGCAAAACTATATCCCAAATGACAATATCTTAAAAAGGAACTAAAACTTAAATAGGCGTCGCAAAATTCTAAAGCACCTAAATCTTAGTCTAAAGAAAAAGCACTTAAGGGATTTTACGGCAAAGTCTAAAAATCTAGAAATAAAAATAACTATGGCAAAAACTATGAATTAAAACTAAATACGAGCGAAAAATACAAAAAATTACGCTAAAACAATTAAAAAGGGACAAAATATAAAAATATACTAAAAGTTGTAAAAAGTACAATTTTTTATAAAAATATTATTTTTATATTATTTTTTTTATAAAATTATTAATTTTATAATTTAATTAAACTAATTTAACTAAATATATAAATTAAATCTAAAAATCTAAACTAAATAATAAATTAACAAAAACTAATTAGGGTTTAATTAAAAATTAATAATAATAATTACTCCGTAATAAATGCTTTTAGGGTTCCTGTGTACCCGTGTCAGGGCTGCTCCGCGAGTTGCGGTGCCCAAAGCTGGAAAACTCCGCGAGTCGCGGGGTTCGAAAATTCAGATTAGGTGCAGGTTTAAATTCAACAGGTCAGTTTTATTTATATTTTATTTATTTATTTTTCTGTTTTAAATAAAATATATTTATATAAATTTAATAAATCTTATATTTTAAAACCTAAAATAAAAATAGAAATATTTTATAATTTTATAAATAAAACTCTTAAAACTAGATTTATAAATGTTTTTTTTCGGTTTTTTTGATTTTATGTTTAAAATAAAAACAAAATAAATAAAACTTATATTTTTATAAAATAAAAATAAATAAACTTTATAAAACTTAAATATTTAACAAATTCTTAAAAATATTTATATTTTTATTTTTCTTTTTATATTTTCGAATATATAAAACGTATTTTTATAAAAACGTATTTTTATAAAAGTAAACTAAAAATAAAAATCTTTTTGTTTTTTTATATATTAGCGTTGCGCTTCCGGCTTTTAAGCTAGATGTTCCCCGGCAGCGGCGCCAAAAATACTTGATGTTATGCGAGGTGTATATAAAATAGCTTATATTTTACAAGGAAATACTATTAAATACGATACAATTTTACTCAAGATATTTATTTATTTATTGAATGGATATACTTAAACCTTGCTACAACACTTATAAGCAGTGTACCTAATCGTACAGTAGTGTAGTTTTTAGTAAGTCCGGTTCGTTTCACAGGGAAAATCTTTAAACAAAGCTTAACGCTATATTAGTTTAAATTTATAAAAATACAATTATATATATAAGTAATATTATTATTATAAAGGGATGTTTTTTACCGTTTAATGACCGGTTTGTCGATTTTAAAACTTTAGTCGCAGTTAAAACCAAAATTAAAAATAAATACAAGACTTAATGTAAAGTAAATAATGATAATGAAATTGCGATAAATAAAAGTGCGATAAAATAAACTTGCGATAATTAAAAAGTACGATAATTAAAAGTGAAATTAAATACAATAACAATAAATAAAAGTGCGATAATTAGAAGTGCAATTAAATATAAAATACAGGAAATTAAATATGAAATAAAAGAATTAAGCTTATTTAAACTTCCGTAATCATGATATTTGACGTGTTGATTTTAGTTTTATGCCCATGGGTTAATTGTCCTTTGTCCTGGATTATTTAATATGTCCGTCTGGTTTTTGTCCATAACAGTCCATCAGTCATAAATATAAAGTGCGAGTATCCTCGTCAAATTATCCTTATACCCGAAGTTAAATATTCCAACTAATTGGGGACTTAAACTGTAACAAGGTTTTATTACTTTGTTTAATAATTACGCCAGGATGTCGACTGAGTGTAACCCAAGGTTTTAATACTTTGTTATCAATTATGCCAAGTGTTCTTGTACATAATTTAACCCCTGTTTTAATAATTCTAGTGACTATTAATCCATTCCCGTGTCCGGTTAAATGAACGATTATTCGTACATATAAATACCCTGCCCATCGTATCCGATCGAGTGTATATGGTTATTTATAGGGACGTCCAATTGTGAATCTTTATATTAAAATTAACAAACTATCATTTAGTTAAACAAATATAAAGCCCATTAATAGCCCATAGTCTAATTTCCACAAGTGTCGTTCTTTTGTCCAAACCCCAATTATGGTACAAAGCCCAATTACCCAATTTTAGTAATTAGCCCAACATCATGATTACTTCGTTTTAAATAAGCGTAATAATAACTTAGCTATGAGACATTAAATTAAAAAGGTTGAACATAACTTACAATGATTAAAAATAGCGTAGCATTACACGGACAGAATTTCGACTTACACCCTTACAACATTCGCTAACATACCCTTATTATTAGAATTAAAATTAAAATTAAAATTAAAATTAAAATTAAAATTAAAATATAAATATAAATATTTACGTATAGATATAGAGAGATTGATATTTTTGGATATATTTTTCGTCGAACTGCGTTGGCTTTTATAGGAATTTGAGTCCAGGTGAACTCCGCGAGTCGCGTAATTTTTTGCCTTCAAACTCCGCAACTCGCGGAGTTTGAAATTACAGCTCACCCAGCTTTGGCTCTTTGTTTGCCGACGATTTATAAATATATTATAATATATATATTAATTTTAAGAATTAATTATATATTATATTATATTTATATACATAGTTAACTTGTAATTTTTAGTCCGTTGCGTCGAGTGTTGAGAGTTGACTCTGGTCCCGGTTCCAGATTTTCGAACGTCCTTGCATACAATTTAATATCTTGTACTTTGCGTTTTGAATCTTGTACTCTTGCAATTTTGAGACGTTTCTTATCAATAATTGGAACCTCTTTGATTGTATTTTGTGCTTTTGAGCTTTTTGGTTGTTTGCGTCTTCAATTTGTCGAATCTGTCTTTTGTTTTCACCTTTTATTATTTAAACGAATATCACTTTTAAATAGAATAATTGCAACTAAAAGCTTGTCTTTCTTGAGGAATAATGCTATGAAATATATGTTCGTTTTTAGCATTATCATTCATTGTCAAGAGGTGAATTCAGTTCGTGGAAGGGATCGCCTTCTTCGCGTCTCCATTGATTAAGTCGACTACGAACCCATCAGATGAATTGGAGATGGCTGATTGATTGATTCATTTTAGTGACACCGCTTTCAGAGCTTAGGTGAATATCCATGTCGGAATAGTTGTCGGAATAACTATCAGAATAGCTATCGAAATCTGAGGGACTCGAACTGGTTGAGGGATTTATCTTGTTCGATCAGATGAAGGATTTTTGATAAGAAATAGATTATAGGATGTAGATTAATACCCTGCAATACATAATTTACATATGCATAAATAATACTAAAATCCTATAAGTTACGGAGGAATCTACGAAAACTATCAGACAAAGGTAACAATAACAGATACACTAAGATATGAATTTATCTATACACTGTCTATGCAATAGAGGTAGTAAGAAGTGTCTAGACTTTAAGGATGATAAGCAAGTAATTTTCGACACTAAATGATAAGCAAAACTTTTGACATGCAGACACGGTCGAAGTCCAGACTCACTAATGCATCTAAACAACTACTAGGCCGAAGTCCAGACTTACTAATGCATCCTAACAACTCCTAGTTAGACACACTAATGCAAGACCTTATTCGCTACGACTACCGCTCTGATACCAACTGAAGCGACCCATCCTAATCCATCCGGACGAAGTCCATATCGATTATAAACGATTCACAACAGTTGATTACATCGCGAGGTACTTGACCTCTATATGATACATTTTATAAATATTGCATTCGTTTTTGAAAAGACAATCTTTCATTACATCGAAAATTGAAGGCATGCATACCATTTTATAATATATCTAACTATAATTGATTTAATAATAATCTTGATGAACTCAATGACTCGAATGCAACGTCTTTTGAAATATGTCATGAATGACTCCAAGTAATATCTTTAAAATGAGCATTTGCACAGTGGAAGACTTTTTTCATACCTGAGAATAAACATGCTTTAAAGTGTCAACCAAAAGGTTGGTGAGTTCATTAGTTTAACATAAATAATCATTTCCATCATTTTAATAGACCACAAGAATTTCATTTCCAGTTCTCATAAATAAACGTCCCATGCATAGAGACAAAATTATCATTCATATGGATTGAACACCTGGTAACCGACATTAACAAGATGCATATAAGTATTCCGGGACATCCATCGGATATGATAAAACAACATCGAAGTACTAAAGCATCCGCTACAACGGATGGGGTTTGTTAGGCTCAATAGATCTATCTTTAGGATTCGCGTCAATTAGTAGACTGGTTTACTAATTCTTAGGTTACCAAGTAAAAGGGGCATATTCGGCTTCGATCATTCAACCATATAATGTAGTTTCGATTACTTGTGTCTATTTCGTAAAACATTTATAAAAGCAGCGCATGTATTCTCAGTCCCAAAAATATATATTGCAAAAGCATTTAAAAAGGGAGCAAATGAAACTCAACAAATGTATTTTGTAGTAAAAATACATATGACTATATTGAACAATGCAGGGTTGGCCTTGGATTCACGAACCTATATCAATTGTATATTTATTAACATACGTAATTGTAGTCGAACAAGTATATATATATTTTTATTAGTAGTATGCTTGTTATTTTATATGTTATATATATATATATATATATATATATATATATATATATATATATATATATATATATATATATATATATATATATATATATTTAATATATTTTAATTTATATATTTTTATATAACTAATATATATCATTTATTATTCTTATTAATAATAATAATTTATACTAAAGATTATATATGATAAAATATATCTTTATATTAGTTGTTATATTTTATATAGCTTAGTTAATATTATTCTAACTTTAACAATATGGCGATATGTAATACTAATATTTTTGTAATGTACCTTTATATAAAAATATCTATTTGTAATAATACTAATAATAATAACGATAGTTTTTAGAAAAATGCTAAATTTCATAATAACAATAATACTTAAAACAATGGTTTTAATCATATTGGTGCTACAACTATTACTTTAATGATAACACTAATAATAATAATAATAATAATAATAATAATAATAATAATAATAATAATAATAATAATAATAATAATAATAATAATAATAATAATAATAATACTTATAACGATAGCAATAATAATGTTTATGGTACTTATAATGTTAATTGTTATACTAATAATAATTATAATACTAATAATAATAATGATATTAATATATCATATTGTTTTCCTAATAACGATAATAATAATCATAATAATAATGATAATAATAATTATAATAATAATTATAATGATAATACTAGTATTATTAGTAATAACTTTAATAATAATAATGTTAGTAACAATAACAAATTTATAATCATAATTATAACCTTAATAACTAATAATAATAATAATCATAACAATAATAGTAATAATCATAATAATAATAAAAATAAAAGGAATAGTGTATACCCTTAAAAACTTTGTTTAAAAAGAAATGCTCTGAACCGGGCTCGAACCCATGACCACCTGTTCACCCGCTAATGTGATGACCCGGGAATTTCCGACCAAATTTAAACATAATCTTATATGATTCGACTCGATAAGCAAAGTCTATTAAACCGAGTCTCATTATGTTTGAACTATTTCATGATAACATTTGACCTTTAACTATTTCCGACGATTCACGAACCTTTAATTGTAACTAAGAATGTAAATATAAATAATTATATATAAAACTAATTATATTAGTATTAATGAACTATTAAGTAATTTTGTTATTATAAAAGATAACATTTAATAACTAAAGATTTTCATTTTGAATATATATAGTATATTGTATATAAATGATTCAAACATATTTTACCAACGTTATCAAAATATTAAATGTACAATGTTATACTTTGTAGTTAATTGTTTAATATACATAATTAATCATCTACTCAACATTTAAAACATGATTTTATATATATGGTAGTATACATATATACATAAATATAACTATATATATATATATATATGATTTTATACATAATTATTATATTATGTATATGTAGAAATTTATAATATATCTATGATGAAATAATGTACTATTTTAATAAATATATATAATACTTACATATATAAAACATTTATATTTTTCATAATTACATACATAAGTATAATATAATTAGTATGTAAATAAATATTATAATATATTTATATTAAAATGCATAAATATATAATATTCAGTATATGTTACAATACATATTACATAATTATTAAATATTACATAATAATAGATGATATTAATAAATTAAATTTAAATACAAATATAGTTGTTGTAGTAATGTTATTTGTATCGTCAAATATCAATATTTGTATTCATAATATCACTTTATATCATATAAAGATGAAATTAGATGTATAAATTAGATTATTATTACTAATATTATTATTATCGATAAAATATTAATATTATCATAATTAGTATGGTATTATTATTATTATTATTATCATTTTTACAATTATTATTATCATTAATATTATATTTATCATTATTATTAATTTTATTAATATTATTAGATATTAATAGTATTGTTATTATATATTATTATTATTAATTAAAAAAAAACAGTAGGGATCTATATTATACGCGTGACCTCTGTATCCTTTATCTCTATTATTATTATTTTTTTTGTTTCTTTCCTACTCCCAACTCGTGAACCTGTGTTGACATTTTCTCCATTTTTTATCAACCGATCTCTATTATTACAACATGATTATGTATAATTGCAAATCAAATAAAAAGGAAATCCAATGGGATTAAAGAGCACAGCGATATTTTTTTTTTCTTCTTCTCTGCACGCTCCAATTTTTTTTTCTCTTAATTCAATTTCGAATAAAGTTTCAAAATCTAAAAATGCAGAAAGGTTAGAAATCTTTCTTTGAATCTATCTGCAAAATCTCAACTCTCAAATCTTTATATCGATCTTGAATTTTGAAGTCAAAGTTTAGTTTAAAAAAAGTCAACAATTGTTCTTGAGACAAATTCGCGTTCGTGTATATGTTACTGATCAAATTGACGATTCCAGTAGTTTTTATACATGTTTAGAACACTATTTCGTGTTATAAACATTATCTATAATGTTATCTATTACGAAATCAATTTTTTTTGTTTTGTTCCAAGAACCGACGCTGCAGTAGGCCTTTAGTATTTTTTTTTTTTATTTTAGAACCCAAATTATTTTTTTTTCTGTAATGTTTTGAAGCTTTAAAGGGAACCCCGATTTTTTTTTTTTTTTTGGTTATTGATGTTTTGTTGAATCCATGTGACTTGTGGAGAAGAAGAGGAATAGAAGAAAAACAGTTTATATATAAAATTTAAATTCGATATTAGTACAGAGAATCAGAATTGGTGGGATGGTCGAGAGTGTTTGCGTGTGAGCATGTGGTCACGAGATCGAGTCCAGAGGACGGTAGTTTCTTTTTTTTTTTTTTTTTTGAAACTCTTTTCATGTGAGGTAGTTTTCTTTTCTAATTTTATTATTGTTATTATATATTAATTATTATTAGTATTATTATTATTATTGTGATTGTTTTGATTGTTATTGTTATTGTTATTATTAGTATCATACTTGTTATCATATTTGAAAGTATTATAGACATTACTATTATTATTATGATAGGTATTAATAATATTATTATTAGTAATAAACTTATCATTTTAGTATTTTATCATCATTAGGATTATGATTATGATTATCATTATTATTATTATGAAGGAAATAAAAATATATTATTATCATCAATATTAGAATTTGTACCGGTTTATAAATAATAGTATCATCAGTACATTTACAATTAATAATATCATATTTATCAGTATCATCATTAATATTTACTAGTATTATTATGATTATCATTTATCATTTTATAAATATTAGAACCCTTATTATTAACATAAGTATGGTATTAGTATTAATATTATTTTAGAGTTATTATTATTAGTATCATTAACAGTTATCATTTTCATTTTTTTGCTATTAGTATTATCATTATTAATAAAATTATTATTATTATTAGTAAATCATTATTATCTAAATTATTATTTTAACAAATAAATCTTTTGTACACTATATATATACTTATGGTATATACTAGGATTGTATTAATAATTCACATAACAAACTAATAAAATTTCATAAATACAATACTAACCACAAATATATGTATATAAATATATTAATGTCACTATTTATATAAACGTAAATCATTATAGATATATATACATAAAATAGATATATATATAAAATATAACTTAAAATATAATATAAGTATACGTTTTAAAATAAAGGTTAGAATAAATTCTACAAAACTATAATATATAAATAATACATATTAATAAATGAAATTTTGTAACTTACATTATACGTATTAATATATACACAATTGATATAGGTTCGTGAATCCGAGGCTAACCCTGCATTGTTCAATGACGTCATATGTATTTTTACTACAAAATACAGTATCGTGAGTTTCATTTGCCTTTTTACCCTTTATATTTTTGGGCTGAGAATACATGCGCAACTTTTATAACTGTTTTACGAAATTGACACAAGTACGTGAAACTACATTCTATGGTTGGATTATCGAAGTCGAATATGCCCCTTTTTATTAAGTCTGGTAATCTAAGAATTAGGGAACAGACACCCTAATTGACGCGAATCCTAAAGATAGATCTATCGGGCCCAACAAGCCCCATCCAAAGTACCGGATGTTTTAGTACTTCGAAATTTATATCATGTCCGAAGGAGGATCCCGAAATGATGGGGATATTCTTATATATGCATATTGTTAATGTCGGTTACCAGGTGTTCAATCCATATGAATGATATTTTTGTCTCTATGCATGGGACGTATGTTTATGAGAAATGGAAATCTGAAATCTTGTGGTCTATTAAAATGATGGAAACGATTGTTTAAGTTAAACTAATGAACTCACCAACCTTTTGGTTGACACTTTAAAGCATGTTTATTCTCAGGTACGAAAGAAATCTTCCGCTGTGTATTTGCTCATTTTATAGATATTACTTGGAGTCATTCATGGCATATTTCAAAAGACGTTGCATTCGAGTCGTGGAGTTCATCAAGATTATTATCAAGTCAATTATAGTTGGATATATTATGAAATGGTATGCATGCCTATCAACTTTCGATGTAATGAAAGTTTGTCTTTTCAAAAACGAATGCAATGTTTGTAAAATGTATCATATAGAGGTCAAGTACCTCGCGATGTAATCAACTATTGTGAATCGTTTATAATCGATATGGACTTCGTCCGGATGGATTACGACGGGTCTTCACAGTTGGTATCAGAGCGGTGGTCTTAGCGAACCAGGTCTTGCATTAGTGAGTCTAACTGATAGTCGTTAGAATGCATTAATGAGTCTGGACTTCGACCGTGTTTGCATGTCAAAAGTTTTGCTTATCATTTAGTATCGAAAAATTATTTGCTTATCATCCTTAAAGTCTAAGACACGTCTTACTTCCTTTATTGCATAGACAGTGTATAGTTAAATTCATATCTTAGCGTATCTGTTATTGTTACCTTTGCCTGACAGCTTCCGTAGATTCCTCCGTAGCTTATGGGATTTTAGTATTATATATGCATATGTAAATTATGTATTGCAGGGTACTAATCTACATCCTATAATCTATTTCTTATCGAAAATCCTTCATCTGATCGTACGAGATGAATCCCTCAACCAGTTCGAGTCCATCAGATTTCGATAGCTATTTCGATAGTTATTTCGACAGCTATTTCGATATGGATTTCCACTCGAGCTCCGAAAGCAGAGTAACCGGAATGAATCGATCAATTAGCCATCATCTATTCTGAATGAATTGGAGATGGGTTCGTAGTCGACTTAATCAATGGAAACGCGAAGAAGGCGATCATTTCCACTAACCAAATTCACCTCTTGACAATGAACCTAAAACGTTTACCGGCGAACCTGTTCGAGACACCATTTTCTCTCTCATTTCCAAAGTAACTCATCACGATCATATACTATCTCAGATTCTAAACCTCATTCATCCGCTCGTCCGAACCGACAATCATCCCGGTGTAATAGAAGAAGTTAACGAACTTCGCGCATAAGTTGTAGTCTTGGAAAATATGGTGCAAAACGTACCAGCTTCATCCAAATCACCGGCACCAACAGTACCACCAACAACCCAAATTTTAATATCACATGCCTCAACATCTCAATCTATACCTCGAGTATAATTATCATTCTACATGACATTCTACATCAGTTATCTTCGTTCAACATGGTGATTATGTAATCTCTAATGTTTTAGAGATTATTTATTCTAGTTCCAACTGAAAACTAAATGAGTTTAATATCATGTTAACTCATTAAATTCATGATTACATTTGAAGAAAATATATATGTATATATGTTTTCATAAAGATTGTAATTAAAAATTCTTTTGTACAAACTGTTAATAATAAAAATATTTTAACGGGTAGGTAATACCCGAGGAATATTTAAATTTCACATTAATAAGTTACACTGTATATTCTTCGAATCTGATTCAACAGTTATTCACTATCCTATTTACAACCACCGGGATACTTATCCATTCACCAAAGAATAACTATTTTCATTCAAATTCAATTTCATATTTGAATTTTGACCTATCAGAATCCAACAAGTGGCATAATGAAGAAATAATGGACACAATAAAAATTAATTAGAAACAGACTAATTAACAATATTAAATTTTATTAAGAAACCACGCTAACAAAATCCTAGCTAACTATTCCTAGCTAACTGTTAATTCCGTATTACATTTTATTTATCGCAATTTATTTATCGCAATTTATATTCTCGCAATTTTATTTATTGTCATTTAATTTCTGTTATTTACTTTACGCACTTTATTTATCGTCATTTAATTTCTGTTATTTATTTTACGCACTTTAAATATCGGGACAAGTATACAAGGTTTTGACATATCATATCGACACATCTATATATATTATTTGGAATCACCATAGACACTCTATATGCAGTAATGATCGAGTTCTCTATACAGGGTTGAGGTTGATTCTATAATAATATATATTCTTTGAGTTGTGAGCGAGTCTGAGACATGTACACGGGTCACGATACGTATTAATTAATTCAAATATTATATATTAAACTATATATGAATGATTGCACTGTCAACTGTGGACTATCGACTGTGGACTAATAACATTGGACAATTAAAATGAATTAAAATATTGAATATAACATATGAAACTAAACAATTCTTCAAGTTTGCCACTTGATTTCTTCTTAAACCTCATTTGTATCTTCACGATTACATTCTGCGTTCAAACCTTTCATGATTCTTGAAAACACCTCAATCGATAGGATGAATCAACCGCACTTCATCTACGGAAGGAAAGATTTATGCATATAGTTATGCACCTGAGAAACTCTCGGCAATTGAGTAAAAGTTCAACACATAGCCGCATCAGATCCTTTGGCATTTATTAACAAAAACAACTTTGCGATCCCTTTTCAAAATTAGCCAATTTTGTCACAGCTCCAACAAGTCAACTTCGACTTTTCGTACGAAACAACCTTATTATAACGTTTATATATACGCGTGCTCTTTTATTGTTACCAGGTAACCTTTCATATTCCATCATATTACCATCAGCGTTTAATCATCTAAAAACACAATTCTCCTGAAACCACCTCGGATTAATAACCGATGATTCAGATATCATAGCATTAAATGCAGAGGAAACAGAAAAATGGTAGATGGTCTAAACGGACAAAAGTTTGATGATAAAGAAAGGAGTGTTAGGAATGCTCGATAGAAAATTGGGTATTGAAAAACAGATTGAGTTACCCATGAAGGAGACCAAGGACAAATACAAGGACCAAATCCTATATTCAAAGGATTCAGGTAATTCTGGATCCGTTGAAATCTTTAGAGAATATCTTGCTCCGAAGTCATGTTAAAATCTTGCGGAAAATCTTTCTCCATCAATCGTCGAACTTATAAATTCCAAAATATCATCATCAATATCTTTGATATTTCTGAGGATATTTTCATAAATATTCTCGTCCGAAATTATATACCTCTTCGTGCTTCCTGTGTATCAATATATTGGAAACATTCAATAGAAAATATAGTACCGAAAAGCAGATTATGCGAAACTATGAAGAAAGCCGTGGATAAATCACAAAGAATAAGTTTGACTTCAAAGAATCCAAATAATTCAATGTCTGCTAAAGTCTATAGTGAATAACTTGCTCCTTACTCTAAACCCTTGCAGACAATAGTTTCTATCATCCTCTGATCTTAGATATTCTGAGATATTATCGTACCTTTCATTATAAATATCCTCCATATTTCTGGAGATATTTTTATAACTATTCCTATCTGAAATCATTAATCTTTTCGTGCTATCAGTATTACATCATATAGAAACTGTTAGTTTCTATATTCTGTAAATTTTCAAGCTTAAAATATGAATGTTATTGTAGTAATGATGGGAACTGATGCATGAGTTAGTATAATATAATGACACTTGATCAACGTGATTATATTACAGTAAGTCATGCTGAGTTTCTAAATGAAACGTGATGATTCACAGATCATAACGTCATCATGTGCCATGTTACATAACTCTTTCATCCTACTTAACTCCGTAACAAATCAAGAAAATGTATTCTTGATGGTTCTATCTTCCGTGATGTTGATAAATTTGAAAATCAAATCGTGCTATCACGTTCCTTCATGCTTAGAACATTATAATCATTCGAAACTCTATATCTATAAATTCTGGACCATTATTCGCTTGACTTGAAGTCGGGAAGAGAAAACAAAAGCATAGAGCTTTGAAATATAAGGGAGAATATAAAGTCCGATAACAACACATAAATTACAAACCGTGTATATCAATGTTTATCGCAACATAAAGACACGGGAGAATTAAAAACATTATAATCCCGAGGGCGAAGTAGAAGAAAGCAGATTCCTCTGGTGGAAGTTGGAAAAGGAGAATGATTGTTGCGATAGTAAGGATGAGGACAAGGATCAGAACTGGATTAATCATTTTCAGAATCTTTTGGATGTATGAACTAAGAAAGAAAGTATAAGAATGGTGAGAATAATGGAAAGGAAGAGCTTAATTTATACTGGAAATATCAGACGTAGTAATCGGGGCAGATCACCGTATTTAATTAAAGAGATCTTAGTTTCCATAAATCCCGAAGAATCAGATTTTATAGATCTTCAAGATTTTCTTTAAATCCCTTAAATTCCGGAATTCAACCAAGGCAATGTCAAAAGTTAAGACGCGCCTTATTTTCTAAATTCAAACCTGACTACGTCAAAAGTTAAAAACAAATCTTTGTTTCTCATTTCATCCTTTTGTGAATAGCTTCATTCGCACTCTTCGAATAATCGAATTATTTTTATCCATATTACTCAATGATGATAAAACTCAAGTTATCAACTCATATTCGTCAGGAAAACATATTTATTGTTAGCTATGACGACCTCACTCAAATTTCGGGACGAAATTTCTTTAACGGGTAGGTACTGTGATGACCCGGGAATTTCCGACCAAATTTAAACATAATCTTATATGATTCGACTCGATAAGCAAAGTCTATTAAACCGAGTCTCATTATGTTTGAACTATTTCATGATAACATTTGACCTTTAACTATTTCCGACGATTCACGAACCTTTAATTGTAACTAAGATTGTAAATATAAATAATTATATATAAAACTAATTATATTAGTATTAATGAACTATTAAGTAATTTTGTTATTATAAAAGATAACATTTAATAACTAAAGATTTTCATTTTGAATATATATAGTATATTGTATATAAATGATTCAAACATATTTTACCAACGTTATCAAAATATTAAATGTACAATGTTATACTTTGTAGTTAATTGTTTAATATACATAATTAATCATCTACTCAACATTTAAAACATGATTTTATATATATGGTAGTATACATATATACATAAATATAACTATATATATATATGATTTTATACATAATTATTATATTATGTATATGTAGAAATTTATAATATATCTATGATGAAATAATGTACTATTTTAATAAATATATATAATACTTACATATATAAAACATTTATATTTTTCATAATTACATACATAAGTATAATATAATTAGTATGTAAATAAATATTATAATATATTTATATTAAAATGCATAAATATATAATATTCAGTATATGTTACAATACATATTACATAATTATTAAATATTACATAATAATAGATGATATTAATAAATTAAATTTAAATACAAATATAGTTGTTGTAGTAATGTTATTTGTATCGTCAAATATCAATATTTGTATTCATAATATCACTTTATATCATATAAAGATGAAATTGGATGTATAAATTAGATTATTATTACTAATATTATTATTATCGATAAAATATTAATATTATCATAATTAGTATGGTATTATTATTATTATTATTATCATTTTTACAATTATTATTATCATTAATATTATATTTATCATTATTATTAATTTTATTAATATTATTAGATATTAATAGTATTGTTATTATATATTATTATTATTAATTAAAAAAAACAGTAGGGATCTATATTATACGCGTGACCTCTGTATCCTTTATCTCTATTATTATTATTTTTTTGTTTCTTTCCTACTCCCAACTCGTGAACCTGTGTTGACATTTTCTCCATTTTTTATCAACCGATCTCTATTATTACAACATGATTATGTATAATTGCAAATCAAATAAAAAGGAAATCCAATGGGATTAAAGAGCACAGCGATATTTTTTTTTTCTTCTTCTCTGCACGCTCCAATTTTTTTTTCTCTTAATTCAATTTCGAATAAAGTTTCAAAATCTAAAAATGCAGAAAGGTTAGAAATCTTTCTTTGAATCTATCTGCAAAATCTCAACTCTCAAATCTTTATATCGATCTTGAATTTTGAAGTCAAAGTTTAGTTTAAAAAAAGTCAACAATTGTTCTTGAGACAAATTCGCGTTCGTGTATATGTTTCTGATCAAATTGACGATTCCAGTAGTTTTTATACATGTTTAGAACACTATTTCGTGTTATAAACATTATCTATAATGTTATCTATTACGAAATCAATTTTTTTTGTTTTGTTCCAAGAACCGACGCTGCAGTAGGCCTTTAGTATTTTTTTTTTATTTTAGAACCCAAATTATTATTTTTTCTGTAATGTTTTGAAGCTTTAAAGGGAACCCCGATTTTTTTTTTTTTTTTGGTTATTGATGTTTTGTTGAATCCATGTGACTTGTGGAGAAGAAGAGGAATAGAAGAAAAACAGTTTATATATAAAATTTAAATTCGATATTAGTACAGAGAATCAGAATTGGTGGGATGGTCGAGAGTGTTTGCGTGTGAGCATGTGGTCACGAGATCGAGTCCAGAGGACGGTAGTTTCTTTTTTTTTTTTTTTTTTGAAACTCTTTTCATGTGAGGTAGTTTTCTTTTCTAATTTTATTATTGTTATTATATATTAATTATTATTAGTATTATTATTATTATTGTGATTGTTTTGATTGTTATTGTTATTGTTATTATTAGTATCATACTTGTTATCATATTTGAAAGTATTATAGACATTACTATTATTATTATGATAGGTATTAATAATATTATTATTAGTAATAAACTTATCATTTTAGTATTTTATCATCATTAGGATTATGATTATGATTATCATTATTATTATTATGAAGGAAATAAAAATATATTATTATCATCAATATTAGAATTTGTACCGGTTTATAAATAATAGTATCATCAGTACATTTACAATTAATAATATCATATTTATCAGTATCATCATTAATATTTACTAGTATTATTATGATTATCATTTATCATTTTATAAATATTAGAACCCTTATTATTAACATAAGTATGGTATTAGTATTAATATTATTTTAGAGTTATTATTATTAGTATCATTAACAGTTATCATTTTCATTTTTTTGCTATTAGTATTATCATTATTAATAAAATTATTATTATTATTAGTAAATCATTATTATCTAAATTATTATTTTAACAAATAAATCTTTTGTACACTATATATATACTTATGGTATATACTAGGATTGTATTAATAATTCACATAACAAACTAATAAAATTTCATAAATACAATACTAACCACAAATATATGTATATAAATATATTAATGTCACTATTTATATAAACGTAAATCATTATAGATATATATACATAAAATAGATATATATATATAAAATATAACTTAAAATATAATATAAGTATACGTTTTAAAATAAAGGTTAGAATAAATTCTACAAAACTATAATATATAAATAATACATATTAATAAATGAAATTTTGTAACTTACATTATACGTATTAATATATACACAATTGATATAGGTTCGTGAATCCGAGGCTAACCCTGCATTGTTCAATGACGTCATATGTATTTTTACTACAAAATACAGTATCGTGAGTTTCATTTGCCTTTTTACCCTTTATATTTTTGGGCTGAGAATACATGCGCAACTTTTATAACTGTTTTACGAAATTGACACAAGTACGTGAAACTACATTCTATGGTTGGATTATCGAAGTAGAATATGCCCCTTTTTATTAAGTCTGGTAATCTAAGAATTAGGGAACAGACACCCTAATTGACGCGAATCCTAAAGATAGATCTATCGGGCCCAACAAGCCCCATCCAAAGTACCGGATGTTTTAGTACTTCGAAATTTATATCATGTCCGAAGGAGGATCCCGGAATGATGGGGATATTCTTATATATGCATATTGTTAATGTCGGTTACCAGGTGTTCAATCCATATGAATGATATTTTTGTCTCTATGCATGGGACGTATGTTTATGAGAAATGGAAATCTGAAATCTTGTGGTCTATTAAAATGATGGAAACGATTGTTTAAGTTAAACTAATGAACTCACCAACCTTTTGGTTGACACTTTAAAGCATGTTTATTCTCAGGTACGAAAGAAATCTTCCGCTGTGTATTTGCTCATTTTATAGATATTACTTGGAGTCATTCATGGCATATTTCAAAAGACGTTGCATTCGAGTCGTCGAGTTCATCAAGATTATTATCAAGTCAATTATAGTTGGATATATTATGAAATGGTATGCATGCCTGTCAACTTTCGATGTAATGAAAGTTTGTCTTTTCAAAAACGAATGCAATGTTTGTAAAATGTATCATATAGAGGTCAAGTACCTCGCGATGTAATCAACTGTTGTGAATCGTTTATAATCGATATGGACTTCGTCCGGATGGATTACGACGGGTCTTCACAGCTAACACCTTAACCATCTGGACCAATTTGTTTTTCTGGGATTAAATCTAGCAATTTTAGCTATAACCCGTATATCTGTGGTCCTATCTTCTTCTTCTTCATTATTAATTGATTCAACAACACTCAAAAGCTTACCCGAAAATTACCATATTAATTTAGGTCCTTAAACTAATTATAATCAACCGGTGTTGATCTTGAGTTAATTGATAGCAAAAAAAAAATGAAACAGACTTATTGCTATTCGCTGTTACGGTTTTCAAAACAAAAAATAATATTAATATCATAAAATAACTATAGTACCATCTTAATAATAATAACAGAAATAATATTGGTATACTACTAATATTTAAGAATAGTGATATTAATAATGTTAAATAAAAATGACTTTGAAACTTATAACTATGATAATAATTATAATACTAGTAATGGTAGAGATATATACATGTTACATGTATCAAATTTTACATCTTTATATTCTATAATAATATTAATGATACTAATATTAATATAATAACTATATTTTAAACTCGTAATTATGTGTTAATATCACAATTTATTAATTATGTAATGTTTAATATTTATAAAATATATACTATATATATTTAATAGTTATCCATTTTAACAGTATACATATAATAATATTTATGCATACAATTCATATACATATATTTTCAAATTACTATATCTATAATTATGTTTTTATTTAACAGATTTTATTACTTAAATAAGTATATTATATATATATATATATATATATATATATATATATATATATATATATATATATATATATTGAAATAAATAGACTCAAAGTTTACATTTAATACTTTGTTGTCGTTGAAAAATTATGTTCAAAAACATTTACATTTAGTATACTTTCTATACTTAAATAAACAGTTTTAACCAATCTTGAGTTATCTTTCATGACGATTAAATCACGTAATAGTTTAATTTATATGATATACTTATTTTCATATATAATCATTTATATATATATTCAGACATATCTATTTACAATTAATTGTTCGTGAATCATCGAGAGTAGTCAAAGGTCAAATGAATTCATAAACACAGCTCACAGTTTTTGAGACTTTAACATTACAGACTTTGCTTATCGTGTCGAAATCATAATAAGATTAAGTTTAAATTTGATCGGAAATTTCCGGGTCGTCACAGAATGCAATGTCTTTTGAAATATGTCATGAATGACTCCAAGTAATATCTCTAAAATGAGCAAATGCACAGCGAAAGATTTCTTTCAAACCTGAAAATAAACATGCTTTAAAGTGTCAACCAAAAGGTTGGTGAGTTCATTAGTTTATCATAAACAATCATTTTCAATAATATAATAGACCACAAGATACTCATAAATATATGTCCCATGCATAGAGACAAAAATCATTCATATGGTTTGAACACCTGGTAACCGACCTTAACAAGATGCATATAGAATATCCCCATCATTCCGGGACTCCCTTCGGACATGATAAATTCGAAGTACTAAAGCATCTGGTACTTTGGATGGGGCTTGTTGGGCCCAATAGATCTATCTTTAGGATTCGCGTCAATTAGGGTGTCTGTTCCCTAATTCTTAGATTACCAGACTAAAAAGGGGCATATTTGGTTTAATAATCCAGCCATAGAATATAGTTTTAAGTACTTGTGTCTATTTCGTCAAACATTTATAAAGCAGCGCATGTATTCTCAGTCCCAAAAATATATATTGCAAAAGCATTTAAAAAGGGAGTAATGAAACTCACTGTACTGTATTTTGTAGTAAAAATACATATGACGACATTGAATAATTGAACAATGCAGGGTTGGCTTCGGATTCATGAACCTATATCATTTGTATATTTATTAATATACATAGTTGTAATCGAACAATATATATAATTATTAGTTATATACATTTTATATTAATAATATATATGTTTCATATATTTATTTTGTTATATAAAATATTACTTTTCGTTATGTTATATGTATTAAATATATTTTTATATATGTATATATCATTTGTTTGTTAAAAATGGTAATTTTAGTAATATTACGATAAAAATGATAATAATCATAATACTTAATATTACTAAATAAGGTATTATTGTTAATAATTATATTAATGATATTAATAATGATATCTATAATAATACTGTAAAATATAAATTTTTCGGTTAATGATACTTACAATAATGATTTTAGTAATTACATATTAATAACACTCATTATAATATAAATAATCATACTTGTAATGATAATAATAATAATAATGATTTTACTAATGATAATAATAATAATAATAGTTTTAATAGTAAAGATAATCTTATTATAAATGATAATTTTAATGCAAATGTTAATTTTAATACTTTAATAATAAGAATGATAATAATAATAATAATAATAATAATAATAATAATAATAATAATAATAATAATAATAATAATAATAATAATAATAATAATAATAGTAATAATAATAACTATGATATCTATAAAAATACTTTTACTAATAATGATATTAATAATGATAATCATAATAATAATAATAATGATACTTGAGTTATATATACATATTTATATTTTTATCTTAGTCACTTATAACTTAATTATATAATATTCTTTTCATAAAACTATCTTTTACTATACTTATTTTTATTTCTTACAATAGATTTAGTCATACTTTTGTTAAATTTGCTTTCATATAACCACAAAGATATATCCCTAATACTTCAATATTTAATTCATAATCATAATCATAGTCAAAATAATAATGTTTAAGGATAATACTAGTAATTCTAATAATAATAACAATAATCATAATAATAACAACAACAATAATAATAATAATAAAACTTTTGGTGTTGAAAACTACCTCTTAAAGCTTAAAAAGAAATAACTCGCCAGAGCCGGGACTCGAACCCGTGACCACTCGCCCACACATTAACATCCTTAACCATTGGGCTATCGCCCATTTTCTACTTTATAAACCGTCCGGAATTAATTTAACCCGTATACCCTTGTGATATATGTTCTTCTTCTTCTTCTAAAATTTAAAATCCAATATTATCAACGTCACTTAATCATCATACATCATGTAATCATCATACATCATGTAATCATCATTTTCATCTAGTTAAACAACAGTAAACGAATTGTATCACCCCTTTTGTTGTATCAGCTCGTTATAGCAGCATATAGCATCTACACTCAAGACAACATACAATCATACAAACAACCTTCAATCATTCCATCTTGAGTGTTCATCTACTCAAACGTTTTTGCTAGTTGCTCGAGATCAGAGAACACCAAGAACCACCGGCCACCATCACCTTACACCCGGCAACCAATCACCACTTAACCACCCTTGTCCACTTAACCTACCATCATATCAATAACTGGAGCACCACCTTATCTGCCACCATTAACCACCACCTTGTATCTCCTCTAAACCGATTAGGAAACCACCATGATCACCCTAAACATCACCACCATTAAAATTATTGCTACTACTGCTGTTTGATCTTGCTTCCATTCGTTTTCTGTTTTGTTCCTGCTACCACCAACACCTTTGTCTCGCACCCAACCATCGACAAACTAACCTGCAACTATTTATCTGCTGCTGCTACACTTCGTCTTTGCTATTTTTTCTGTTCACCATCAACAACAACAAACCTACCTGCTACAACTACTTTTCTATTTCTGTTTCATTCGAGTGTGCTATGGCTGCCAAGGTTGGAGATCTCGGATCACGGGGAGATCTCATTTGAACATTTTTGGGGAGATCTCGGCATCTCAGAAAAATCTCGGGGAGATCTCGGATGTTGACTTACATTGATTTTTTAGTTTTTATAATATAAATATATAAAAATAAATAGATATATGTATACTTATATACATTGTAATGAGATTCTATACGAAGGTTCAAGAAATGAGTGAGAAAATCCGAAAAATTACAAGATTTTATGAAAAAATTCGATAAATGAGCGAGAAAATTCAAGAAATCGTGGGTTTGACCAAGTTTGACTCCGTTGACCAAGAAATCTCGGGAGATAGACATCTCGTCTCGGCGGTCTTCTAAAAATGAGATCTCGGAGAGATCTCGGGGAGAAATAAGGAGATTTACAACACTGATGGCTGCTGTTACTTCTTGTCGTGATACAAAAACCACCTGCGTCTATTTCCTTTCTTTTTCTGTGCCGGTTGCAAATCACCACTTTGAACCACCAAGATCATAACCCGCTATCTCTCTCTCTTCCTCTCTCTCTTCAATTTCTTTCTTCTTCAACTATCAAATCCACAACTGATCCTAATGCTATTTCACTTTTTGTTTTTCCGATCAAAAACAACACATATACCATAAAACCCATCGTGATTTGTTGCTACTGTGTGTTGTTAATTCGATGCAAACCAAAGGGCAATAATAATTATGATATGATGAATTGGTGATGAAAAATGAAGAGAAGAATGATGATGAAGATGGACGTGGACGTGGAATTGGCGATAAAGTAATAACGAATGATGAGGCGTGTTGTTTTGTTTCCAGACGAACCCTACCATTTGTTTTCCTGTAAACTTATTTTTATTTACAAAACTAAACACCAAATCAATTAGGCTGATTGCTTTTAGGATGTATCACTTGTGCCATCATATTTTAATCTAAGTTGGGCCGTTATATGCCATTGGGCCGAGAACAAAACTACTATAAATAGGTCGAAAACTGCTGCTATAACGAGCTGATACAACAAAAGGGGTGATACAATTCGTTTACTGTTGTTTAACTAGATGAAAATGATGATTACATGATGTATGATGATTACATGATGTATGATGATTAAGTGACGTTGATAATATTGGATTTTAAATTTTAGAAGAAGAAGAAGAACATATATCACAAGGGTATACGGGTTAAATTAATTCCGGACGGTTTATAAAGTAGAAAATGGGCGATAGCCCAATGGTTAAGGATGTTAATGTGTGGGCGAGTGGTCACGGGTTCGAGTCCCGGCTCTGGCGAGTTATTTCTTTTTAAGCTTTAAGAGGTAGTTTTCAACACCAAAAGTTTTATTATTATTATTATTGTTGTTGTTATTATTATGATTATTGTTATTATTATTAGAATTACTAGTATTATCCTTAAACATTATTATTTTGACTATGATTATGATTATGAATTAAATATTGAAGTATTAGGGATATATCTTTGTGGTTATATGAAAGCAAATTTAACAAAAGTATGACTAAATCTATTGTAAGAAATAAAAATAAGTATAGTAAAAGATAGTTTTATGAAAAGAATATTATATAATTAAGTTATAAGTGACTAAGATAAAAATATAAATATGTATATATAACTCAAGTATCATTATTATTATTATTATGATTATCATTATTAATATCATTATTAGTAAAAGTATTTTTATAGATATCATAGTTATTATTATTACTATTATTATTATTATTATTATTATTATTATTATTATTATTATTATTATTATTATTATTATTATTATTATTATTATTATTATTATCATTCTTATTATTAAAGTATTAAAATTAACATTTGCATTAAAATTATCATTTATAATAAGATTATCTTTACTATTAAAACTATTATTATTATTATTATCATTAGTAAAATCATTATTATTATTATTATCATTACAAGTATGATTATTTATATTATAATGAGTGTTATTAATATGTAATTACTAAAATCATTATTGTAAGTATCATTAACCGAAAAATTTATATTTTACAGTATTATTATAGATATCATTATTAATATCATTAATATAATTATTAACAATAATACCTTATTTAGTAATATTAAGTATTATGATTATTATCATTTTTATCGTAATATTACTAAAATTACCATTTTTAACAAACAAATGATATATACATATATAAAAATATATTTAATACATATAACATAACGAAAAGTAATATTTTATATAACAAAATAAATATATGAAACATATATATTATTAATATAAAATGTATATAACTAATTATTATATATATTGTTCGATTACAACTATGTATATTAATAAATATACAAATGATATAGGTTCATGAATCCGAAGCCAACCCTGCATTGTTCAATTATTCAATGTCGTCATATGTATTTTTACTACAAAATACAGTACAGTGAGTTTCATTACTCCCTTTTTAAATGCTTTTGCAATATATATTTTTGGGACTGAGAATACATGCGCTGCTTTATAAATGTTTGACGAAATAGACACAAGTACTTAAAACTACATTCTATGGCTGGATTATTAAACCAAATATGCCCCTTTTTAGTCTGGTAATCTAAGAATTAGGGAACAGACACCCTAATTGACGCGAATCCTAAAGATAGATCTATTGGGCCCAACAAGCCCCATCCAAAGTACCAGATGCTTTAGTACTTCGAATTTATCATGTCCGAAGGGAGTCCCGGAATGATGGGGATATTCTATATGCATCTTGTTAAGGTCGGTTACCAGGTGTTCAAACCATATGAATGATTTTTGTCTCTATGCATGGGACATATATTTATGAGTATCTTGTGGTCTATTATATTATTGAAAATGATTGTTTATGATAAACTAATGAACTCACCAACCTTTTGGTTGACACTTTAAAGCATGTTTATTTTCAGGTTTGAAAGAAATCTTTCGCTGTGCATTTGCTCATTTTAGAGATATTACTTGGAGTCATTCATGACATATTTCAAAAGACATTGCATTCTGTGACGACCCGGAAATTTCCGATCAAATTTAAACTTAATCTTATTATGATTTCGACACGATAAGCAAAGTCTGTAATGTTAAAGTCTCAAAAACTGTGAGCTGTGTTTATGAATTCATTTGACCTTTGACTACTCTCGATGATTCACGAACAATTAATTGTAAATAGATATGTCTGAATATATATATAAATGATTATATATGAAAATAAGTATATCATATAAATTAAACTATTACGTGATTTAATCGTCATGAAAGATAACTCAAGATTGGTTAAAACTGTTTATTTAAGTATAGAAAGTATACTAAATGTAAATGTTTTTGAACATAATTTTTCAACGACAACAAAGTATTAAATGTAAACTTTGAGTCTATTTATTTCAATATATATATATATATATATATATATATATATATATATATATATATATATATATATATATATATATATATAATATACTTATTTAAGTAATAAAATCTGTTAAATAAAAACATAATTATAGATATAGTAATTTGAAAATATATGTATATGAATTGTATGCATAAATATTATTATATGTATACTGTTAAAATGGATAACTATTAAATATATATAGTATATATTTTATAAATATTAAACATTACATAATTAATAAATTGTGATATTAACACATAATTACGAGTTTAAAATATAGTTATTATATTAATATTAGTATCATTAATATTATTATAGAATATAAAGATGTAAAATTTGATACATGTAACATGTATATATCTCTACCATTACTAGTATTATAATTATTATCATAGTTATAAGTTTCAAAGTCATTTTTATTTAACATTATTAATATCACTATTCTTAAATATTAGTAGTATACCAATATTATTTCTGTTATTATTATTAAGATGGTACTATAGTTATTTTATGATATTAATATTATTTTTTGTTTTGAAAACCGTAACAGCGAATAGCAATAAGTCTGTTTCATTTTTTTTTTTGCTATCAATTAACTCAAGATCAACACCGGTTGATTATAATTAGTTTAAGGACCTAAATTAATATGGTAATTTTCGGGTAAGCTTTTGAGTGTTGTTGAATCAATTAATAATGAAGAAGAAGAAGATAGGACCACAGATATACGGGTTATAGCTAAAATTGCTAGATTTAATCCCAGAAAAACAAATTGGTCCAGATGGTTAAGGTGTTAGCTGTGAAGACCCGTCGTAATCCATCCGGACGAAGTCCATATCGATTATAAACGATTCACAACAGTTGATTACATCGCGAGGTACTTGACCTCTATATGATACATTTTACAAACATTGCATTCGTTTTTGAAAAGACAAACTTTCATTACATCGAAAGTTGACAGGCATGCATACCATTTCATAATATATCCAACTATAATTGACTTGATAATAATCTTGATGAACTCGACGACTCGAATGCAACGTCTTTTGAAATATGCCATGAATGACTCCAAGTAATATCTATAAAATGAGCAAATACACAGCGGAAGATTTCTTTCGTACCTGAGAATAAACATGCTTTAAAGTGTCAACCAAAAGGTTGGTGAGTTCATTAGTTTAACTTAAACAATCGTTTCCATCATTTTAATAGACCACAAGATTTCAGATTTCCATTTCTCATAAACATACGTCCCATGCATAGAGACAAAAATATCATTCATATGCATTGAACACCTGGTAACCGACATTAACAATATGCATATATAAGAATATCCCCATCATTCCGGGATCCTCCTTCGGACATGATATAAATTTCGAAGTACTAAAACATCCGGTACTTTGGATGGGGCTTGTTGGGCCCGATAGATCTATCTTTAGGATTCGCGTCAATTAGGGTGTCTGTTCCCTAATTCTTAGATTACCAGACTTAATAAAAAGGGGCATATTCTACTTCGATAATCCAACCATAGAATGTAGTTTCACGTACTTGTGTCAATTTCGTAAAACAGTTATAAAAGTTGCGCATGTATTCTCAGCCCAAAAATATAAAGGGTAAAAAGGCAAATGAAACTCACGATACTGTATTTTGTAGTAAAAATACATATGACGTCATTGTAAACTTATTTTTATTAACCATTGGGCTATCGCCCATTTTCTACTTTATAAACCGTCCGGAATTAATTTAACCCGTATACCCTTGTGATATATGTTCTTCTTCTTCTTCTAAAATTTAAAATCCAATATTATCAACGTCACTTAATCATCATACATCATGTAATCATCATACATCATGTAATCATCATTTTCATCTAGTTAAACAACAGTAAACGAATTGTATCACCCCTTTTGTTGTATCAGCTCGTTATAGCAGCAGTTTTCGACCTATTTATAGTAGTTTTGTTCTCGGCCCAATGGCATATAACGGCCCAACTTAGATTAAAATATGATGGCACAAGTGATACATCCTAAAAGCAATCAGCCTAATTGATTTGGTGTTTAGTTTTGTAAATAAAAATAAGTCGACAGGAAAACAAATGGTAGGGTTCGTCTGGAAACAAAACAACACGCCTCATCATTCGTTATTACTTTATCGCCAATTCCACGTCCACGTCCATCTTCATCATCATTCTTCTCTTCATTTTTCATCACCAATTCATCATATCATAATTATTATTGCCCTTTGGTTTGCATCGAATTAACAACACACAGTAGCAACAAATCACGATGGGTTTTATGGTATATGTGTTGTTTTTGATCGGAAAAACAAAAAGTGAAATAGCATTAGGATCAGTTGTGGATTTGATAGTTGAAGAAGAAAGAAATTGAAGAGAGAGAGGAAGAGAGAGAGATAGCGGGTTATGATCTTGGTGGTTCAAAGTGGTGATTTGCAACCGGCACAGAAAAAGAAAGGAAATAGACGCAGGTGGTTTTTGTATCACGACAAGAAGTAACAGCAGCCATCAGTGTTGTAAATCTCCTTATTTCTCCCCGAGATCTCTCCGAGATCTCATTTTTAGAAGACCGCCGAGACGAGATGTCTATCTCCCGAGATTTCTTGGTCAACGGAGTCAAACTTGGTCAAACCCACGATTTCTTGAATTTTCTCGCTCATTTATCGAATTTTTTCATAAAATCTTGTAATTTTTCGAATTTTCTCACTCATTTCTTGAACCTTCGTATAGAATCTCATTACAATGTATATAAGTATACATATATCTATTTATTTTTATATATTTATATTATAAAAACTAAAAAATCAATGTAAGTCAACATCCGAGATCTCCCCGAGATTTTTCTGAGATGCCGAGATCTCCCCAAAAATGTTCAAATGAGATCTCCCCGTGAATCCGAGATCTCCAACCTTGGCAGCCATAGCACACTCGAATGAAACAGAAATAGAAAAGTAGTTGTAGCAGGTAGGTTTGTTGTTGTTGATGGTGAACAGAAAAAATAGCAAAGACGAAGTGTAGCAGCAGCAGATAAATAGTTGCAGGTTAGTTTGTCGATGGTTGGGTGCGAGACAAAGGTGTTGGTGGTAGCAGGAACAAAACAGAAAACGAATGGAAGCAAGATCAAACAGCAGTAGTAGCAATAATTTTAATGGTGGTGATGTTTAGGGTGATCATGGTGGTTTCCTAATCGGTTTAGAGGAGATACAAGGTGGTGGTTAATGGTGGCAGATAAGGTGGTGCTCCAGTTATTGAAATGATGGTAGGTTAAGTGGACAAGGGTGGTTAAGTGGTGATTGGTTGCCGGGTGTAAGGTGATGGTGGCCGGTGGTTCTTGGTGTTCTCTGATCTCGAGCAACTAGCAAAAACATTTGAGTAGATGAACACTCAAGATGGAATGATTGAAGGTTGTTTGTATGATTGTATGTTGTCTTGAGTGTAGATGCTATATGCAATATAAATATACATATATAAGGAAAAGATGACTATCATTCAACAATATTCATCCGTGAATGTACATTCCCAATAGTAATAATAATAATATAATATTAATTATAATAATATTTAAGAATAAAACGTGTGAAATGTTTAGCCGCCGCTATTTACGGACTAAATTTTGCTCTCCGTTGTTAATCATTGGCGGATAAAAGTCTTCGAAAAAAATCCCATATTTTTAAATTAAATAATTTTATTTATTTTGGTCATTATGGTATAAAATTTGATCATTAATTATTAAATAAATTATACATTAATTTTTCACTCCCAATCCTAAGTAAAATATAAAAAGTTTTAAAATTTAACAAATAGTTCCTAAATACACTTTTTTTAGTAAGTCTAAAATTTATAGAACTCATTTTTGGATCACCGTTTATTTTACAATCATATAAGTTCGAATTTAACTTGCTTAATATCAATCGACTAACAAACGAGTGTTATTTTCGCTTACTAAATAAGTTCAAAATCATATAAATATATATTCAATATACTTTACATATATATAGATTTATTTTATCATATATTATTTTATTTACAATATTAATTAACTCATATAATATTTTAATTTATAATAATTAATATATATATATATATATATATATATATATATATATATATATATATATATATATATATATATATATATATATATATATATATATATATATATATATATATATATATATATATACATACATATAGTTGTTCTAGAATCGTCAGAATTTGGTCAAAGGTCATATGGTTTCATGTAAACTATTCCTAAAATTTAGAGACTCAATATTACAGACTTTGCTTATCGTGTCGAAATCAAATAAAGATTAAGTTTAAATTTGATCGAAAATTTTCGGGTCATCACATTACCTACCCGTTAAAGAGATTTCGTCCCGAAATTTGAGTGAGGTGGTCATGGCTAACAATAAAAATGTTTTCATGACGAATATGAGTTGATGAATAGAGTTTTATCATCATCGAGTAATATGGATAAGATAATTCGATTATTTAAAGAGTACGAATGAAGCTATCACAAAAGAGTGAAATGAAAAAGACATGTTTCATCATAACTTTTTACTAGTCATGGTTGAATTTAGAAAATAAGATGCGTCTTAACTTTTGACGTTGTCTTGTTTGAATTCCGGAATTCAAGGGATTTCAAAGAGAATCTTCGAAATCTAAAAGATCTGATTCTTCGGGATTTAAGGGAATTAAGATCTCTATAATTAAATACGGTGATCTGCCTCGATTACTCTGTCTGATATTTCCATTATAAATTAAACTTTTTCCGTTCCATTATCCTCACAATTTCTATACTTTCTTTCTTAGTTCACACATCTTAAAGATTGTGAAAATGCTTAATCCCGTTCTAATCCTTGATATTTTCCTAATTATCATTTCTGTCATCCTTCTTTTCAATCTTCCACCAGAAAAATCTGTTTACTTCTACTATTACCTTGAGGTGATACTATTCTTAATCCTACCGTGTCTTTATATTGTTATTCGTATTAATATCCACGGTTTGTAACCTCCGTGTTGTTATTGGGCTTTATATTTTCTCTTATATTTTGGAGCTCTTTGCCTTTTTATTCTCTTCTCGACCTCTAGTAAGGCGAGTAATGATCCAGAATTCGTAAGTATGGAGTTTCGAATGAACTTAATGTTCTAAACAAGAAAGAACGTAATAGCACGATTTGATTTGTCAAATTACCAGAATCACTGAGAATAGAACTATCAAGAATATACTTTCTTGATATGTTCAGAAGTTAAGCAGAATGAAAGAGTTATGTAACATGGCACATGATGACGTTAGGATCTGTGAATCATCACGTTCAATTAAAACTCAGCATGACTTACTGTAATATAATCACGTTGATCAAGTGTCATTATATTATACTAATTCATGCATCAATTTCTTTACATTTCTCCAGAATTCATTCATAAATTAAACTTAGATCTTACAGAAGTTTCCAATATAATGAAACACAGGAAGCACGAAGAGGTATATAATTTCGGACGAGAATATTTATGAAAATATCCTCAGAAATATCGAAGATATTTATGATGATATTTTGGAATTTCCAAGTTCGAAGGTTGATAAAGAAAAATATTCCGCAAGATTTTAACATGAATTCGGAGCAAGATATTTTCTAAAGATTTCAACGGATCCAGAATTACCTGGATTCTTTGAATATAGGGTATGGTCCTTGTATTTGTCCTTGGTCTCCTTCGTGGTTAGCTCAATCCGTTTTCCAGTTCCAACTTTCTGAGCTTTTCCAACATACTATTCTTTATCATCAAACTTCCGATGATTAAGGTCATTTACGGTTGTCTACGGTTTCTGCTGCTTCATTCAGCTTTTTTAACATTCAAAGTATTGATTTGTAGACTGAGTGCTTTTCAGAATTTCAGAATGAAAGATCATAATTCTAAGAGATAAATGTTATACATATAACTGTTGATGTAGATATACTGTGAGTTTTCAAAGTACTGATTGTTGATTCCCGGTAATTGGTATGGCAGTTCTCGTTACAAGATGCAGATGAGTATATAATAGGGTTACAATGAATAAATATAATGATTTATCAGAGAGATTTAAGCCAAAAAGCAACTAGGTTGCTGGTACGTCTACTGGTAATATGGTGGAATATAAAAGGTTCCCTAGTAACAATAAAAGAGCACGCATATATATCAAGGTTATAATAAGGTTGTTTCGAACGAAAAGTCGAAGTTGACTTGCTGAAGCTGTGACAAAATTTGCTACTTTGAAAGGGATTACCAAGTTATTTTGGGTAATAATAACACTAAAGAATTAGCACAACTACGCGTTAAACGTTTACTCAGTTACAGAGAGTTTCTCAGGTGCATAACTATATGCATCAATCTCTTCTTCCTAAATGAAGTGTGGTTGGTTCATCCTGTCGATTGAAGTGTTTTCAAGAATTATGAAAGGTTTGAATCGCAGATTGTAATCGTCAAGATACAAATGAGGTTTAAGATGAAATCAAGTGGCAAACTTGAAGAATTGTTTAGTTTCATATATTATAATCAATATTTTAATTCATTTTAATTGTCCAATGTTATCAGTCCATAGTTGATAGTCCACAATTGACAGTCCAATAATTCATATATAGTTTAATATATAATATTCGAATTAATTAATACGTATCGTGACCCATATACATGTCTCAGACTCGATCACAACTCAAAGTATATATATTATTGTAGAATCAACCTCAACCCTGTATAGCGAACTCGATCATTACAGCATATAGAGTGTCTATGGTTATTCCAAATAATATATATAGATGCGTCGATATGATATGTCAAAACCTTGTATACGTGTCCCGATATTTAAATGCGTAAATAACAGTATTTAAATGACAATAAATAAAGTGCATAAAATAAATAACAGGAATTAAATGACGATAAATAAAATTGCGAGAATTAAAATTGCGATAAAATAAATTGCGATAAATAAATATAATAAGGAATTAACAGTTAGCTATGATTTTGTTAGCGTGGATTCTTAATAGAATTTCTCATAGTTAATTCGTTTGTTTCTAACAAATTTTATTTTGTCCAATGTTTTCTTCATTATACCACTTGTTGGATTCTGATGGGTCAAAATCCAAATAGGAAATTGAATGAAAATGTTTATTCTGTGGTAAACGGATACGTATATCTGTGGATGTAAATAGGATAGTAAATGAATGTTAAATCAAATTCGAAGAATGTACAGTATAACTTATTAAAGTGAAATCTAAATATTCCTCGGGTATTACCTAACCGTTAAAATATTTTCACCATTAACAGTTTGTACAATAGAGTTTTTAATTACAATCTTTATGAAAATATACTTTCATATATATTTTCTTCAGATATAATCATGGATTTAATGAGTTAATGTGATATTAATCTCATTTAGTTTTTGTTGGAACTAGAATAAATAATCTGTAAAACTTTAGAGATTACGTAATTGCCATGAAGAACGAAGATAAATGATGTAGAACTGATGTAGAACGTATGTAGAACGATGATTATACTCGAGGTACAGAATGAGATGTTGAGACATGTGATGTTGATGGTACTGGTGCTGTTTATTGATGGTACTGTTGGTGCCGATGATGTTGCTGAAGCTGGTAAATTTTGCACCATATTCTCCAAATTGATTATTCGAGCGCGAAGTTCGTTGATTTATTATATTATCCCGGGATGATTATCGATCGGAACGAGCGGATGAATAAGGTTTAGAATTTTAGATAGATTATAATCGTGGCGAGATACTCTAGAAATGAGAGAGAAAATAGTATTACGAACATGTTCGCGGTTAAGTGCTTTAGGTTCTTTGCTAAGAGGTGAATTTAGTGGATGGAAGGGATCACCTTCTTCTTGTCTCCAATGATTGAGAAGGCTACGAATGTAGTGACCCGAACTTTTCCATGTTTATATATATTAATTGAGATTGATATTTACATGATTAAATGTTTCCAACATGTTAAGCAATCAAACTTGTTAAGACTTGATTAATTGAAATATGTTTCATATAGACAATTGACCACCCAAGTTGACCGGTGATTCACGAACGTTAAAACTTGTAAAAACTATATGATGACATATATATGGATATATATATAGTTAACATGATACTATGATAAGTAAACATATCATTAAGTATATTAACAATGAACTACATATGTAAAAACAAGACTACTAACTTAATGATTTTTAAACGAGACATATATGTAACGATTATCGTTGTAAAGACATTTAATGTATATATATCATATTAAGAGATATTCATACATGATAATATCATGATAATATAATAATTTAAAATCTCATTTGATATTATAAACATTGGGTTAACAACATTTAACAAGATCGTTAACCTAAAAGTTTCAAAACAACACTTACATGTAACGACTAACGATGACTTAACGACTCAGTTAAAATGTATATACATGTAGTGTTTTAATATGTATTTATACACTTTTGAAAGACTTCAATACACTTATCAAAATACTTCTACTTAACAAAAATGCTTACAATTACATCCTCGTTCAGTTTCATCAACAATTCTACTCGTATGCACCCGTATTCGTACTCGTACAATACACAGCTTTTAGATGTATGTACTATTGGTATATACACTCCAATGATCAGCTCTTATCAGCCCATGTGAGTCACCTAACACATGTGGGAACCATCATTTGGCAACTAGCATGAAATATCTCATAAAATTACAAAAATATGAGTAATCATTCATGACTTATTTACATGAAAACAAAATAACATATCCTTTATATCTAATCCATACACCAACGACCAAAAACACCTACAAACACTTTCATTCTTCAATTTTCTTCATCTAATTGATCTCTCTCAAGTTCTATCTTCAAGTTCTAAGTGTTCTTCATAAATTCCAAAAGTTCTAGTTTCATAAAATCAAGAATACTTTCAAGTTTGCTAGCTCACTTCCAATCTTGTAAGGTGATCATCTAACCTCAAGAAATCTTTGTTTCTTACAGTAGGTTATCATTCTAATACAAGGTAATAATCATATTCAAACTTTGGTTCAATTTTTATAACTATAACAATCTTATTTTAAGTGATGATCTTACTTGAACTTGTTTTCGTGTCATGATTCTGCTTCAAGAACTTCGAGCCATCCAAGGATCCATTGAAGCTAGATCCATTTTTCTATTTTCCAGTAGGTTTATCCAAGGAACTTAAGGTAGTAATGATGTTCATAACATCATTCGATTCATACATATAAAGCTATCTTATTCGAAGGTTTAAACTTGTAATCACTAGAACATAGTTTAGTTAATTCTAAACTTGTTCGCAAACAAAAGTTAATCCTTCTAACTTGACTTTTAAAATAAACTAAATACATGTTCTATATCTATATGATATGCTAACTTAATGATTTAAAACCTGGAAACACGAAAAACACCGTAAAACCGGATTTACGCCGTCGTAGTAACACCGCGGGCTGTTTTGGGTTAGTTAATTAAAAACTATGATAAACTTTGATTTAAAAGTTGTTATTCTGAGAAAATGATTTTTATTATGAACATGAAACTATATCCAAAAATTATGGTTAAACTCAAAGTGGAAGTATGTTTTCTAAAATGGTCATCTAGACGTCGTTCTTTCGACTGAAATGACTACCTTTACAAAAACGACTTGTAACTTATTTTTCTGACTATAAACCTATACTTTTTCTGTTTAGATTCATAAAATAGAGTTCAATATGAAACCATAGCAATTTGATTCACTCAAAACGGATTTAAAATGAAGAAGTTATGGGTAAAACAAGATTGGATAATTTTTCTCATTTTAGCTACGTGAAAATTGGTAACAAATATATTCCAACCATAACTTAATCAACTTGTATTGTATATTATGTAATCTTGAGATACCATAGACACGTATACAATGTTTCGACCTATCATGTCGACACATCTATATATATTTCGGAACAACCATAGACACTATATATGTGAATGTTGGAGTTAGCTATACAGGGTTGAGGTTGATTCCAAAATATGTATAGTTTGAGTTGTGATCAATACTGAGATACGTATACACTGGGTCGTGGATTGATTCAAGATAATATTTATCGATTTATTTCTGTATATCTAACTGTGGACAACTAGTTATAGGTTACTAACGAGGACAGCTGACTTAATAAACTTAAAACATCAAAATATATTAAAAGTGTTGTAAATATATTTTGAACATACTTTGATATATATGTATATATTGTTATAGGTTCGTGAATCAACCAGTGGCCAAGTCTTACTTCCCGACGAAGTAAAAATCTGTGAAAGTGAGTTATAGTCCCACTTTTAAAATCTAATATTTTTGGGATGAGAATACATGCAGGTTTTATAAATGATTTACAAAATAGACACAAGTACGTGAAACTACATTCTATGGTTGAATTATCGAAATCGAATATGCCCCTTTTTATTAAGTCTGGTAATCTAAGAATTAGGGAACAGACACCCTAATTGACGCGAATCCTAAAGATAGATCTATTGGGCCTAACAAACCCCATCCAAAGTACCGGATGCTTTAGTACTTCGAAATTTATATCATATCCGAAGGGTGTCCCGGAATGATGGGGATATTCTTATATATATGCATCTTGTTAATGTCGGTTACCAGGTGTTCACCATATGAATGACTTTTATCTCTATGTATGGGATGTGTATTGAAATATGAAATCTTGTGGTCTATTATTATGATTTGATATATATAGGTTAAACCTATAACTCACCAACATTTTTGTTGACGTTTTTAAGCATGTTTATTCTCAGGTGATTATTAAGAGCTTCCGCTGTCGCATACTTAAATAAGGACGAGATTTGGAGTCCATGTTTGTATGATATTGTGTAAAAACTGCATTCAAGAAACTTATTTTGTTGTAACATATTTGTATTGTAAACCATTATGTAATGGTCGTGTGTAAACAGGATATTTTAGATTATCATTATTTCATAATCTACATAAAGCTTTTTAAACCTTTATTGATGAAATAAAGGTTATGGTTTGTTTTAAAATGAATGCAGTCTTTGAAAAACGTCTCATATAGAGGTCAAAACCTCGCAACGAAATCAATTAATATGGAACGTTTTTAATCAATAAGAACGGGACATTTCAGTTGGTATCCGAGCGTTGGTCTTAGAGAACCAGAATTTTGCATTAGTGTGTCTTATCGAGTTTGTTAGGATGCATTAGTGAGTCTGGACTTCGACCGTGTTTACTTGAAAAATGATTGCTTAACAAATTTTGTTGGAAACTATATATTTTTAACATGTGAATATTATGTGATATATTAATCTCTTAACGCGTTTGATATTATGTGATAGATGTCTACCTCTAGAACAAGTCCCATTGACTCACCTAATAATAATGAAGAGTCAAATGTAAATTGGAATGATTCGTGGACTAATTCACAAGTTCCCGAAGAGGAACCGGAAGAAGAGTCGGAACCGGAAGAAGAATCGGAACCGGAAGAAGAATCGGAACCGAATGAAGAAATAGAACCGGTGGGGGAAATAATAAAACGGTTAAGTAAAAGAAAATCCTCAACCAACCGACCAAGGTTAATTATGGTCAATGGTGTTTCCGCCAATGAAGCAAAATATTGGGAGGATTACCAATTCTCCGATGAATCGGATTCCGACGAGAATTCCGATGATGTTATAGAAATTACCCCAACTGAATTTAAAAAGGCAAAAGAAAATAATAAGGGAAAGGGCATAAAAATAGAGAAATCTAATTCCAACCCCGATGAACTTTATATGTATCGTCAACCCCCGAAGTCCTTAAGTTGTAACAATGACCCGGGAACCTCTAAACCACCAGGTTTTTCTAAACCAATGTGGAAAATTACGGCTCGTATTAGGGGAACATCATATATCCCTAGAAACTTGGCAAAACGAACCAAAACCGAAGAAGAAGAAACAAGCGAGTCGGAATAAGATAGTTGTATTCGTGTGGTGTAATATATGTAATATAGTGTGCTTATGCTTTATGATGTGTAAAAATTGCTTGTATTAATAAGTATTTTTTTTTTATGAATCTAACTCTTGTCTATTTTACAGTATAAAAACACAAAATGGATAGACAACCCAATATTTTAAGAGACCTACCCGGAGACATGATTGATGAAATCTTTTCTAGAGTCGGTCAGAATTCCTCAGCACAACTATTTAAGGCGAGATCAGTTTGTAAGACATTCGAAGAACGTTCCAAGAATGTCTTGGTTTATAAGAGACTTTCGTTTGAAAGATGGGGGATATCACATTGGGAAACCCATAAGTTACGATGTGTTTACTTTGACGCATATATTGCGGGGAACCCAAATGCTATTTTACGCAACGGGTTAAGAAATTATTTTGACTCAATATATCCGAATATTGGACTTCGTGATTTAGAAAAAGCGGCTAACATGCAACATAAAGAAGCATGTTATGCTTACGGATTAGTAATGTTCGCTTCTCACCAAAGTGAGAACAAGAACATCGGGCTACATCTATTAAACAAAACGTTTCCACAAGTGACGGAGTCGGTAATTGGGGTAAGAAATGAGGTTTTTAGATTGTTACGGGACTGTTGGACATTACGTAACCCTCGTCCCTTTGACGACGTTACAACACGCTGTCTTATCAACGGCCATAACGGTTATGTTGCACAAGACCAAAGATGGGAAGTAGTCCTAGTAAAACCAGAATGCATGACTTGTTTCTGGACGTATGAATTACGTGTCTTTATTGCCTTTGCTGAACGACTTGTGTACTAGCTAGAATTATCTTCACAACTATCTTGTATCAAAGTTATTGTGTGCTATATTTCATGCTTTATGTAAAATAAGCGGTATTGTAAGTTTGTAAAATATTGTATAAAAGTTTGAACGCGAAATATTATTATAATCAGTTTTTCATATAGAATTGTAGTAGTTGAATTGTATATTAGCTACTAAGTATGAACTTAACGGGTAGGTACTACCCGAATTTAAACTTATAAAACGCTAATATGAAGAAAAAGCTTTTATAAATGAGTTCATATTATGCTACAAAATACTATTAACTACTCTTAATATTCTGTATGATTAACTTGTTCCATTTGACTATTTTGAAGGAAATGGCACCGACTACTCGACACACAGTGAATATGAATGAAGAGGAATTCCGTACTTTTCTAGCTTCAAACATAGCCGCAGTACAGGCTGCGCTACATACCAACAATAACCTTGGATCTAGCAGTACAGGAAATCGTGTAGGATGCACGTACAAAGAATTCACTGCCTGCAAACCTTTGGAATTTGATGGAACCGAAGGACCGATCGGATTGAAACGGTGGACCGAGAAGGTCGAATCGGTTTTTGCCATAAGTAAGTGTACTGAAGAGGACAAAGTAAAGTACGCTACGCATACCTTCACAGGTTCTGCGTTAACATGGTGGAATACCTATCTAGAGCAAGTGGGACAAGACGATGCGTACGCACTACCGTGGTCAGCATTCAAGCACTTGATGAACAAGAAGTACCGTCCCAGAACCGAGGTCAATAAGCTCAAGACAGAACTTAGAGGGTTACGAACCCAAGGATTTGATATTACCACGTACGAAAGACGATTCACAGAATTGTGCCTATTGTGTCCGGGAGCATTCGAAGATGAGGAAGAGAAGATCGACGCGTTTGTGAAAGGATTACCGGAAAGAATCCAAGAAGATATAAGTTCACACGAGCCCGCCTCCATACAACAGGCATGTAGAATGGCTCACAAACTAGTGAACCAGATTGAAGAAAGAATTAAAGAACAGACTGCTGAAGAGGCCAATGTGAAGCAAGTCAAAAGAAAGTGGGAGGAAAATGGTGATAAGAATCACCAATACAACAACAACAGCAATCGCAACAATTATCCCAACAATCGCAACATCAATCGCAACTACAACAAACGGCCCAACAACAACAACAACAACAACAACAACAACAACAATCAGAAGCAGCTATGCCAAAGGTGTGAAAAGTATCACTCGGGATTCTGCACCAAATTTTGCAACAAGTGTAAAAGAAATGGTCATAGCGCGGCGAAGTGTGAGGTCTACGGACCAGGGGTTAATAGAACGAAAGGAACAAATGGTGTTGGAACGAGTAATGGCGGAGCAAGTAGTGTCGGATCAAGTTTTGCCAATGTAGTTTGTTATAAATGTGGAAAACCGGGCCACATTATTAGAAATTGCCCGAACCAGGAGAACACGAATGGACAAGGCCGCGGAAGAGTTTTCAATATTAATGCGGCAGAGGCACAGGAAGACCCGGAGCTTGTTACGGGTACGTTTCTTATTGACAATAAATCTGCTTACGTTTTATTTGATTCGGGTGCGGATAGAAGCTATATGAGTAGAGATTTTTGTGCTAAATTAAGTTGTCCATTGACGCCTTTGGATAGTAAATTTTTACTCGAATTAGCAAATGGTAAATTAATTTCAGCAGATAATATATGTCGGAATCGAGAAATTAAACTGGTTAGCGAAACATTTAAGATTGATTTAATACCATTAGAGTTAGGGAGTTTTGATGTGATAATCGGTATGGACTGGTTGAAAGAAGTGAAAGCAGAGATCGTTTGTTACAAAAATGCAATTCGCATTATACGAGAAAAAGGAAAACCCTTAATGGTGTACGGAGAAAAGGGCAACACGAAGCTACATCTTATTAGTAATTTGAAGGCACAAAAACTAATAAGAAAAGGTTGCTATGCTGTTCTAGCACACGTCGAGAAAGTACAAACTGAAGAAAAGAGCATCAATGATGTTCCCATTGCAAAAGAATTTCCCGATGTATTTCCGAAAGAATTACCGGGATTACCCCCACATCGATCCGTTGAATTTCAAATAGATCTTGTACCAGGAGATGCACCAATAGCTCGTGCTCCTTACAGACTCGCACCCAGCGAGATGAAAGAACTACAGAGCCAATTACAAGAACTTTTAGAGCGTGGTTTCATTCGACCAAGCACATCACCGTGGGGAGCTCCTGTTTTGTTTGTCAAGAAGAAAGATGGTACATTCAGGTTGTGTATCGACTACCGAGAGTTGAACAAACTTACCATCAAGAACCGCTACCCACTACCGAGAATCGATGACTTATTTGATCAACTACAAGGCTCGTCTGTTTATTCAAAGATTGACTTACGTTCCGGGTATCATCAAATGCGGGTGAAAGAAGATGATATTCCAAAGACTGCTTTCAGAACACGTTACGGTCATTACGAGTTTATGGTCATGCCGTTTGGTTTAACTAATGCACCAGCTGTGTTCATGGACCTTATGAACCGAGTGTGTGGACCATACCTTGACAAGTTTGTCATTGTTTTCATTGATGACATACTTATTTACTCAAAGAATGACCAAGAACACGGTGAACATTTGAGAAAGGTGTTAGAAGTATTGAGGAAGGAAGAATTGTACGCTAAGTTTTCAAAGTGTGCATTTTGGTTGGAAGAAGTTCAATTCCTCGGTCACATAGTGAACAAAGAAGGTATTAAGGTGGATCCGGCAAAGATAGAAACTGTTGAAAAGTGGGAAACCCCGAAAACTCCGAAACACATACTCCAGTTTTTAGGACTAGCTGGTTACTACAGAAGGTTCATCCAAGACTTTTCCAGAATAGCAAAACCCTTGACTGCATTAACGCATAAAGGGAAGAAATTTGAATGGAATGATGAACAAGAGAAAGCGTTTCAGTTATTGAAGAAAAAGCTAACTACGGCACCTATATTGTCATTGCCTGAAGGGAATGATGATTTTGTGATTTATTGTGATGCATCAAAGCAAGGTCTCGGTTGTGTATTAATGCAATGAACGAAGGTGATTGCTTATGCGTCTAGACAATTGAAGATTCACGAACAAAATTATACGATGCATGATTTGGAATTAGGTGCGGTTGTTTTTGCATTAAAGACTTAGAGGCACTACTTATATGGGGTCAAAAGTATTATATATACCGACCACAAAAGTCTTCAACACATATTTAATCAGAAACAACTGAATATGAGGCAGCGTAGGTGGATTGAATTATTGAATGATTACGACTTTGAGATTCGTTACCACCCGGGGAAGGCAAATGTGGTAGCCGATGCCTTGAGCAGGAAGGACAGAGAACCCATTCGAGTAAAATCTATGAATATAATGATTCATAATAACATTACTACTCAAATAAAGGAGGCGCAACAAGGAGTTTTAAAAGAGGGAAATTTAAAGGATGAAATACCCAAAGGATCGGAGAAGCATCTTAATATTTGGGAAGACGGAACCCGGTATAGGGCTGAAAGGATTTGGGTACCAAAATTTGGAGATATGAGAGAAATGGTACTTAGAGAAGCTCATAAAACCAGATACTCAATACATCCTGGAACGGGGAAGATGTACAAGGATCTCAAGAAACATTTTTGGTGGCCGGGTATGAAAGCCGATGTTGCTAAATACGTAGGAGAATGTTTGACGTGTTCTAAGGTCAAAGCTGAGCATCAGAAACCATCAGGTCTACTTCAACAACCCGAAATCCCGAAATGGAAATGGGAAAACATTACCATGGATTTCATCACTAAATTGCCAAGGACTGCAAGTGGTTTTGATACTATTTGGGTAATAGTTGATCGTCTCACCAAATCAGCACACTTCCTACCAATAAGAGAAGATGACAAGATGGAGAAGTTAGCACGACTGTATTTAAAGGAAGTCTTCTCCAGACATGGAATACCAATCTCTATTATCTCTGATAGGGATGGCAGATTTATTTCAAGATTCTGGCAGACATTACAGCAATCATTAGGAACTGGTCTAGACATGAGTACTGCCTATCATCCACAAACTGATGGGCAGAGCGAAAGGACGATACAAACGCTTGAAGACATGCTACGAGCATGTGTTATTGATTTCGAAAACAGTTGGGATCGACATCTACCGTTAGCAGAATTTTCCTACAACAACAGCTACCATTCAAGCATTGAGATGGCGCCGTTTGAAGCACTTTATGGTAGAAAGTGCAGGTCTCCGATTTGTTGGAGTGAAGTGGGGGATAGACAGATTACGGGTCCGGAGATTATACAAGAAACTACCGAGAAGATCATCCAAATTCAACAACGGTTGAAAACCGCCCAAAGTCGACAAAAGAGCTACGCTGACATTAAAAGAAAAGATATAGAATTTGAAATTGGAGAGATGGTCATGCTTAAAGTTGCACCTTGTAAAGGCGTTGTTCGATTTGGTAAATGAGGGAAATTAAATCCAAGGTATATTGAACCATTCAAGATTATTGATCGTGTCGGACCAGTAGCTTACCGACTTGAGTTACCTCAACAACTCGCGGCTGTACATAACACTTTCCACGTCTCGAATTTGAAGAAATGTTTTGCTAAAGAAGATCTCACTATTCCGTTAGATGAAATCCAAATCAACGAAAAACTCCAATTCATCGAAGAACCCGTCGAAATAATGGATCGTGAGGTTAAAAGACTTAAGCAAAACAAGATACCAATTGTTAAGGTTCGATGGAATGCTCGTAGAGGACTTGAGTTCACCTGGGAGCGTGAAGATCAGATGAAGAAGAAATACCCGCATCTATTTCCAGAAGATTCGTCAACACCTTCAACAGCTTAAAATTTCGGGACGAAATTTATTTAACGGGTAGGTACTGTAGCGACCTGAACTTTTCCATGTTTATATATATTAATTGAGATTGATATTTACATGATTAAATGTTTCCAACATGTTAAGCAATCAAACTTGTTAAGACTTGATTAATTAAAATATGTTTCATATAGACAATTGACCACCCAAGTTGACCGGTGATTCACGAACGTTAAAACTTGTAAAAAACTATATGATGAAATATATATGGATATATATATAGTTAACATGATACTATGATAAGTAAACATATCATTAAGAATATTAACAATGAACTACATATGTAAAAACAAGACTACTAACTTAATGATTTTTAAACGAGACATATATGTAACGATTATCGTTGTAAAGACATTTAATGTATATATATCATATTAAGAGATATTCATACATGATAATATCATGATAATATAATAATTTAAAATCTCATTTGATATTATAAACATTGGGTTAACAACATTTAACAAGATCGTTAACCTAAAGGTTTAAAAACAACACTTACATGTAACGACTAACGATGACTTAACGACTCAGTTAAAATGTATATACATGTAGTGTTTTAATATGTATTTATACACTTTTGAAAGACTTCAATACACTTATCAAAATACTTCTACTTAACAAAAATGCTTACAATTACATCCTCGTTCAGTTTCATCAACAATTCTACTCGTATGCACCCGTATTCGTACTCGTACAATACACAGCTTTTAGATGTATGTACTATTGGTATATACACTCCAATTATCAGCTCTTATCAGCCCATGTGAGTCACCTAACACATGTGGGAACCATCATTTGGCAACTAGCATGAAATATCTCATAAAATTACAAAAATATGAGTAATCATTCATGACTTATTTACATGAAAACAAAATAACATATCCTTTATATCTAATCCATACACCAACGACCAAAAACACCTACAAACACTTTCATTCTTCAATTTTCTTCATCTAATTGATCTCTCTCAAGTTCTATCTTCAAGTTCTAAGTGTTCTTCATAAATTCCAAAAGTTCTAGTTTCATAAAATCAAGAATACTTTCAAGTTTGCTAGCTCACTTCCAATCTTGTAAGGTGATCATCTAACCTCAAGAAATCTTTGTTTCTTACAGTAGGTTATCATTCTAATACAAGGTAATAATCATATTCAAACTTTGGTTCAATTTCTATAACTATAACAATCTTATTTCAAGTGATGATCTTACTTGAACTTGTTTTCGTGTCATGATTCTGCTTCAAGAACTTCGAGCCATCCAAGGATCCGTTGAAGCTAGATCCATTTTTCTCTTTTCCAGTAGGTTTATCCAAGGAACTTAAGGTAGTAATGATGTTCATAACATCATTCGATTCATACATATAAAGCTATCTTATTCGAAGGTTTAAACTTGTAATCACTAGAACATAGTTTAGTTAATTCTAAACTTGTTCGCAAACAAAAGTTAATCCTTCTAACTTGACTTTTAAAATCAACTAAACACATGTTCTATATCTATATGATATGCTAACTTAATGATTTAAAACCTGAAAACACGAAAAACACCGTAAAACCGGATTTACGCCGTCGTAGTAACACCGCGGGCTGTTTTTGGTTAGTTAATTAAAAACTATGATAAACTTTGATTTAAAAGTTGTTATTCTGAGAAAATGATTTTTATTATGAACATGAAACTATATCCAAAAATTATGGTTAAACTCAAAGTGGAAGTATGTTTTCTAAAATGGTCATCTAGACGTCGTTCTTTCGACTGAAATGACTACCTTTACAAAAACGACTTGTAACTTATTTTTTCGACTATAAACCTATACTTTTTCTATTTAGATTCATAAAATAGAGTTCAATATGAAACCATAGCAATTTGATTCACTCAAAACGGATTTAAAATGAAGAAGTTATGGGTAAAACAAGATTGGATAATTTTTCTCATTTTAGCTACGTGAAAATTGGTAACAAATCTATTCCTACCATAACTTAATCAACTTGTATTGTATATTATGTAATCTTGAGATACCATAGACACGTATACAATGTTTCGACCTATCATGTCGACACATCTATATATATTTCGGAACAACCATAGACACTCTATATGTGAATGTTGGAGTTAGCTATACAGGGTTGAGGTTGATTCCAAAATATATATAGTTTGAGTTGTGATCAATACTGAGATACGTATACACTGGGTCGTGGATTGATTCAAGATAATATTTATCGATTTATTTCTGTACATCTAACTGTAGACAACTAGTTGTAGGTTACTAACGAGGACAGCTGACTTAATAAACTTAAAACATCAAAATATATTAAAAGTGTTGTAAATATATTTTGAACATACTTTGATATATAAGTATATATTGTTATAGGTTCGTGAATCAACCAGTGGCCAAGTCTTACTTCCCGACGAAGTAAAAATCTGTGAAAGTGAGTTATAGTCCCACTTTTAAAATCTAATATTTTTGGGATGAGAATACATGCTGGTTTTATAAATGATTTACAAAATAGACACAAGTACGTGAAACTACATTCTATGGTTGAATTATCGAAATCGAATATGCCCCTTTTTATTAAGTCTGGTAATCTAAGAATTAGGGAACAGACACCCTAATTGACGCGAATTCTAAAGATAGATCTATTGGGCCTAACAAACCCCATCCAAAGTACCGGATGCTTTAGTACTTCGAAATTTATATCATATCCGAAGGGTGTCCCGGAATGATGGGGATATTCTTATATATGCATCTTGTTAATGTCGGTTACCAGGTGTTCACCATATGAATGATTTTTATCTCTATTTATGGGATGTGTATTGAAATATAAAATCTTGTGGTCTATTATTATGATTTGATATATATATATATAGGTTAAACCTATAACTCACCAACATTTTTGTTGACGTTTTAAGCATGTTTATTCTCAGGTGATTATTAAGAGCTTCCGCTGTCGCATACTTAAATAAGGACGAGATTTGGAGTCCATGCTTGTATGATATTGTGTAAAAACTGCATTCAAGAAACTTATTTTGTTGTAACATATTTGTATTGTAAACCATTATGTAATGGTCGTGTGTAAACAGGATATTTTAGATTATCATTATTTGATAATCTACGTAAAGCTTTTTAAAATCTTTATCTATGAAATAAAGGTTATGGTTTGTTTTAAAAATGAATGCAGTCTTTGAAAAATGTCTCATATAGAGGTCAAAACCTCGCAACGAAATCAATTAATATGGAACGTTTTTAATCAATAAGAACGGGACATTTCATCGCAAGTATCCAAACTTCCACGATAACTCACACTGTCAATTTCCAAAAGAATGTCCCTACTGTTTACTACCTTACCGCCCAAACCTGAGAGAAACCACCTCTTAAGCACACATATGTTTCTTCCCCATATCCGATGTCTGACTTTGGTTGCACCATAACAAACCTTTACCTCTAAAAAATCACAGCCTTTATCGCCCGAGATACGCAAAACGAAAACTGTCTCGCCACTCGCACATCAAAATTGGAAACTCTCATAAAACTGTCGCAACTTAAAAAATCGTATCTTAAGATCCAACGGTCTGATCATTAACAATATTTTACCACTCTTAGATCAGTACTACCGGAACCTACAGTCCAAGTTTCACGTCGATCCAACGGTGATGAACCCTCTATGACTTTTCTCACACTGCAGCTCCAAACCCGAACAACTGCAACTTTGTAAAAACATAACTCCAGATCTAACGGTCTGATCACTATAAAATTTTAATCACAACTAGATCTATATGTCTTTTACTTACAGTAAAATTTTCAAGGCGATCTGACAGTTAACGAACCCGTAGTGATTTTTATTCTCTAACAGCTCCGTAACAAAACTTTGAACAGAAGCATTTGAAAAATCATATCTTGAAATCTAAAATTCCGATCATCCTCAAATTTCTACGGCCATTAGATCCATGCATCTAGCACCTTCGGTAAAAATTGCAAACCGATCCAACGGTTAACGAACGTGTTACGATTTTTCTCCTTCAGCTGCGCAGTAGAATCCGAATTTTGAAAGCTCATCATTTCCTCGAACGGGACTACAAGGAATGATAACTTAGATTCGACACCCGGATCTCCCGAAAATCTCTCAGCAACAAGACCCATCGATCCGATCATCGACCCCATTGACTGATCCCATGATTATGATACATGTCGCATCACATCATATATCAATCGTTCGTTCACCATACTTTCAATTCGCCATCGTGCCCGTTCTTCGAACCTTAAGCTCTGATACCACTTGTTAGGAATTCGGTAGGCCCTAACAAGACAAGTGATTTATGCGAATCACTAACCTACGAACGACAAAGGAATTAAAACGATAAAAAAGTACAAACTACACGGGTAATTTAACGTGGTTATATCCCAACTCCAAAACGCGGAGAAAGGTTTACTCCACGGGCGCAAACCAGAGATTTTTCACTATATTTTTGTGCACACATTACAATGAGGCTAGGGTTACAATTTACAGGAAGAGTTAAACTTGTCCACCAAGTTAAACTTGTCCTTCAAGCAAAAGACATTCCATAAATATCTATTACTTGCTCCATACTCCATTCATACTATAAGATTTAATTAAGGCAACAAAATCTCTACGACTTGTTCACCATGTCAAGCTTCCTACAACTTGTTCACCAAGTCAAGCTCTCTTCGACTTGTTCCTTTGATCAAATTCTTCACACCTTCAACATGTTACGTTACTTTGCTTATAGTAGAAACGGATCATTTCAACCCACATATATTGGAGTGTTACTAGTGGAGCAAACATAATTTTTTAGAAGGCTTGTGTAATAAACTAAAATTATAATACATACCCAAGAATTCATGACTAAGTTAAAAGAGTAGGTTTAAACTTATAATGAAAACGTAGTTTATCGAGATAAAAGAAAAGTATAAGGTGAAAGTTGAGAGAGAAACAATTAAGTGTGAAGGAGTAGAGGGCAAATAATTTACTGAAGTAAAGAACTGTCATTAAATTAAATTAAATAATACAAAAAAAACAAAAGAATTTAACTTTAAGGGTATTTTGGGTAGTTATGTACAAAAATTAGTGGATGTATAAGAAATGGGAGTGGAAATATCACTACACAAAAAAAAAAAAAAAAAAAAAATGTAAGATGAAAAAAATAAATAAATAAAAATTAAAAAGTAACCACTAAACGTGTAAGTCAGGGAAAAATAAAAAAAAATCAAAGGGAGTATAAAAGCATAGTAAACGGGTCATATTGAACCGCTATGTGTGATGTAAGTGGTTCCTCTGTTCTTGAAACCCTCCTGGCCTGAAGACTCGGCGATCGACTCAACAGGTTCACAATCGCACTCGCTTATTCTTTTATTTTGTAATCCCTAGATCCAATCTTACTTCAAAAATTTTTAATTCGTTTCTCAATCCTTAAAATTTTTAATTCAGACGGGAACTATTTATTTGTTGTAAGCTCAAAAGAGTCTTATTTTGCGGTGAAAGGGATGCTGAATTTGATATGCTGTTTAGCTCAAATAACTGAATTGATATATGATTCTGGTGAGCTAATAAGTTTGAAATTGGCAAAACAATAAGCTGTAACAAATAAGAAATTTAAGAGGTAAAATTATGAGAATCGGATATTTAATTTTAATAAAACATAATCTGCAGTTAACCTATACTGGTTTATCTATTGTGTTAAAAACTGAATATGCAGATAAGCAGTTTCTAGGGTTGTTGTGCTTATTTTGAAATGTTTATCTACTTAACAATGTAAGTAACAACTTGCTTATTTTTTTTATTGCTCGTTATATTTAATAAAACAAAAAGTTAATCAGGTTTTTAAAATGATTGGGATTGTTTAATTGGTCATACTTTTTAAGACCAAAGGGCTTTGGCTTAACTGTATTGTATGAGAACAAACCGTTGTGGGTTCAAGCATCACCTATATCATATGTATGGTTATACATATTATGTGACTTATGTTCCAGAGTTCATATATAAAAGAAAAGAAATTAAATGAAGGGGAATGAAAGGGAGGTGAGTGAGATCCCTTCCCTTTCTTTCCAACCAAAACTCAGGAACACCATATTTTTTTTTTACTTCTTCCTGGTTCCTTTCTTTTTTTGTGTTTATTCTATTGTGTGTTTCTTTTCTAACATATTCATCGTCTAGAAGGTTTAGAGATGTCTCTACCAGATGAATTATGGAGGTGGATTTTGGAGTTGGGAGTCGATACTTCATGTTTAAGCTACAAGGATCTTTGTTGTTTAGCTATGAGTTGCAGGCGCCTTAATCGTTTATCAAAAGAAGACGTCTTGTGGTCAAAGTTACTGTCTTTTGATTTCCCTAAATACCCTTCATCATCCACTGACCACCCCTCTACTAAATCGCTTTACCAGATCAGATTCGAGAAGGATAAAGCCAAAAAGCTTTTGGCAGAACGAAGAGCTGTGCTTAGAATAGAGTCTCAAATCCATGAACACAAAAGAAAGTTACATGAGATTGAGGGTCAATTAGCTACTGAAAATGAGAAAATTAAAGCAGCGATTGTTGAGTTGGAGAATTTAATAAAAGTGAGGGAAGCTTCAACGGCATTGAAGGTGTGGCAGCCAGCAATCGTTCATAGCAGACAAAAACAGATTGTTGAGCATTGTAGTGTGCCGGTTGATTCCAGAATTAATGTATTGGAAATGGAGATTAAGCTTTGTAAGCAACAGATTTCTGGGTTTCTTAAGGCTAAGAAACATGAGAACACTAGGCTTGAAGCTACGAAAGACCGATTAGCGAAAGTTAAGTATCGGCCCTTGCAAAGTCTGGAAGGTTGCTCAAGTAATAGTGTTGATGATGAATTGATAAATAATAAAAAGAATTCAAAGAAGTTGAAAAGAGTGAAAAAGAACTGAAGTTGATTCATTTCATTTTCATGTGTTGTATCTCTGTTGTACCTTTACATACAGTTTAATAATTTTGTAGACAGTCTTATTGTATGCTTGTAAGTTTTAAGCCTTTTGGTTTATATGGGTTGTGTTAAATGTTGATTATATATATCCTTTGCAGACTAAAATGATCCAATTTGATCATGAATAAACATGTTTGGTCTACTTTTGTTGTTGGTGAAACAGAAAATTATATTATACTAGATCGAAAAGATGTTAATGTGTTATGATTGGTACACACCCGGCGTGTTTGACAAGTCCTATGATGTATTTGACATACTATGAACTAGACCCACAAACCGATTACATTGAAATACATATTAAGACTGAACAAATATATTGCAAAAAACACAACAAAACAGTGTAAACTTTTGACAGATCAACCTAATAACTAGTAGTAATAAGTGATGCAACCCTAAGTAAATACCATCTCGTGAATCACTTCAAATGAATTCCTGCAACTCCAAGCTCCACCTAAAAGCTAAAATACCATTTTACCATTTATCTTCAAATGATAGCTGTTTGATTCTTTTAATAATAACTAAAGATAAAGATAAAAGTATGTAGGAAAACATGATCGCGCAAGTGCAAAACGCTTTCTGCATTTAGTCAATCTACATAGATTAAACCAGGCCAACTAGGGAACCTGTAAAAGGGCTGCCATCCCGTTTTTTTTTTTATAAAGGGGACAAAGGGCCATCCTATGGTACACAAAAGTGACAAAGTTGGTCAAGGTTTGTCGAAACTGAACAACTGCAAACCTAAGTGTTATAAAGATATAGGATGATTAGAATTGCAAACCAACCGAACCACCAAGTTTGAAACTTTTGGAACCATAATAAATCAACCGCCTGCATAGTTGGAAACTGATTAAAAGAGAGTAACCCCGTCGCTATCACGAAAGCCTTTCACTTTACGTTTCCAAAGTCAGTCGTACCCAATTATTACTTTGTACATTTGTTGAGCAGAACAATAAGTCACTGTGTTTAGAAAAAAGTATATGACAGTTATGCTTATAAAAAATCTTGAAGTAAAAACAAACAATTCATTTTCTGAACATGAACAATTATGAAGAATATAACCAACAAAAAATGAACTACAGAAAAGATTGTCACTAATTGGATATTCGTCTCAATATAAGCGATTATGACATGTTCTTATTACTTTTTACATCCAAAAGTTCTACCAACAAGTCCTGCAAAACTCTGTTAGCATAAGCCGCTGTATACTTCTTATGAGCGTTGAACTGTGTTTGTTGAAGCTTAATAACATCCTAGGATGATGAGCTCGTGTCGGTCTTTTTTGCAGCTGCCTCTTCCTCAAGTTTTTTCTTCCAGTAATCATCCACCGGGGGTCCAAATATGGCTTTTCCAGAGACAATGCCAATACTAAAATAACCAATGCAAATCGTTAGACTACTGATATTCACATCTGTTATAGAAATGTGCAAAAATACAAGTTCGAGAAGTTGTTCAAGTTCCCATATATCACAATGTAGTTCATTCTCAATGTACTCATTAGATGCGTAATCTAATTGACCATAATTTCATACAAAACACCCAATAAACGCTTCGATAAAGAAAAATTCAGGCATTTTGGTTTTATCTTGAAAGAAAATCGCTACAAGTGAAAGCTGCGGAGTAGAACCCCAAATAAAAAGCACACTCTCTCTCTCTGGCGATTGTGGCAGGAATGGCGGTTACGCCATTTTCGCCCTAATTTCTTCAGATTGACTCCATTTTCATCAATTTCTTCAAAATTAATTCGTAGATTAGCATCTATTACGTTTTCCGCTGCTTGTATCTTTGTTTCGTTTGTTAGTAAATCGACAAATTAGCCATGAATCAAACTAAACGATCATCGAGAAGGAAGGTCAAGATGCCGAACAAATTCGATGATTCAATTCTGATGTTTGCTAATAGGAATAAGAATCGATTGTCGGCAAAGGAGATTATTGCAGAAAACTCTACTGATTTTGATATTTTGGATGAAGTAGTATCTGAAGGTGATTGTGTGAGTGGTAGCCAGAGTCTGAATGAGGAGAAATCACAGGTTAATGGAGTAAGCTGTGTGAATATGGAGAACACTTCTGCTAATTCGGATAAGGCTATTAATGATGAAGATGTTCCTCTTGTGTCTGTAAGTAGCCCTATTTTGAATAAGGAGAAATCTAATTCTGCTGTGAATGATAATCATGTTAAAATGTCATATGCGTATGCTGTTAATCATGATAATGAAACGATTGTGAAATCTCTGAATTATGTTCCACCTTGTGCTGATAAGGATGGCAATGAATTTGTCATTTTTGATGAAGAATTAGTGAATGAAGGTAGTTTTAAATGGAAAACAACTGCTTGTGGTTATATGATTGGGAGCTCCATGTCTCTTTAGGGCTTTACAATATAATCTTAGAAGAATGTGGGGTAAATTTGGGTTAAGAGATATTATGATGGATAGTAAGCAGGTTTGCTATTTCACTTTCAATAATGAGGAAGGTATGAATAGGGTTATTGAGAGTAGTCCTTGGATGGTGAATGGTAAACCTTTACTTGTGTGTAATTGGGACCCTGAGATGACTGTGGAGAAGATTGACCCATGTAAGGTGCCTGTTTGGGTTAAACTGTTAAATGTCCCCTTGGAGGCTTGGAGTGTTAAAGGTATAAGTACCATAGCTAGCAGAATTGGTAAGCCTATTCTCATGGATACAGTAACAGCTGGTATGTGTCATAATGGAAAGGGTAGACTTGGCTATGCTAGGGTTATGGTGGAATTGGATGCAAGCAAAGGCTGTGTGGATGTGGTGGATATCCACTATCATGATGCTAATCAGAATGTTAAAAATGTTAAACAAGTTAAAGTTGAATACTCTTGGAAGCCTAGTGTCTGTTCTCATTGTGCTGTGTTTGGGCATGGGCATAATGAGTGTGTGAAAAGACCTAGGACTGAAGATGAATTGAGAGCAAAAGAAGTTAATCAGAATGGTGATGGTTTTAAAGAAGTTAGATATAATAAGAAGTATGAGGCACCAAAGAAAGTTGAGAATAAAAACAAAGGTCATATGGAATTCAAGCCAAAGAGAGTACAAAATAAACAAAATGTTGAGCAGAATGGAAGCAATGGTCAACAATCTGGGAATAATAGATTTTCTGTTTTAGCTGAGAATCTGGATGAATTAATGATGGACCCATTGATTGACAAGAGATTGATTGTGGATGAATACATAAAGCAGAAAAAGCAGCCTTCAGCTGAGGTGACAGAATCATGGTCTTATGAAATGGTCAAATATTTTCAACTTCAATGGGAAGATATGGTTAGAGGGAAAGGCATTAGCTCTGATGATGAAGATGTATTGGAGTTAAATGATGAATTTCAAGCTTTGAATAAAGATGTATTGAGGGGTGGAGACCCTTCAATTTTGATATGATTTCTGGTTCTCCTGATTATAAGTTGCTATGTTAGAACTTAAAGTAGCAGCTTGGAATATTAGGGGTGCTAATAGTATAGATAAGCAGAATGAAGTTAGGAATTTAATTAGAGATGAACATCTTTGTATTTGTGCTGTTTTAGAGACTCATTTGAAAACTAAGACAGTGAATGGAGTTAGTAATTATATTTTTCAGGATTGGGAATGGGTATCAAATGTTAAGTATAGCCAAAATAGTTGTAGAATGGTTATTGGATGGGATACAAATAAAGTTAGAGTTATGATTTTACATATGACTAAGCAGGTTGTATGTTGTCAAGTGGAAACTGTGGTTGATAGAACTAAGTTTTTTTGTAGTATTGTTTACGCCAGTAACTATGGTGGTGAAAGGAGAAAATTGTAGGCTGAGTTAAATGGGCAAAAAGCTATAACTGGTAGTAACCCTTGGATTGTAATGGGAGATTTCAATGTAACTTTGAAGGTTAATGAGCATAGTGCAGGGGGGTCACATATGACTGATGAAATGATAGAGTTTCAAAGTTGTGTTAACAATATTGAGGTAGATGATTTATGCAGTTCTGGTTTCCATTATACATGGACTAAATCCCTTCAAAACCCTAATTGTAATGTGCTGAAGAAGTTGGATAGAGTATTGGCTAATGAAGGCTTTATTGATGCATTTAGTACAGCTCATGTCATATTTCAACCATACATTATTTCATATCACAGCCCTGCTATATTGATTATTCCTGATGGAATTGTTAGTAAGCCAAAATCATTCAGGTTCATGAATTACATAGCTGATAAGCCTGAATTCTTAAAGGTGGTTGAAAATGGCTGGAAAGTGGATGTTACTGGTACTCCAATGTTCAGGGTGGTCAAGAAACTTAAAAGCTTGAAGAAAGATTTGAATAGACTTAACTGGCAGAATGGTAATATTTTCTCAAAAGTCAAGGATCTTAAAAGTAAATTGAAGATGATTCAGGCTGAAGTTGATAAAAACCCACATGATCCAAGAATTAAAGCTGAAGCTGTGAGTACCCTGAATGAATATAAAGAGGCTACTAAAGATGAAATGAAAATTCTGCAGCAGAAAGTTAGGTTAAAATGGCTGGAGGATGGGGATAAAAATTCCAAATTTTTTCATGGTATATTGAAAGCAAGAAAGAGTAAAGGGAGAGCTGAAAGCATATGTAATGAAAATGATCAAAGATTCTTTGGTACAGGTGTTGCTGATCAATTTGTTAATCATTTCCAGAACTTTTTGGGTAACCCTAGTAATACTCAATCAATGGAGAACATTGGGGAGATTTTTACTAATGTATTGAGTGAAGCAGAAGCAAATGAAATGGTGAATGAGGTTACTGTTGATGAAATTAAAGAAGCAATTTTTGATATTGATAGTAACAAGGCTTCTGGGCCTGATGGATATACTGCAGGGTTTTTTAAGAAGGCTTGGCCTATTATTGGTGATGAGATCTGCCAGGCTATTAAAGATTTTTTTAAGTCTGGAAGATTATTGAGAGAGATCAATGCAACATTGCTAGGCTTAATTCCAAAAGTTGATACTCCCAATAAAGTGTCTGAATTCAGACCTATTGCATGTTGTAATGTTTTGTATAAGACTATTAGCAAAATTATTACAGCAAGGATTAAAAATGGGCTGAATAAACTGGTGAGCTTGAATCAAAGTGCTTTTGTTCCTGAAAGAGCAATTCAAGATAATATTCTTATTACTCAAGAACTTTTGAAGGGTTATGGTAGAATCAATGGGCCTAAGAGGTGTGCAATGAAAATAGACATTCAAAAGGCTTATGATACTGTAAGTTGGAGCTTCTTGGGGAATATCTTAGGCAAATTTGGTTTCCATGTAAAAATGATTGGTTGGATAATGACTTGTATATCCACTGCATCATTTTCTGTTTGTGTGAATGGTGATATAAATGGTTTTTTTAAAGGGGGTAGAGGGTTGAGGCAAGGAGATCTCATGTCACCATATTTGTTCACTTTGGTAATGGAGGTGTTGAATCTGATAATTATAAAACATGTACAGATGTCAAAGGAGTTCAAATATCACTATAGGTGTAAGTTGGTTAAGTTGACTCATATCTGCTTTGCAGATGATCTGTTAATGTTCTGTAAAGGGGATGTGAAGTCTGTTGAGGTTATCAAGAAAGGGCTTGAGGAGTTTAGTGATATCTCTGGTTTATTTCCAAATTTACACAAAAGCACAATTTTTTTTGGCAGTGTTGATCAGGGTGTCAAAAAAGCTATCTTGAATATTCTTCCATTTAATGTGGGGAGCCTTCCTATGAAATATTTAGGGGTTCCACTGATTGCTGAAAGATTGGGGGTTGGTGACTGCAAACACTTGGTTGATAAAGTCAAGGAAAAGGTTCATTGCTGGAGGAATAAATGGCTTTCATATGCACAGGAAGGCTTCAATTGATTACATCTGTGCTGGCATCAATGCAAGTATATTGGGCATCATTATACTCTATACCTCAGACTGTTATCAAAGATATTGAAAGGTTGATGAAGGATTTCCTATGGGGCAGCAGTCAATCGGGTAAAGGTAAATCAAAGGTTGCATGGAAGGTTATTTGTAGGCCTAAATCTTAAGGTGGTTTGGGATTAAGACCAATTAAGGAGTGGAATGATGTATTACTTATGAAACAAGTCTGGAAGATCATTACTAAAAAAGTTTCAATCTGGTGGCAATGGGTTAATTTGGTGAAGTTAAAAGGGGTTGAATTTTGGGATATAGGGTATCAGTCAAATGATAGTTGGGGTTGGAGACAGATGTTAAGATTAAGGGATATTATGAAGCCTCATGTTCATATTGATACTAATGGTGAATTCTGGTGGAGAACTAGTAACAATAAACTGAAGCCTTACTCTTCTAACCTAGTGTGGAAAGATCTAAGGGACAATGTTGCTAAGGTGGAATGGTATCATGTTGTATGGTACCCACAAATCACCCCAAAACATGCCTTTATAAGTTGGTTAGCTATGCAACAGAGACTGCTTACCCAAGACAGGCTTATGAAATGGTATCCTCATGAGGTATTCAAGTGTAATTTCTGTGGTAAACATGAAGATTCTCATTCACACTTGTTTTTTAAATGTGAATTTACAAGTCAAGTTTGGGAAAAAACAAAGAGCTTCATTGTGTATAAAGGACTGCACAATGATCTATCGAGTATTGTTCATGATTTTGCTAAGTACACTGCAGTTAAGGACATCAGAAATATTTCAAATAAAATTGCAATTGCAGCAGCTGTTTATTTTGTGTGGATGGAAAGGAATAGAAGACAGTTTATGAAGCTGATGAAATCTGTTGATGAAGTGTTTCAGGATATCAGAGAATATATTCGAGTTAAATTGGTGAGCATCAAGGTTAGAAGTACTTCAAATGTGCATCAGATAGCAAGTCTTTGTGATTTGGTAATTGTAGGCAATAGTCTTCAATTGATGTAAGTGTATTGTATTTTGCTGTATGCTGCCTTTGGGTAGTTGCTGGTCTTTTGTATTTGGGTAAGGATATACACTGCCCCATCTTGTATTTGGTTCAATTTTAATATATTCTTGCAGATAAAAAAAAAAAAAAAAAAAAAAAAAAAAAAAAAAAAAAAAAAAAAAAAAAAGCACACGTAATGAGAAAAATTGCATAAATAAGATACCATATGTTCTAATCAAGCTACAAAACTTTTTGATTGTCAAACCAATTTTAGCAGATGAAGAGAAGAGTCGGGACCTCTTAAGTAGATCACTAAACAAAACCAAAGAAACAAATAACTCATAGAATTACGACTAAGTATAAATCCTAATTCAAACCTTGTCATCAGTCATCACCATTTCCAACTCAAAATTCTCTCATTTCAATTAATATTTTATATTTTTCTATAAAGTTTGAAGACTACCATCAGGTTAGGGTTGATGTAATTATTGGAATAGATTCATCTCTTTCTATTTCATTAGAGAGGGACTATTTAATTATATCATCCAATACAACACATCATCAAACAACGGTGTATAAGTAGATCCAGATTACTTTTAATTAGATTTAACTATTTTATTATCTCATAAGAAAATTAAAATATAACAAGGGAACTTACACGACAGCTCCGATAACCATGGGAAGGGACAAAAACCTCCTCCGATTAAACATGTTTTCCAGCTGCTAAACAAACACCCTTTTCTCCGGTTCTGCGGTTGTTTCAAGTGTTTCGGAAAACATAGTATTCATCAATATTTTTTTAAATAAATGGGTATTGGGTTGGGTATCAGAGTTTGAAACTTCACACCAGTTTATGAAAAACCCACATTAACCCTACCATATCGAAGGCCCATTTGTGAAATACTCCTTACATAGTTTGATATTCACATTTTGCAACA